>NC_091215.1:20362931-20495431 GCF_040958095.1 Procambarus clarkii | reverse complement strand
CTTCCCATAGTAGAAAAACAGCATGTCAAGGATTTGGGAATAATGATGTCCGACGATCTAACGTTTAGGGAGCATAACCAAGCAAATATCGCGTCAGCCAGAAAAATGATCGGATGGATTACGAGAACTTTCAAATCCAGGGATCCCATCACAATGGTTGTACTCCTCAAGTAACTTGTGTTGTCCCGTCTTGAGTACTGCTCAGTACTCATTTCCCCCTTCAGAGCAGGAGAGATTGCTGAAACAGAGAACATATACGGCACGCATAGACGAGATAAAACACCTAAATTATTGGGATCGTCTCAAAGCTCTCCAAATGTACTCTCTAGAAAGGAGACGAGAGAGATACCAAATAATAAACACATGGAAAATACTGGAGGGTCAGGTCCCAAATCTACACAGTACTGGAACAACGTACTGGAGTGAACGATATGGAAGAAAATGCAAGATTGAACCCGTGAAGAGCAGAGGTGCCATAGGCACAATCAGAGAACACTGTATAAACATCAGAGGTCCGCGGTTGTTCAACATCCTCCCAGCGACTATAAGAAATATTGCCGGAACAACCGTGGACATCTTCAAGAGAAAACTGGACTGTTTTCTAAGAGAAGTTCCGGATCAGCCGGACTGTGGTGGGTATGTGGGCCTGCGGGCCGCTCCAAGCAACAGCCTGGTGGACCAAACTCTCGCTCGGGCCGGGCTTGGGGAGTAGAAGAACTCCCAGAACCCCATCAACCAGGTATCAAGCAGGGTCACGGTCCGAGGTATTCAACAGTTGTCATGTCTGTCACGACTGGACCACTAGGAATTGCAGTTCAAGTACGTTTATTGAGACAATAAGATATCTTTCAAAAGGATCTTCTTCTTGAGGTTATCTTGAGATGATTTCGGGGCTTAGCGTCCCCGCGGCCCGGTCCTCGACCAGGGCTCCTTTTTGTTAAACCCCCCTCCCAGGAAGCAGCCCGTAACAGCTGTATAACTCCCAGGTACCTATTTACTGCTAGGTAACAGGGGCATCAGGGTGGAAGAAACATTTTACTCATTTGTCTCCGCTTCCACCGGAGAACGAACCCGGAACCTCCGGACTACGAATCCGAAGCGCTGTCCTAGGGGTGTGTAACAAAAAGGAGGCCTGGTCGAGGACCGGGCCGCGGGGACGCTAAGCCCCGAAATCATCTCAAGAAAACCTCCACTTCTAGTTTGCTAAACCTCTTTACCTTGCAATATGCAACAACAGCATTTTCCGCCACAGAGGGTTGAGCACTTCCATCACCAGAGGATAGTTTATTTTCCCCCGATCCTCTTCCATCCACCATGCTCCATCCTCTTCCATCCACCATGCTCCATCCTCCTTCTTGCTTTCTTCCGCCTCTGTTATTAATGATGATCATCGTGTGTGTTATACGGTTACATCTTTCCCACTCCGTATCACTCCCCACTTCACTCCGTCTACCTGCCGTAGTTATCTTTTTTCAGAGCTTCAATCCTCTCGTCCAATATTTTTGAAATATTTCAAAATCTGTGAACCAACAACAAGATGGCAAGAACTTTTCTCCTCTTCCAATCTTGACTACACTCTTGCGTATCGTAGTGCTTACATCTTGGGGTCAAACTGGCATTCACGAACAGGTGGAAGCAAAGATGGTGGAACAGGTGGAAGCAAAAATGGTGGAACAGGTGGAAGCAAAAATGGTGGAACAGGTGGAAGCAAAAATGGTGAACAGGTGGAAGCATAAATGATGGAACAGGTGGAAGCATAAATGATGGAACAGGTGGAAGCAAAAATGGTGGAACAGGTGGAAGCAAAAATGGTGGAACAGGTGGAAGCATAAATGATGGAACAGGTGGAAGCAAAAATGGTGGAACAGGTGGAAGCAAAAATGGTGAACAGGTGGAAGCAAAAATGGTGAACAGGTGGAAGCATAAATGATGGAACAGGTGGAAGCAAAAATGGTGGAACAGGTGGAAGCGCAGGTGGTGGAACAGGTGGCGGCAAAAGTTCTGCAGGTGGTATCTTCCAGGTAGCGTGAAAGATCCCTCCTGAGCGCAGTACACATCCTTTGTGAGACCAATTATTGAGTGTGCTGACCCAGCATGGAACCCCTACCTAGAGAAACACAAAACAACACTAGAAAAGTCCAAAAACATTCAACAAGGCTCATTCCCGAGCTAAGACTGAGCTAAAAAGAAAGACCAAAGGAACTGGATCTCACTACACTGAAGGAAAGAACGTATCAGACGGACATGATAACAACGTACAAAATACTAAAGAGGGGCTGACAAAGTAGGTAAAGAACCACTGTTCAAATTAAGGAACAGTAGAACGAGAGGAGACAATTGCAAACTGGAAACGCAGACGAGACAGGAGTATCAGAAAACTTTTAACAGTCTCAGAGTCGTAAATCAGAGGCACGGACCAGATAAGCAAGTTCTCGAAGCCAATTCGATACTTAACTTTAAATGTAAATATCGTAAGAAAGCCGAGTGAAAAAGTCACTACATTGAACTAATGATGGTCGAAAGGCGGGGCTCAAGAGTAGCTGCTCGACCCTGCAAGCTCAACTAGGTGTGTGCGTAGCGTGTCACGAAGCGCGTGTCACGAAGCGCGTGTCACGTAGCGCGTGTCACGTAGCGCGTGTCACGTAGCGCGTGTCACGTAGCGCGTGTCACGTAGCGCGTGTCACGTAGCGCGTGTCACGTAGCGCGTGTCACGTAGCGCGTGTCACGTAGCGCTTGTCACGTAGCGTGTCACGAAGCGCGTGTCACGTAGCGCTTGTCACGTAGCGCTTGTCACGTAGCGTGTCACGAAGCGCGTGTCACGTAGCGCGTGTCACGAAGCTAACCTTTTATTTTCACAACTGACATCTTATTGCTGCCGACGTGGTAGCCCATCATCGCTCATCCACACAATCCCTCCGACATCGTAACCTATCCCCGTCCTTCATCTCTTGCCGGCTGGAAATGCTAGAGTTTTACGTGAGGGAGGAGGAGAATACAGTCATCCATCTCCGCCCCCGCTCCTCATCCATTACAGCCGTCCAGTCCAATTAGTTGTCGTTGTGATTCAAGATAGATCGTCTCTCTCTCTCTCGCCTCAAGATTGCCTAACCGGCTCTCCCGGGTCGATACAACGTGAGATGAAGGAACAAGTACTACAAGCCACCGCCAAATATCGTGGATATGCTTTCCTTGTCAGACAAAAATATTGCTACGATGCGTACCTCTTACAAATGCCCAATACAGCACAATAAATTGAGGGCAACACTCTAGAATAATGTATAGTAACGCGCAGCCCTTGTCCATGCTTGAGGTTATCTTGAGATGATTTCGGGGCTTTAGTGTCCCCGCGGCCCGGTCCTCGGCCAGGCCTCCACCCCCAGGAAGCAGCCCGTGACAGCTGACTAACACCCAGGTACCTATTTTACTGCTAGGTAACAGGGGCATAGGGTGAAAGAAACTCTGCCCATTGTTTCTCGCCGGCGCCCGGGATCGAACCCGGGACCACAGGATCACAAGTCCAGCGTGCTGTCCGCTCGGCCGACCATGCTTGTAATGATGAGCACACCGTGTTATTAATGTAGGAGAAGGCCAGGGTTGTAGTTGTTTTAGATTCAGCTACTCGGAACAACAAGTTCCAAGCAGCACGGGTTAAGGTGATCCCGTAGTAGACTTACCTGGCATAGGAGCGGGGCTGTAACTTCTGGGTTGTAGCTCTCCACAAATAGAAGGGGAAAATATGACTACCAAATTTAATCTATCCTCTCACCTAAGTCACTTTCATTTAAGCGTAGTCGACCCTAAGATAAAGGTCAGCAGCAGGGTCTGGTCAGCAGCAGGGTCTGGTCAGCAGCAGGGTATATCTCCCCGAGACACCACATGTACTGTAGTGAGCCAAGACCACCAGAACACACTGATACATATAACCCCAACAAGAACACTTTGTAATGAAATTAATACAATTATGTCGTATGTTAAATGTTAATTTTGTTTATAAAATGTGTTATAAAATTGGCTTGTGTATGGAGGTTTGCTTATCACGTAGACGCTATGGGTTGGATAACACCATATGTCGCACATCATCTTTATAATGGACTACTTGCCACCAATTTGGGATTTCTCTACTGAATCTTATCTGAAGTTGTTAGACAAAGTTCATGATAAGGCTGCACATGTGGCTCATCTCCCGAACTTTTACAGAACTTCTACAATTCTCGTCACTTATTTAGCCTCTCTACAATGCCGCAAGTCAAGATCATACTACCGCACTAGACACGTGAACCCCGAGCAGTGTGCAGAACCTGGTCATGACAGTAAGAGTTTACAAGGTACACCCTTGATAACCTACAGCGGCTAGTCAGTACTGTCAACACAGAGATGATCGTCTTCCACTACAAGTGTCCCAACATGTTGACATTCGCTGCCCTAAACGTGAGAAAAAAACCATAAATAAGACAATGGGTTCCCTACTATCCACTGGTAGTACCAGTGGATACCAAACCTGCACACAGAAATAACACCAGATGGGACCAGTAGGCATGGCAGGATGTGCAGAATACCCCCGTTGAAAAGCAGAGGTGCAACAGGTACTCTGAGAGAGAAATATGAACATCAGAGGTCCGAGACTGTTCAACACGCTTCCACTACACATAAGGGACATAACTTGCCGACCCCTCACAGTGTTCAAGAGAGAACTGGATAAGCACCTCCAAAGGATACCTGATCAACCAGGCTGTGAGTCATATGTCAGGCTGCGGCTAGCCGCGTCCAACAGCCTGGTTGACCAATCCAGCAACGAGGAGGCCTGGTCGACGACCGGGCCGCAGGGATGCTAAGCCCCGGAAAAACTCCAAGGTAACTTTAAGGTAAGGTGGCATTTCGTTCGTGTTTAGGATGCCATTCACAGCTCTTTCATAATTCAAATTTGTGTTTTTCATATGCAAAGAAAACCAAATTTTGTTGCTATATTTTTTAGCTTTATTTGAAAGAAATCGGGCAACTATTATTTGTTTAAGTTATATTTTCACCAATGCCAGTGCACTAAGTAACAGTAAAATTGTCCAGAGTTCCCAACTAAAATTATATATTTTTTCGGTAATTTTTGGCTTAAAAAACTACTTAAATACAAGTCATTTGAAAGTGTAAACAAAGTTATTAAAATCAGAAGTTATATTGTGGAGATTTAAAGCTGCATTTTATTATGCTAAAATGTGTCTCAAACATTTTGGCTAATATCCTAAAAGGTACCCGGCGGCGCCCGGGTCCCCTCTCCCACCTTCCCCACTCCTCCCTCTCTCCAAATCTTCCCTCTCCCCTTCTCCAATTTTCTCTCCTTTTCACCCCTCTTTCTCCCTCTCCACCTGTCTCCCCCTCTCCTCCCTCCCTTCAAATATCCCCCCCCCCCAATCTCACCTTTCTTCTTTTCGATCTGTCAGTGTGCTGTTGCCTCTCTGTCTCTCCTTCCTCTCGTCGACCCGGTCTGTTTACAAGCCTATGTCTGTCTCTGTTACTGTCTCTGTCTCTCTCTTATTGTTTCTCACACACACACACTCTCAATATAAATATATATCACACGTAAACTTGCCTAAACCACAAGTCAAAGGTAAACACACAAAGGGCTTCCACCCCTGCAAGAGACTCGAACCCAGGAGGCACAGATGTTCACGCACCTGTACACAACTAGCACGCTGTTCCCCGTGGTAATGCAATTGACTGATGAAAAACGAATTCTGATCTCTTACCATGGCGAGTGTCCTTGGGAGGTCGAAATGTTAGGGATAAACTCCAGAGGTTCGATCTCTTTTTAAGGATCAGTGTGGTCAAGTGGTCACCGTGCTAGTTGTGTTCAGGTTCGCCAACATCTATGCCTTCTGGGTTCGAGTCTCTTCCAGGGGTGGAAGCCCTTTGTGTGTTTATTGTATTTATATATATATATATATATATATATATATATATATATATATATATATATATATATATATATATATATATATATTATATATATATATATATATATATATATATATATATTATATATATATATATATATATATATATATATATATATATATGTCGTACCTAGTAGCCAGAACGCACTTCTCAGCCTACTATGCAAGGCCCGATTTGCCTAATAAGCCAAGTTTTCCTAAATTAATATATTTTCTCCAATTTTTTTCTTATGAAATGATAAAACTACCCATTTCATTATGTATGAGGTCAATTTTTTGTTATTGGAGGTAAAATTAACGTAGATATATGACCAAACCTAACCAACCCTACCTAACCTCACCTAACCTATCTTTATAGGTTAGGTTAGGTAGCTGAAAAAGTTAGGTTAGGTAGGTTAGGTAGTCGAAAAACAATTAATTAATGAAAACTTGGCTTATTAGGCAAATCGGGCCTTGCATAGTAGGCTGAGAAGTGCGTTCTGGCTACTAGGTACGACATATATATATATATATATATATATATATATATATATATATATATATATATATATATATATATATATATGTCGTACCTAGTAGCCAGAACGCACTTCTCAGCCTAATATGCAAGACCAAATTTGCCTAATAAGCCAAGTTTTTCTCAATTAATATATTTTCTCTAATTTTTTTCTTATGAAATGATAAAGCTACCCATTTCATTATGTATGATGTCAATTTTTTTTTATTGGAGTTAAAATTAACGTAGATATATGACCAAACCTAACCAACCCTACCTAACCTAACGTAACCTATCTTTATAGGTTAGGTTAGGTTAGGTAGCCGAAAAAGTTAGGTTAGGTTAGGTAGGTTAGGTAGTCGAAAAACAATTAATTCATGAAAACTTGGCTTACTAGGCAAATTTGGCCTTGCATAGTAGGCTGAGAAGTGAGTTCTGGCTACTAGGTACGACATTATATATATATATATATATATATATATATATATATATATATATATATATATATATATATATATATATATGACAATGTCAGACCACGGAAGAAAAATTAAACAGGAATTTCCTTAAGTACTTTCGTATATTAATACATCTTCAGAAGGAGTCACTCCTTCTGAAGATGTATTAATATACGAAAGTACTTAAGGAAATTCGTGTTTCATTTTTCCTCCGTGGTCTGACATTGTCACATTTTTAATCACGTGGTTTTTTTTTTCGTGATATACACACACACACACACATATATATATATATATATATATATATATATATATATATATATATATATATATATATATATATATATATATATAATGCTGTTAAATATGACCGAAAAAGTAAGATTAATAATTCTAACACTAATTTTCTCAATATTTCTTATGTTTCTTTTTACTGTTGATGGTAACTGAAAAATGAATTCTCCAAAATTTATTTTAATTTCTAGTCTGACGCGACACTTGAACGCGTTTCGTAATAACTTATTACATTTTCAAAGACTTTAGTTTACACACGACAATAACCTGCAAACACTAAACAGAGTTTTACTATGCTAATATTTAAACAGCTTTTGTCTTTTGTCAAGCAAGTAGATGGGGTCGCCATGGGTTCTCCCCTAGGTGTCCTGTTTGCAAACTTCTACATGGGTAAAATCGAACAGAAGGTCTTAGTTGACATGAATTTGAAACCTGCCATATACTGCAGGTATGTTGACGACATTTTTACACAGGTACCTGATGTCAGACGTCTGCAGGAGCTAAAGGAGGCATTTGAGCGGAATTCTGTGTTGCGTTTTACTTTCAAGATGGAGAAGGATGGGAATCTACCCTTTCTAGATGTAACAGTCATGGAAAGGAGCGGAGGTTTCCACACTGCAGTCTACACTAAGGAAACCAACATAGGAATGTGCCTCAATGCCAACAGTGACTCCCCAGACAGGTACAAGAGGAGTGTTGTTAATGCTTATGTCGACCGTGCTCTCAGCCACAGCTCAGGATGGAAGCAAGTCGATGAAGAACTCTGTAGAGTAAGGCAGGTCCTAGTCAACAACGGCTTCTCCAATGGTTTCATTGAAGACATCATAAAAAGGAAGGTGAAACGCCATGCAACCTCTGAAGAGACAACTAACACAACACCTGTACCCCCTATTAGACTATTTTACAGGAACTTCTTTTCCACAGCTCATAAAATGGAGGAAAGGATCTAAAAAGATATTGTTAATAGGAACGTTATCCCTACAGACAAAAATCATTAGATACAATTGACGATTTACTATAAAACCAAAAAAACGGCCAGCCTACTCATAAAAAACTCTCCAGACACAAAGCAGAACGCTTTAAGAGAGACCAACGTCGTCCATGCCTTTAAATGCCCACTTGGGAACTGTAAGCCCCAAAGAACTCAGTATATAGGCAAGACAACATCTCTTTCCAGGCGATTAACGATGCATAAGCAACAGGGCTCCATTAAGGAACATATAATCTCTTCCCACAACCAGACCATCACCAGAGATTTCTTAACAAACAACACAGAAATCATCGATAGATACAGCGATAGCAGGCGGCTTGACATCTGCGAGGCACTACACATCAAGAAGTCTACACCAGCAATCAACAGCCTCTTAATGCACAGCTATATTCTACCCACTTCAAGCCTCCGTACCAATATAGAAGCATCAAGAGGAAATATGGGCCAGTAGGCCCTTTGCAGTTACTTCCATTCTTCCCTTTCATCTATACCCATTGAACCATGTTCTGTCTTGTGTTGAAAGTTTGTTCACCTCATCCAAAACTGTTGTAACATATCACCTCACCCAAATGCGAGTATATAAGACAAAAGCTGTTTGAATATTAGCATAGTAAAACTCTGTTTAGTGTTTGCAGGTTATTGTTGTGTGTAAACTAAAGTCTTTGAAAATGTAATAAGTTATTACGAAACGCGTTCAAGTGTCGCGTCAGACTAGAAATTAAAATGAATTTTGGAGAATTCATTTTTCAATTACCATCAACAGTAAAAAGAAACAAAGAGAAAATTTGTGTTAGAATTATTAATCTTACTTTTTCGGTCATATTTAACAACATATGTTTACAAGAAAAACTGCTACCAAAATATACTAGTAAATTTTGGTAGCAGTTTTTCTTGTAAACATATGTTGTTGAATATGACCGAAAAAGTAAGATTAATAAATTCTAACACGAATTTTCTCAATATTTCTTATATTTCTTTTCACTGTTGATGGTAATTGAAAAATCAATTCTCCAAAATTCATTTTTATTTCTAGTCTGACGCAACACTTGAACGCGTTTTGTAATAACTTATTACATTTTCAAAGACTTTAGTTTACACACACACAACTATAACTTCCAAACACTAAACAGAGTTTAAACAGCTTTGATTTTATACCTGCGTTTGGGTGAGGTGATATGTTACAATAGTTTTGGATGAGGTGAAAAACTTTCAACACAAGACAGAACACGAAACAATGGGTATAAGATTTTGTAAGTTAAAGGGAAGAATGGAAGTAACTGCAAAGGGCCTATTGGCCCATATTTCTTGATGCTTCTATATTGGTGTGGAGTCTTGAAGTGGGTAGAATATAGTTGTGCATTAATTGGCTGTTGATTGCTGGTGTCGACTTCTTAATGTGTAGTGCCTCACAGATATCAAGCCGCCTGCTATCGCTGTATCTATCGATGATTTCCGTGTTTTTTGTTAAGACTTCTCTGGTGATGGTCTGGTTGAAGGAAGAGATTATATGTTCCTTAATAGAGCCCTGTTGCTTATGCATCGTTAATCACCTGGAAAGAGATGTTGTTGTCTTGCCTATATACTGAATTCTTTGAGGCTTACAGTCCCCAAGTGGGCATTTGAAGGCATAGACGACATTGGTCTCTTTTTAAAGCGTTCTGCTTTGTGTCTGGAGAGTTTCTCATGAGTAGGTTGGCCGTTTTCTTGGTTTTATAGTAAATCGTCAATTGTATCTTCTGATTTTTGTCTGTAGGGATAACGTTTCTATTAACAATATCTTTCAGGACCCTTTCCTCCATTTTATGAGCTGTGGAAAAGAAGTTCCTGTAAAATAGTCTAATAGGGGGTACAGGTGTTGTGTTAGTTGTCTCTTCAGAGGTTGCATGGCGTTTCACCTTCCTTTTTATGATGTCTTCAATGAAACCATTGGAGAAGCCATTGTTGACTAGGACCTGCCTTACCCTACAGAGGTCTTCACCGACTTGCTTCCATCCTGAGCTGTGGCTGAGAGCACGGTCGACATAAGCATTAACAACACTCCTCTTCTACCTGTCTGGACAGTCACTGTTGGCATTGAGGCACATTCCTATGTTTGTTTCCTTAGTGTAGACTGCAGTGTGGAAACCTCCACTCCTTTCCACAACTTACATCTAGAAAGGGTAGATTCCCATCCTTCTCCATCTTGTAAGTGAAACGCAACACAGAATTCCGCTCGAATGCCTCCTTTAGCTCCTGCAGACGTCTGACATCAGGTACCTGTGTAAAAATGTCGTCAACATACCTGCAGTATATGGCAGGTTTCAAATTCATGGCAACTAAGACCTTCTGTTCAATGGTACCCATGGCGACTCCATCTACTTGCTTATACATGTGCACATCTGGGCTCAAGAAGGGTGCCTCTTTAGTGCAGGCTTGGAGCAGCTTAGTATGTTTTCTGGTATGTCAAGAGGAGTACATGCCGGATCACAATACACTCTGTCCATTATCATCCCTATTGTTTCATTCACAGGTACGTTAGTAAACAGCGACTCTACATACAAAGAGGCTCTTATTCCTGTGCCCCGTGCTCCCTGCAGTAAGTCAACGAATTCCTTTGGAGACTTCAGGCTGAAAGCACAAGGTACATAAGGAGTCAGCAAGCAGTTGAATCACTTAGCCAGTCTGTATGTGGGTGTGGGTATCTGGCCGATTGGCCGAAGTGGGTTTCCAGGCTTGCGGGTCTTGACATTCCCATATGCATAACCACGTTTGTACTCCCCAGTAACCTTTGGCAGGTGGAGTCCATATTTCTTGCCATTCACAGTTTCGATCAATCTGTTTACAGCCGAAATTGAAAACGAAGGTAGTGTCCTTCGTTACCCTTTGGAATTTAGTTTGGTCGGAGAGTACAAGGTTCATTTTTGCCAGATATTCGACTTTAAGAACAACATATATTGGCAACTTATCACCTCTCCTGACGACTATCTCCTTATTCTCACAACCGCTCTTAGCTGCTGCTTTGAGCTCGGGGGACAGTATGGTGCTTCTCTAGTTACCTCGAATCTTGCCTCGAAAATGGAAGACCTAGAGGTCTACACAAACTCACCAGTTCCATAACTGGTACTGCGAGCCCTCCGAGGCTGAAATCCACCATGAGGACTCCCATCCATCCACAGAGTTCTATCAGCTATTGATACTGGTAATGGCTTGCAAGAGCCTCCATTTTCGGGCTATTCATGCCCGTGCCACCTTTAGGGTGGCTTAATCTTTATCAATCAATCTGGTGGTGGTGCCCGGGTAGATTTGGCGAGTGGGCCAGCCCCATACTCCAGTAAACGTGGTGCTTGGGTCCACCTGGGGTCCTTCCTCTAAACAACAAATCAGTGAAAAATGATGAGAAATGACAATAATGAATGGAAACATTTATGTCAACACATCCTTTTTCCCTCCCTTTTCCAAGGAAAAATAATAATTCAGTCGGGTGTTATATAATATTGGAAGATTTGTTACGGGTCGTTTTGGCGCTGTGTCAAGTGGTATTCATCTATGCTAACCTCGCCCCTCCAGTGTTAGGCAATTACTTTTGAGCAATTGGGTGAGGCTAGCCCCGAGCATCTGGCTTCCAGCCTCAGACGGAAACAAACTACATATAGATGATCTTTGTTAGTTTCTATCCAATTCTTTTGAAATGTTCACACAATGCACTTCATAAACACTACAAAGTTCGAATATAATTTCTCAAAATTCCAAATAGATTAGTTTATATATTTAAAAAAAATCCCGATTATTTTACCCCAAAACAAGAAGGTTCATTTAAATGAGCATGAAAGATAATGTTTTTGATAGAAACTTATTTCAGCTTCTCAATTATACCAGATAAATGTCACTCCAATAATATTTGAGAATCAAAAACCTTTGTGAGCATAAAATAGTTGCATGAAAATAAAAAGGTTTCAGGGAAAGGAAGTCTCAGTATAATAGCTACGGATGGACCAGCAGCCAAGTTTCACAGCTACTGGAATGATTTATTTGGAGTCCAAGTTGACGGACGATGGACCAAATAGATGGGGGTCCTACACAAACTTCTGTGATTGATATCATTTAGCGGAACACCAGGCTTTAGCGCGAAGATATGAACCTATAGAATTTGAGACGGTGGAAGGTGCTGGCGGGTGATGGATGACGCGGCGAGGCCCAAACAGCTGAGTTGATGATAGCCTAAAAATAAATCTGGGGCGTCTTAAGGGTTATATCAAGAGTTATCAGCCGGTAATGGTCTTAACCCACTATGACGTCACTCTCACGTAAAAAAATGTAAACAGAGGTAATCGGCCTTGATGAGCGAGGTCGGTTGCCCTCCCTCTTGTACCTCCCCCCCCCCACCCCTCACAACCCCACTCCTGCCCCCTCACACTCCTACCTCCAGAGCTTCTCCTTCCTGTTCTCCCGCACACCCTGCTCCCTAGGCCCCTTCCTCCTGCCTCCCCTCACAACCTACACACCTCCTTATTTCCTCCAGACTCGTCACATGCTTCCCCCACTTCAATTTCATCCATCCCACCATTCCCCGCCAGCATCTTTCCCTCCCCGTCAACGCTGGCCACCTTCCCATGACCCCCCCCCCCCCTCCCTTAACCTATCTTACCCTAATCTGCTGCCTTCACCCGCCTGACGGAGCCGCTGTCGTTTCCCATGTTTAAGACTCAGCACTTACCTACGGTGAAGCTGCCACTCTTCTGCCCTCTCGTGGGAATGTGTCAGAGCTTTACGAGGGTTATCTTGAGAGGATTTCGAGGCTTAGCGTCCCCGCGGCCCGGTCCTAGACCAGCTTCCTTTTTGTTACACACACACCCAGGACGCAGCCCGTAGCAGCTGTCTAACTCCCAGGAACCTATTTACCGCTAGGTGAACAGGGGCACCAGGGTGAAAAACTCTGCCCATATGTTTCCGCCTCCGCCTGGGATCGAACCCGGAATCTTAAGACTACGAATCCCGAGCGCTGTCCACTCAGCTGTCAGGCCCCTTAACAAGGGTGAAGAGACATCATTATACATGTTACTGCTGTTGACTGCCTTGAATAAAATTAAATAGAAGGATAACAGGTTTATGACAAGACAAACCTGGCAAGGAACCATGTTAGAGATGAGTGAAGGAGAGAGGGGGAGAAAGAGGGAAGGAGGGAGGGGTGAGTGGGGGAGAGAGAGTGGGGGGGGGGGGAGGGAGGGAGGGAGGGAGGGAGGGAGGGAGGGAGGGAGGGAGGGAGGGAGAGGGAGAGAGGGAGAGAGGGAGAGAGAGAGTGTGTGTGTGTACTCACCTAATTGTACTCACCTAATTGTGCTTGCGGGGGTTGAGCTCTGGCTCTTTGGTCCCGCCTCTCAACCGTCAATCAACTGGTGTACAGATTCCCGAGCCTACTGGGCTCTATCATATCTACATTTGAAACTGTGTATGGAGTCAGCCTCCACCACATCACTTCCTAATGCATTCCATTTACTAACTACTCTGACACTGTGTGTGTGTGTGTGTGTGTGTGTGTGTGTGTGTGTGTGTGTGTGTGTGTGTGTGTGGTGTGTGAAGACAGTTTACAGACCAAACCAAGACCAATAATAAACAAATGCAACATCTTGCACCATTATTGTGCACTGCAGAGCGACCACCAACTGGGCGCCGTGCCACACCTCACCACTCCCGAGGCACGCAGAGCCCGCCAGCTTTTCATTCATCACCTCTCGCCCCATTCATCACTAGAAAGTAGAGAACGTAACTACCACCCTGATAGCACCCAAATGATGTACGCAGACACGCGCCCGAGTGTGCAGGCGTGCCAACACAAGCCACTCTCCTGAATTGCACATGTGTGTACTAAATTAGGCCTCAAGAGGTTGATATTAAGCCTAGGATTGCTTTATTAGACCTATGGTAGGTTTGGTTAGGTTTATAGTTATTGTTCCACTTTTAGGCATGTCATTTAGAGTATTCCAATAGCACAAAACTAACACTTTTGTATAATATTCCATTTTTGTATGTTTCTGACACAGTAGCTTCAAGTATAGTCATTTTTGGAGGGTGGGAATGGTTGGTACGAAACGCATGTTAATTCATGCGTGGGTACGAATTACACTTTGACATCCACTCATTCTTCAAGTTGTGTGGTGTTGAGGTCCTCCTCACTGATGAGGCGTGACCACTCCTCATCTCCAGCCTCATGCTCAACCCGTTAACAAATTCACACTAGGCTTCCAGATTAGGTTCATTCCCTGCAACGACGATTTCCAAGGCAACAAAAGTTAAGATCTTCAAAATAAAGTAATATATATAAGAAACTTTCATTGTCTAGGGTGGGAAGGCAATGCGATATTCAGGACGCAGCATATTTCCTCTTCGGGGGATTTACGTTCATTTTTATGTGTTCTCGAGCGCATATTTTACATTTTTTGACAGGACGGAGTTTGCATTGAGATTATTTTCCTGAGGTAAATCCTCCAGTCATCTCACAATACCATGCTTTTCAAATGCTTCAGATGCTACAGGTTTTTCTTTCTGCTTTTTCATATTTATGTGTTTACTCTTCCAGTGCTACTGAGGATTCTCTCAGCTAAAATGATTTTGTATATCAAAGAACCACCTGGAAATGTTATCTATAAACTATTTATTTCTGGCACCGCTTCCGGTCAATGGATTTACAGCAATATTTTTTGCTTTCAATTTTAGAACTCGAATGCTAATTTGGCAGCAACCTTAAACGTGTTGGAGTGTCTTGAAACTTGTGTCGTGATAAGGTCACTGTGACGAGTGTGAGGTGTTGGATAATTGAATACGTTAGAATTATGAGGAGGCAGCGAGTGAACTGAGAATTATGAGGAGGCAGCGAGTGAACTGGGAATTATGAGGAGGCAGCGAGTGAACTGGGAATTATGAGGAGGCAGCGAGTGAACTGAGAATTATGAGGAGGCAGCGAGTGAACTGAGAATTATGAGGAGGCAGCGAGTGAACTGAGAATTATGAGGAGGCAGCGAGTGAACTGAGAATTATGAGGAGGCAGCGAGTGAACTGAGAATTATGAGGAGGCAGCGAGTGAACTGAGAATTATGAGGAGGCAGCGAGTGAACTGAGAATTATGAGGAGGCAGCGAGTGAACTGAGAATTATGAGGAGGCAGCGAGTGAACTGAGAATTATGAGGAGGCAGCGAGTGAACTGAGAATTATGAGGAGGCAGCGAGTGAACTGAGAATTATGAGGAGGCAGCGAGTGAACTGAGAATTATGAGGCAGCGAGTGAACTGAGAATTATGAGGAGGCAGCGAGTGAACTGAGAATTATGAGGAGGCAGCGAGTGAACTGAGAATTATGAGGAGGCAGCGAGTGAACTGGGAATCAAGGATGAGGTGAACGAAGGAGCAGCTGGGGAGCGGAGCTTAGTTTACGAGGCCAGAGTTAGTATGGCTGAGGATAACACAGCAAAGATTTGATTAAAGCACAGACTCTGCAATTTAAGAACCCGATTGACGGAGCCATTTGAAGTCATTCGCGTCAGGAGTCACTGACTTGTAGTTAAATGGAAGAGGGAACTTAGATGAAGAACTGGCAACCAAAGAATGGGAATACAATTTAGACCTGACAAGTGGTGGTGCCCTGAAACGTTTCCGCAAAATGATACTGGAGCTGCTGACCGTCAGCATGATTACAAACTAAAAATAAGACAACTTTGAGAAGCATTTCAACTGTTCTGAAATGCTATCGCAGCAAAGTAACTCTACAGGTCACGATTACCTTGCCAAAGGTCAGAAGTTTCAACGATACTTAATTGCTCCACCCAAGCTGGTATTTAGAGAACCATGTGCGAGGGAACTGGCGATTGTGAGGCAGAAGACGGCCCAGATGATGATGGCATAATGGAATGACCAACGAGATGGAGAACATCTTCTTGAGGTTATCTTGAGATGATTTCGGGGCTTTAGTGTCCCCGCGGCCCGGTTCTCGACCAGGCCTCCACCCCCAGGAAGCAGCCCGTGACAACTGACTAACACCCAGGTACCTATTTTACTGCTAGGTAACAGGGGCATAGGGTGAAAGAAACTCTGCCCATTGTTTCTCGCCGGCGCCCGGGATCGAACCCGGGACCACATGATCACAAGTCCAGTGTGTTGTCCGCTTGGCCGACCGGCTCCCCGTAAAGGCTCCCCGTAAAACATAAATTAAAGGTTAGAGTCCGAGCCCTAATACTATTGCCAAAGGTGTCGGAGTCAAATCACCATGCACCACACATAGTTGACAAGGTGGCGAGAACTACATTCATCTGATCATCCAGGGAGGACACATACCACGTCAAGTCGATTGGAGAGAACCAAAAGCAATCACTGAGTACATGAGAAGTAGAATGTTGACCAACCGGAACGTGACAACAGAGGTGAGTAGAGATAAGTTAGAGTGTAAGTTGAGTACAGGATCTTCCTATCAGCAGCCAAAATTAATAAAGTGAATGTGGACAGGAGTGATCTTATAAGCCATGAATGTGAGAACGCAATGCGGGTAGCTATGCCACATGAATCTGTAATATGAGAGGTGTAGCTTTATGTGAGGTAGCGGCGACATGAGAGATGGTTAGAGAGATGCAGAGCAATTCAGCTTGTGGGGCGGACCAGAGCTGCACTGATGATGGAGTCGATGTCTCCATTGATCAGGGCACTGGCAAGTTTTGACTGTTGAGTGGGACTGAACAGTTCAGAAGAACGTGTCATATCAGAAGAGGTACGTCGTCGGCCATGGCTGTGTTTGGGACGAACGTTTAGAGGCGTTAATATATATAAACTTATGTACAGAGGTTAATATCAGTTTGTATCATATATTTTATTGTTTTAGTAAAGATGGCGCTTGGTGTACATCTCTGGCGTCTTAACCGTCCTTAATACTCTACAAGTCACATAACACACAGTAACCGACGGGAGACCTACGATGTCACACCTCGGCGAGACCTCACAGGACTGGGCTCCTGGTACCTATGACAGTCATGAACCTCACTCTGACATCATAGAGCGAAGTGCACTGATGCCATTGGAATCTAAGCCCATTTAAAATTTAATAAGCCAACTGATTCAAATTGAGAGCAGCTGCAATTTCTCTATAAAGCAAGGGGGTTCGGAGGATGTGCTCTGCCATACAGCGAAATGTTACTTCACTATTACAGAGGTTTATGCGAGATGCTGTGGACCCGTTTTCAGCGTGTTTTTGAGAATCCACAGCAAGTGGGTTGGTGCCTGGAGGCTCACCATGGATTACTGGTGGCCTGGCTGAGAAAGTGGCTCGTCCAGGCCACTTGCCACAGAGTACAAGGGGCAAGCATACTCATACATACAAGGGGCAAACATACTTCTCCTCTGTATGAAGGACAAGTCCTACCATTAGTGAAATCAACAAGCATCAGGGAGACGTACCAAAACATTGATGACTCAACAAGAAGAGACATTGTAGTTGGAAGTTCACTGTCAACAGGAGAGTAAACAACTCATTAAAGACAAGCAAGAGCCGAAGAAACTGTCTGGGAACTCTACAGGCAGGTGTTATATACGTGTGGAGATTTATTTCTGGAATATGCTGTCATGGTTGACACTCCTGCTCTATGGTAATCTCATGTGTACTGTACTAATTAAAAAATATTTGTCATGGTAATGTGCATTTTATAAATATACTAAGAGGGTATCCGGCTGTGCCCAGATCTCTCCTATCTTTCCCCACTGACCCCTATTGTTTTAGATTTAACTACTCAGAACGAAATGTTCATGTAGCACGGGCTATGGTGAGCCCGTAACACTGAACCCTCTCTCTCTCTTCTTATCCCTCCTCTCTTCCCATCTCCCCTCCCTCCACTCCTCTCCTCTCTTCCCCCCCCCCCTCCTCCTATCCCTATCTCTGCCTCTGTGTATGTTGTTGTCTGTCTCTGCTTTTCTTTTTGTCTTTTTGTCTCTCTCTGTTGTGTTGACTCGGCCTCTCAGCATGCCGATCTCTGTCTGTGTCTACCTCCATCTTTCTCCTGTTGTGTGTGTTTCATTTTGTCTGTCTCATAAAATAATATAGTAGTCTATCATTGGTTTGTGGGTGGTCTACCAGAGGGAGGAGCCAAGTATTGGGAAAATCTAAAAAAAATAATAGTTACCTGTTTGCTTTGAGAAAGGGGCGGGGCTTGAGAAGACTTTGTAAATGTAGAAGCATCTGTTTTATGCTACTACAACCAAAGTATGAACAGTAGAACATTTAAATTCATTTTCCTGAAATCAGTGAATGATGGTATACATTACTATAAGACCCTGGAATGCTGTTTTGGGGTTTGGGTCAGGGTCCAACTTGTGAGAGCTTGGTCCAACAGGTTGTTGCTTGGAGCAGCCCACAAGCCCACAAGCCCACAAATCCACTACAACCCGGTTGGCCCGGCTCTTCTTGCAGGACCCTATCTAATTGTATTTGAAGAAGTACACATTTATATGTAGTGGGACAGATCTCTAAGCCAGTCTGTATAGGACGAAGACGAATGCGTGCAGATTAGCAGTGTAAATGAACGACCACGTCTCTGGTACGGGGGAAAAAAACTCCTGGTGTTAAGTTTTCCTTAAGAGTTTTAATTTTCTTAATGGCGTTGGTGCCAGTTTGTCCAGAATGTTGTGGACTGTACCCCTTAATGTTGTCGACCCCCTGGGAGAGACTGTGTCCCTCTGAGAGAAACTGTGACCCCCTGGTTGAGGGGAGGCCATGACCCCTATGGTTGTGGGGTAGACGTGACCCCTATGGTTGTGGGGTAGACGTGACCCCTGTGGTTGTGGGGTAGATGTGACCCCTATGGTTGTGGGGTAGATGTGACCCCAATGGTTGTGGGGTAGATGTGACCCCTGTGGTTGAGGGGTAGATGTGACCCCTGTGGTTGAGGGGTAGATGTGACCCCTGTGGTTGAGGGGTAGATGTGACCCTGACGATTGTGAGGTAGATGTGCCCCCTATGGTTGTGGGGTAGATGTGACCCCTATTGTTGTGGGGTAGATGTGACCCCTATGGTTGTGGGGTAGATGTGACACCTATGGTTGTACGGTAGATGTGACCCCTATGGTTGTACGGTAGATGTGACCCCTATGGTTGTACGGTAGATGTGACCCCTATGGTTGTGGGGTAGATGTGACCCCAATTGTTGTGGGGTAGATGTGACACCTATGGTTGTGGGGTAGATGTGACCCCTATGGTTGTGGGGTAGATGTAACCCCTATGGTTGTGGGGTAGATGTAACCCCAATGGTTGTGGGGTAGATGTCACACCTATGGTTGTGGGGTAGATGTGACCCCTATGGTTGTGGGGTAGATGTAACCCCTATGGTTGTGGGGTAGATGTAACCCCTATGGTTGAGGGGTAGATGTGACCCCTGATGATTGTGAGGTAGATGTGCCCCCTATGGTTGTGGGGTAGATGTGACCCCTATTGTTGTAGGGTAGATGTGACCCCTATGGTTGTGGGGTAGATGTGACCCCTATGGTTGTGGGGTAGATGTGACCCCTATGGTTGTGGGGTAGATGTGACCCCTATGGTTGTGGGGTAGATGTGACCCCTATGGTTGTGGGGTAGATGTGACCCCTATGGTTGAGGGGTAGATGTGACTCCTATGGTTGTGGGGTAGATGTGACCCCTATGGTTGTGGGGTAGATGTAACCCCTATGGTTGGGGGGTAGATGTAACCCCTATGGTTGAGGGGTGGATGTGACCCCTGATGATTGTGAGGTAGATGTGCCCCCTATGGTTGTGGGGTAGATGTGACCCCTATTGTTGTAGGATAGATGTGACCCCTATTGTTGTAGGATAGATGTGACCCCTATGGTTGTGGGGTAGATGTGACCCCTATGGTTGTGGGGTAGATGTGACCCCTATGGTTGTGGGGTAGATGTGACCCCT
Organism: Procambarus clarkii; assembly: GCF_040958095.1. Lineage (NCBI taxonomy): Eukaryota > Metazoa > Arthropoda > Malacostraca > Decapoda > Cambaridae > Procambarus > Procambarus clarkii. The sequence goes on along the minus strand of NC_091215.1, from coordinate 20,475,348 downwards.
ATGGTTGTGGGGTAGATGTGACTCCTATGGTTGAGGGGTAGATGTGACCCCTATGGTTGTGGGGTAGATGTGACCCCTATGGTTGTGGGGTAGATGTGACCCCTATGGTTGTGGGGTAGATGTGACCCCTATGGTTGTGGGGTAGATGTGACCCCTATGGTTGTGGGGTAGATGTGACCCCTATGGTTGTGGGGTAGATGTGACTCCTATGGTTGAGGGGAGGTAACGTCACACAAGTGTTCTATGGTTCCCTTAGTGGTCTCAGGCTCGTGGCCTAGAATAATTAGTGTTTTATTTTTGGGTTTATCCTCCTTGTCTGCGCTTTCGTATTCTGGAAATTTATAAGTTACAGAGCAACATTAATGTTTGTTTCAACTACCTTGTTTTATGTAACTGCCTCGGCCCATGTTCCCTTTTTCACGGTTCAGACTCTCAAGTTAATCCTCTGTTGACTTTGGTGTTTCTTAATATTGCACCTGGAGGATGGGATTGTACCAGAAGTGGCGTCTGGGATGAGGCCAGGCTTGATTTGTGAGAGCTCAGTCCAACAGACTCGTTTGCAGCGGCCCGCAGGCCCCACATATCCATGGCAACCTAGTTGGTCCGAAATTCTTCTTCCCACTTAACAAGTTCTCTCTCTCACTTAACTATGCTATCTCTTCCAATAGGTACTCATTCAAATTCTCCCTTAAGTTTGAAATAGATAAAGTTATGTTTATACAATCCCTCTCGGCAATGCTTCCCTTCTGTGATTCTCTTCTTAGCTTTGAATTTATGTCATTCCTCTCTCATTTAGTCAAGACTCTTCACACTTCTAGTTTATTTTCCCTTAAGCCATCTTTAAGTCTTCAAAAATACAGAGGGAATGTTGATGGTGATTTTTGAACACCATATCGAGCACTGAATGCTCCTAATAACAAAAGAATTCGCAACGAAATATTATATTTTCTTAGAGAGTAAATTATAATAATGTAACACATAACGGAACCCCTATATAACGGAACCCCTACACACACATGACGTGACATGAAGAGTGAGAATGTTCCGGTGCCAGACCCTTACCAAGTCGTGACAGCAGACAACCCGTCCTCAGAACAACTCCATTCCATCCAGCGGTCGACCCCACAGACTCATTCATAAATTTGTACATGTTCATTCAAAGCGGGAATGTTCTCAAATTAATAATATATTAGCCTATAATGCATATATAGGCATAAGTTAGGTTAGGTGTTTCGGTTCTGTTGGCGATTATTTGTATTTGTGGGTGAGGCATTTACGTGGGTGAGGCATTTACGTGGGTGAGGCATTTACGTGGGTGAGGCATTTACGTGGGTGAGGCATTTACAGCGTTGTGGTTCGAACAAAAGTCGTCAGTGAAGCACTTGTTCCGGAAGTGTTCGAACGTCATCAGTCGTGAGTCGTGTGTAAACCGTTTTTCATTCATAAACAGCTGGGGTTTGGCGGGTGCATGGAATGGACTTTTGGATTTTTGTTTGGCGGTCGGGCTGCAGCAGGAGGATATCTTGATGTTATCTTGAGATGATTTCGGGGCTTTTAGTGTCCCCGCGGCCCGGTCCTCGACCAGGCCTCCACCCCCAGGAAGCAGCCCGTGACAGCTGACTAACACCCAGGTACCTATTTTACTGCTAGGTAACAGGGGCATAGGGTGAAAGAAACTCTGCCCATTGTTTCTCGCCGGCGCCTGGGATCGAACCCAGGACCACAGGATCACAAGTCCAGCGTGCTGTCCGCTCGGCCGACCGGCTCCCCCAGGAGTGGGAGAGCGTCGATACAGTTCATGAGTGTGTGTGTGTGTGTGTGTGTGTGTGTGTGTGTGTGTGTGTGTGTGTGTGTGTGTGTGTGTGTGTGTGTGTGTGTGTGTGTGTACTCGTCTCGTTGTGCTTGCGGGGGTTGAGCTCTGGCGCTTTGGTCCCGCCTCTCAACCGTCAATCAACAGGTGTACAGGTTCCTGAGCCTACTGGGCTCTATCATATCTACACGTGTGTGTGTACTCACCTAGTTGTGTCTGCAGGATCGAGCATTGACTCTTGGATCCCGAGCTGACCCGTATGATTGTGTGTGTGTGTGTGTGTGTGTGTGTGTGTGTGTGTGTGTGTGTGTGTGTGTGTGTGTGTGTGTGTGTGTGTGTGTGTGTGTGTGTGTGTACTCGTCAAGAGTTGAGCTGAGAGTAACAATGCCTTCACCAAGAAACCAAAATATTTGGAGGAGTATTCACAACGTTCTCCTTGTCAATAATCGGGCCGGGATGCGCATTCAGAATGTCTATTCAGATTTTCCCCAAATGGCTCCGGGTGTACTCTAAATTCCTTGGGCTTTGTTTTTACCATGTCCGTATGAGGCCTGGAGCATTATGAGCCTCAGGACACACAAAAACACAGTTTTGGACAACATATATGTTTTTTTTTTTTTTTTAGGAATAAATCTTGAGGATGCGACTCAAAGTCTTCCTCTTCTCCGCCTCTCTCTCTCATATTATTCATCTTCTTTAGAATAATTAGCATAAAATAAAGTCAGTCTTTTATGATAATGCTAAAGTGGTATTCACAGCTCACTTGTTTAACCGGTTTCTTATTTCATGGGCTAATTTGCCTGGTTTTTGCTTTAGTCTTATATACGCTTGTGTTGGGTTTAACGCCAACCACACGCAACACCCACCACATAAGTAACACCACGTAACACCACATATGTAACAAAACTCAACAAACACCACATAACACCAATCAATTGTTAAGTTACAGAGGACAAGATTCGCACATCTAACAACAATATTGATTATTTCCCATCCCTGCGAGCTGCTCAACTTGCAACAATCTACTAACTCCACAATACACACATTCCACAACTCCTCCAATGCCCTTGATGCATGAGGTATAACATTTTAACAACACATGTACAGAACGTGAGCAATCTTTTACAGGAATTAGTTCCTTATTCTTCGCATAACAAATCCATTATATGTTGACCGATTAGTTGACATTAATACGGTCATGTTGTGTGAGCAATGGCACGAGTCTCGCTATAGGGGGGGGGGGGTATTATGGAAAAATGTGATAAATGAAAACTCGTTCGATTTCAATCAAACTTTTTTGACTAGTTGTATATAATATTTGGTTCAACTGGCCCAAGTCTCAGCATCGTAGCATAAATAGGAAGGAAGAAAAAAAATATTGAATTGTGTTGAAAATTTTCCAAAATGGTCAAAAATTATCATCAAACAAAAGTGTCAACTGAAATCATGTCTATGACTCTAAGCTATCACAATAGTATATAATAAAGTATATTAATATTTGGTTATATGGAAAAAAATTCTCGATTTTTTCTTATATTTTATCAGCCGATTTGCATGAAACTTGTACACTTTACAGAACATAAGCCTATCTGTAAGGATGCAAATTTTGGTGGAAATTGGTTGAAGTTGACTTCAACTACTGGTGGCAGAATCTTTAATATTATTCAATGTCAAATAACATCAAATTAGTTTGCCTCTTTAATTTTTTTTCAATCCACACCACCACCACCAGCCACCCAGACCACCACCACACCACCACCACCACACCACCAGCCACCCAAATTACCAACACACCACCACCACCACACCACCAGCCACCCAAACTACCACCACACAACCATCCACCCAGACCACCAACACCACGCCACCAACCCACCCAGACCACACCACCAGCCACCCAGACCACACCACCAGCCACCCAGACCACCACCACCAGCCACCCAGACCACACCACCAGCCACCCAGACCACCACCACCAGCCACCCAGACCACACCACCAGCCACCCAGATCACCAGCCACCCAGACCACCACACCACCACCAGCCACCCAGACCACACCACCACCAGCCACCCAGACCACACCACCAGCCACCCAGACCACCACCACCACCAGCCACCCAGACCACCATCAGCCACCCAGACCACCACCACTAGCCACCCAGACCACACCACCAGCCACCCAGACCACACCACCAGCCACCCAGACCACCACCACCAGCCACCCAGACCACCACACCACCACCAGCTACCCAGACCACACCACCACCAGACCACCACACCACCACCAGACCACCACACCACCACCAGCCACCCAGACCACACCACCAGCCACCCAGACCACCACACCACCACCAGCCACCCAAACCACCACACCACCACCAGCCACCCAAACCACCACACCACCACCAGCCACCCAGACCACCACCACCACCAGCCACCCAGGCCACCACCACCAGCCACCCAGACCACCACCACCACCACCAGCCACCCAGACCACCACCACCACCAGCCACCCAGGCCACCACCACCAGCCACCCAGACTACACCACCACCAGCCACCCAGACCACCACCACCAGCCACCCAGACCACCACCACCAGCCACCCACACCACCACCACCAGCCACCCAGACCACCACCACCACCACCAGCCACCCAGACCACACCACCACCAGCCACCCAGGCCACCACCACCAGCCACCCAGACCACCACCACCACCACCAGCCACCCAGACCACATCACCAGCAGCCACCCAGGCCACCACCACCAGCCACCCAGACCACCACCACCAGCCACCCAGACCACCACACCACCAGCCACCCAGGCCACCATCAGCCACCCAGACCACCACCAGCCACCCAGACCACCACCACACCACCACCAGCCACCCAGACCACCACCACACCACCACCAGCCACCCAGGCCACCACACCACCACCAGCCACCCAGATCACCACCACACCACCAGCCACCCAGGCCACCACCAGCCACCCAGACCACCACCACCAGCCACCCAGACCACCACCACACCACCACCAGCCACCCACACCACCACCAGCCACCCAGACCACCACCAGCCACCCAGACCACCACCACACCACCACCAGCCACCCAGACCACCACACCACCACCAGCCACCCAGACCACCACCACACCACCACCAGCCACCCAGACCACCACCAGCCACCCAGACCACCACCACACCACCACCAGCCACCCAGACCACCACCACACCACCACCAGCCACCCAGGCCACCACACCACTACCAGCCACCCAGACCACCACCAGCCACCCAGACCACCAGCCACCCACACCAACACCAGCCACCCACACCACCACCAGCCACCCACACCACCACCAGCCACCCACACCAACACCAGCCACCCAGGCCACCACCACACCACCACCAGCCACCCAGACCACCACCACACCACCACCAGCCACCCAGACCACCACCAGCCACCCAGACCACCACCACACCACCACCAGCCACCCAGGCCACCACACCACTACCAGCCACCCAGACCACCACCAGCCACCCAGACCACCAGCCACCCACACCAACACCAGCCACCCACACCACCACCAGCCACCCACACCAACACCAGCCACCCAGGCCACCACCACACCACCAACAGCCACCCAGGCCACCACACCACCACCAGCCACCCAGACCATCACACCACCACCAGCCACCCAGACCACCACAGCACCACCAGCCACCCAGACCACCACACCACCACCAGCCACCCAGACCACCACACCACCACCAGCCACCCAGACCACCACCAGCCACCCAGACCACCACACGACCACCAGCCACCCAGACCACCACCACCAGCCACCCAGACCACCACACCACCACCAGCCATCCAGGCCACCACACCACCACCAGCCACCCAGGCCACCACACCACCAGCCACCCAGACCACCACACCACCACCAGCCACCCAGGCCACCACCACACCACCAGCCACCACCACTAGCCACCCAGACCACCACCAGCCACCATCACTAGCCACCCAGACCACCACCAGCCAACACCACTAGCCACCCAGATCACCACCACACTACCAGCCACCCAGACCACCACGCCACCACCAGCCACCCAGACCACCACCACCAGCCACCCAGACCACCACACCACCACCAGCCACCCACGCCACCACCACACCACCAGCCACCCAGGCCACCACCACACCACCAGCCACCACCACTAGCCACCCAGACCACCACACCACCACCAGCCACCCAGACCACCACCACACCACCAGCCACCCAGGCCACCACCACACCACCAGCCACCACCACCAGCCACCCAGACCACCACACCACCACCAGCCACCCAGACCACCACACCACCACCAGCCACCCAGACCACCACACCACCACCAGCCACCCAGACCACAACACCACCACCAGCCACCCAGACCACCACCACCAGCCACCCAGGCCACCACCACCAGCCACCCAGACCACCACACCACCACCAGCCACCCAGGCCTCCACACCACCACCAGCCACCCAGGCCACCACCACCAGCCACCCAGGAAACCACCACCACTAGCCACCACCACACCACCACCAGCCACCCAGGCCACCACCACCAGACCACCACACCACCACCAGCCACCCAGGCCACCACCACCAGCCACCCAGGCCACCACCACCAGCCACCCAGGCCACCACCACCAGCCACCCAGACCACCACCACACCACCAGCCACCCAGACCACCACCACACCACCAGCCACCCAGGCCACCACCACACCACCAGCCACCACCACCAGCCACCCAGACCACCACACCACCACCAGCCACCCAGACCACCACACCACCACCAGCCACCCAGACCACCACACCACCACCAGCCACCCAGACCACCACACCACCACCAGCCACCCAGACCACCACCACCAGCCACCCAGGCCACCACCACCAGCCACCCAGACCACCACACCACCACCAGCCACCCAGGCCACCACACCACCACCAGCCACCCAGGCCACCACCACCAGCCACCCAGGAAACCACCACCACTAGCCACCACCACACCACCACCAGCCACCCAGGCCACCACCACCAGACCACCACACCACCACCAGCCACCCAGGCCACCACCACCAGCCACCCAGGCCACCACCACCAGCCACCCAGGCCACCACCACCAGCCACCCAGGCCACCACCACCAGCCACCCAGACCACCACCACACCACCACCACCAGCCACCCAGACCACACCACCACCACCAGCCACCCAGACCACCACCACCAGCCACCCAGACCACCACCACCAGCCACCCAGGCCACCACCACACCACCACCACCAGCCACCCAGACCACCACCACCACCAGCCACCCAGACCACACCACCCACCCAGACCACCACCACACCACCACCACCAGCCACCCAGACCACACCACCACCACCAGCCACCCAGACCACACCACCACCACCAGCCACCCAGGCCACCACCACCAGCTACCCAGACCACCACCACACCACCACCACCAGCCACCCAGACCACACCACCACCAGCCACCCAGGCCACCACCACCAGACCACCACACCACCACCAGCCACCCAGGCCACCACACCACCACCAGCCACCCAGACCACCACACCACCACCAGCCACCCAGGCCACCACACCACCACCAGCCACCCAGACCACCACACCACCACCAGCCACCCAGGCCACCACCACCAGCCACCCAGGCCACCACCACCAGCCACCCAGGCCACCACCACCAGCCACCCAGACCACCACACCACCACCAGCCACCCAGACCACCACACCACCAAACAAGCAGTAACCCCCAGACACTCCGTTGGGTTACATAAATATCCTTCAGTTTACCAAACACAACGCACCATTCTCCTGCTCCTCCTCCGTAATAGACCAACGCATCCTCTCGCCTAATACGTCGTATTTATTACGTATTCAACCAATTAAAAATACGACATTTTTGTAAAATGTAATAAAAACTAATATTGACGTTTTCCATACATCGTCCCGGATAGGATAGTTGGGTTGAGTGGATTTGTATGTTTCTGGGTAGACAAATAACTGAATTATTTTAGTGTCAAGTGGAGAGAAGAGGATGAATTGACAGGGAGTTGGTGTCCGAACTTCACTTTTTCCTGACAACTTCTGCTTGCCATCTGACCAGTTGCAATATGGTTGACAGCCCAACCAGTCCTCTTAAAATAACGTTGCTTTTCGCTGGTATGCGCCGCTATGGCCAAAAATGGACGTAATTTGAAATGAAATCGGCTCACGAAAGTGACGTACTGTCCATGCCCACAGAAGTTTCAATAAGGAGTGAAGTGCTTAGAGCAACAACAACACAGCTAAAGTGTGTTTTCCTCCCCCTTGTTCCCTGTGTAGGTGAACTACCTGGCCTTTTCTAAGAAAAAAGTGCCGGGTTGTGGTGGGTATATGGGCCTGCGGGCCACTCCAAGCAACAGCCTGGTGGACCAAGCTCTCACAAGTCAAGCCTCGCCTCGGGCCGGGCTTGGGGAGCAGAACTCCCAGAACCCCATCAAGCAAGTATGAGAGGCATGCTAGTGAACTGTGCCGAACATTGGTGGGGTCTGGCTCAGCCTGGATGGGGGCAGGTAGCTCGTCACACGGTTCACAGTATACGTACAAAGGTAGTGCTAACGTGACTGTGCTTCCCAGCTGGGGATGACGGTGTAATATGACCGAAAAGGTTCACATACAAAACCATGGTTAATTAACGTAATAACTCACTTCTTTTTAATTCTATCTACATGGTTTGGCGTTTCTTTATTTACTTTAAGAAGCATCATACGGAAAACTAATCAGAATGAATTATAGCTGTCCCGCTGAATGGTGCTCTACCCTCTCATGTCTACCTTGACCATGGGACCATGACCATGGGACCATGACCATGGGACCATGACCATGGAACCATGACCATGGGACCATGTCTTAACGCTGGTGTATACGACTTCTCTTCACTAGACGGGTTCCTGTCACGGCCGCGGTTACAAAGGGATTACAGGTATTCCAGTGAGGATCCTCGGGGCATGGATTTACATGCACAACACCTGTCTTTCTACCCATGGTATAGGTACATGTATGGACATCATAACAATCAACACGTCCGCTATACTGAGCGGCACTCGTGACAATCTTCCCTCAATGCTGCCCCTCACCAGGTGTGAGTTCGGAACGTCTCCAGTCTCTCTGATTCCACCACTACCACCTGCCCCAGATGCTTGCAGGGGCATGAAACCAGCCTACCTCGTGGGCACCGACGGATGTAAGACAATTGTTTATTTAGACTCAAACGGTACGTACTTATTTGTCACTCCAAAAATACGATTCTTCATTCACACTATCGTCGGTGTGAGCTCAAGTCCTTGAACACTGCGATAGTTAGCGTCTCGACTACCCGCGGTTTTCATACCACCACCGACAGGAGGAACTTGATGATGATGATGAGGGTACTGAAGCTTCTATAGTTCAGGGCAGTGTCGGGTGTTCATAGCTGAATGTTGGCCATAATTGGCGGTCACGTGTTTGTGAATAATCGCAGCCACCTTCGCAGATATGTATGACCCGGATCCTTGTTCTCCACACACACTGTGGTGACATATCTGGCGTGACTTGGCAACTCTCGCAATTGTTACCAACAGCGCGTCTGAGTTCGCAGCGGCGGTAATAGTAGTGACAATTCGGGCGACATTACTCGACGACGGCCGCCCTTCAATACCACGTGGGTCTATCTTTGTCAGGAAAGAGAACAAACGTCTGCGTGTCATTGCTGACATGTTCATAATGATTTGCTTTTGTCTCTCACAGTTCACGTTGGCTGCTTGCTAACCTCAGTGAACCTCTCTACCAACACACCAGTTGCAGGGTAATATTGGCTTATCCTCTGTTTGGTATCTTCCCTGGGATTGTGCTACGTCACCGAGGTAAATAGATCCAGGTATCACAGCCAGGTACTGTGGTCAGGTGACAACCTTGCTGTCTAACTCGCTTTTGTACCAACTCGCTCCATCCAAGATGGCTGCTCCACCAGAGAGCTATGTACAAGTTCAATAAGGTTACCCCGACCTAGTAGCGTAACCCGATACCATACGATGACCATCATACTAAATCTAAACTCCAAATAATAACAACTCTCCAGGGATAGTGAACCTAATGGCAGTCCAACCTGAATTAACACTGTATGTATTCTCTTCCACCTTCAGTGTACACGTCACTAGCATCTTGGGAGTGCAGTGTAGGTGAGACATACCAGCCTTCTCACAGCTGGTCCACGCCCTCACATTTAGCCATCTGGCACCAATGGAGGACACTAGGCTTTATCTCAGAGCTTTGTGAATCTGCAACTGGAATTAGAATGATAAACATTGCTAAGGAGCAGCCTAGTTCTAGACCATTAAAGGTATATGGCGAGTCTCCCGCTGCAATCAGGTAATGTCGTTCAAATCAAATAACGATAATTACCATTTGTTTATCCCAATATTCATGCTAGATATGTCATCTTAAATAGAAATATAAAAAAGTCATCCAATCACACTGTTAATTGGATAGTAGTCACAATGAAAATAAAACAGTTAAAATATACTTCAAGGTGTACATAAACAAAGAATGTCGACACAATAGTAAATAAAAAACATTTTATTTATTAAATATATTAAATACTTTCAGAAGATATTCAACAAAGGCTTGATGGGGATATCGATCAATAAAACTCCAGGGAAGTAGACAAAAGCAGCGAAAAACGGCAATCAAGAAGACAGTGGAGGAGCCGAACGTCTTCCCAGCTGAGGAGTGACTGTGAACAGGGGTATGAGTTAGTAGGAAGGTTGAATGTCAGAACAAAGCAGGCAGGAGAATACTGGTTGTTGGGAGCTCCCACCTGCGTGTATGGCTACGACATTCTACACCACGGACGCTAGACATCAAATAAAGCTTCCCGAGGGTGGCTGAGATTGTGGATAGAATAAGATATATATATATATTGTGAGGTAATGTGATGACGCCGATTGTGTGTGTCTCAGATGGGGACCCGGTGTTCGCACAGGTCGGAGCAACGAGTTGTTGGACAAAAAGAAGACAATGGTCAAGAATAAATAAGGGGTCCCGGTCGTGTTAGAGGTTCTGCTAGGGGTTAACACTTGACACTGGCTGTTGGTCTGATCGATACCTGCTTGATGGGGTTCTGGGAGTTGTTCTACTCCCCAAGCCCAGCCCGAGGCCAGGGCTTGGCCTAGAGTAGTAGGTCTTCTTGAGGTTATCTTGAGATGATTTCGGGACTTTTTAGTGTCCCCGCGGCCCGGTCCTCGACCAGGCCTCCACCCCCAGGAAGCAGCCCGTGACAGCTGACTAACTCCCAGGTACCTATTTTACTGCTATCTAACAGGGGCATAGGGTGAAAGAAACTCTGCCCATTGTTTCTCGCCGGCGCCTGGGATCGAACCCAGGACCACAGGATCACAAGTCCACAGGTCTAGAGTAGTTGGTTTAACCTTCGTCTTTCAGATCATTGCAACACTACCGCAATACCGTCCACGCATAGCTGGGTGTCTTGCCAATATTGACAAGGACGCCAAGAATGTGTTACCCCGGGTTCTCTCTCTACGGGTGTGTGGCAGCTAGTGAGTAGTGGGATGACAAGGACGCCAAGAATGTGTTACCCCGGGGTTCTCTCTCTAGGGCTGTGTGGCAGCTAGTGAGTAGTGGGATGGCAAGGACGCCAAGAATGTGTTACCCGGGGTTCTCTCTCTAGGGCTGTGTGGCAGCTAGTGAGTAGTGGGATGGCAAGGACGCCAAGAATGTGTTACCCGGGGTTCTCTCTCTAGGGCTGTGTGGCAGCTAGTGAGTAGTGGGATGGCAAGGACGCCAAGAATGTGTTACCCGGGGTTCTCTCTCTAGGGCTGTGTGGCAGCTAGTGAGTAGTGGGATGACAAGGACGCCAAGAATGTGTTACCCGGGGTTCTCTCTCTAGGGCTGTGTGGCAGCTAGTGAGTAGTGGGATGGCAAGGACGCCAAGAATGTGTTACCCGGGGTTCTCTCTCTAGGGCTGTGTGGCAGCTAGTGAGTAGTGGGATGACAAGGACGCCAAGAATGTGTTACCCGGGGTTCTCTCTCTAGGGCTGTGTGGCAGCTAGTGAGTAGTGGGATGGGTATAAACAAGTGGAAAAACTTCAAAAAATGGATAAAAAAAATGGTAAAACCAATAACAATTTGGTTCCAACGATGACCCAGGTGCCGCCCGCGTGACGGCTTCACTCCGAGGCGTGCACGCACTCTACGGCTCATACCTTTACGTCACACACCAAATGTTATTTAATTGCTTAAAAGGCTGTTGGGGCATGTATACCTGGAGCCTTGGGGCATCGATACCCGGAGCCTTGGGGCATGTATACCCGGAGCCTTGGGGCATCGATACCCGGAGCCTTGGGGCATGTATACCCGGAGCCTTGGGGCATCGATACCCGGAGCCTTGGGGCATCGATACCCTGAGCCTTGGGGCATGTATACCCGGAGCCTTGGGGCATCGATACCCTGAGCCTTGGGGCATCGATACCCTGAGCCTTGGGGCATCGATACCCGGAGCCTTGGGGCATGTATACCCGGAGCCTTGGGGCATCGATACCCTGAGCCTTGAGGCATCGATACCCGGAGCCTTGGGGCATCGACACCCGGAGCCTTGGGGCATCGACACCCGGAGCCTTGGGGCATCGACACCCGGAGCCTTGGGGCATCGATACCCGGAGCCTTGGAACATCGATACCCGGAGCCTTGGAACATCGACCCCCGGAGTCTTGAGGCATCGATGATCGATCATTGGGCATCGATGCCCTCTCATATAAGTGATAAAAGAATGTGGTGGCAATACTTAGGGAAAGACTGAGTCGGCACCGAAATTCACTATTAACACAAATAGGGAGCTTCTATTACATTAATTAAGAGAGCGACTGAGCATAAGCTTCACCACAACATACACACAACAGGACTCGTTCCCACGGTCATGTTATGCTCAGTCTCGGACCTCTTGCTTGGTCACAATGTCAACTCGCTGAACACTTGTGAACACACCGATCACAGCTGCCCATGACACCCGTTCTCGCACTTTGTTACAGTCAATATTGACTTATTAAATACGTGCATATGTGACATACTAAACATACTAGTTTACCTTGAAAAGCTTCATGGAAAACACCGACCTTACCTAACCTTCTTAGTATGTTAAGATAAGCATCTTATTGCTTCGTAATTACAATTATTACTTAACCTATTATAAGTATAGGTTATAATTACATTACAATAATTACAATTATTACTTAACCTATTATAGGTATAGGTTAAGTAATAATTGTAATTACGAAGCAATAAGTTGCTTACCTTAACATAACCTTCTTAATATGTTAAGATAAGCATCTTATTGCTTCGTAATTACAATTATTACTTAACCTATTATAGGTATAGGTTAAGTAATAATTGTAATTACGAAGCAATAAGATGCATATCTTAACATACTAAGGTTAGGTAAGGTCGGTGTTTTCTATGAAGCTTTTCAAGGTAAATTAGTATGTTTAGTATGTCACATATGCACATATTTAATAAGTCAATATTGACTGTACAAAAGTGCGAGAACGGGTTGGCCCATGACACTGACAATAACAAGGGACAATGATCGGGGTTGCAACTGTGTACTCATGTAATAATCAACACATGAAACACTCATAACAATCAATGTCATTAAATATGTATACAACTCTGGGACTCTATGAAATCACTCAAATCATCACGTCATAAAATAATCAATGAAAGAGATTACACATCATTAAGATATACATAACAATTCCTGAAGTATTCGCTCAATGAGACAATATTAGATGATGGAATTAACTCGTCACTGAGACAGTAACTATAGCCATTGAACCAAACAAGTCACAGACAGTAACTACCTTGAGCTACCTTGAGATGCTTCCGGGGCTTAGTGTCCCCGCGGCCCGGTCGTCGACCAGGCCTCCTGGTTGCTGGACTGACCAACCAGGCTGTTAGACGCGGCTGCTCGCAGCCTGACGTATGAGTCACAGCCTGGTTGATCAGGTATCCTTTGGAGGTGCTTATCCAGTTCTCTCTTGAACACTGTGAGGGGTTTGCCAGTTATGCCCCTTATGTGTAGTGGAAGCGTGTTGAACAGTCTCGGGCCTCTGATGTTGATAGAGTTCTCTCTTAGAGTACCTGTTGCACCTCTGCTTTTCAACGGGGGTATTCTGCACATCCTGCCATGTCTTCTGGTCTCATGTGGTGTTATTTCTGTGTGCAGGTTTGGGACCAGCCCCTCAATTATTTTCCACGTGTAAATTATTATGTATCTCTCCCGCCTGCGCTCAAGGGAGTACAGATTTAGGCTCTTTAGTCGGTCCCAGTAATTTAGATGTTTTACTGAGTGGATTCTAGCAGTAAAGGATCTCTGCACGCTCTCTAGGTCAGCAATTTCTCCAGCTTTGAAAGGGGCTGTCATTGTGCAGCAGTACTCCACTCTAGATAGCACAAGCGTTTTGAAAAGTATCATCATCGGTATAGCATCTCTAGTGTGAAAAGTTCTCGTTATCCAACCTGTCATTTTTCTTGCAGTTGTGACGGCTACTTTATTGTGTTCTTTAAAGGTAAGGTCTTCCGACATGAGTACACTCAGGTCCTTTACATTGCCTTTTCGTTCTATGTTATGATTTGCCTGCGTTTTGTACGTGGTTCCTGTTTTTATGTTTTCAATTTTTCCGTAGCGCATGAGCTGAAACTTATCCTCGTTGAATACCATATTATTTTCTGTAGCCCATAGAAAGACCTGATCAACATCTGATTGGAGGTTTGCCGTGTCCTCTATGTTGCCAACTCTCATGAAAATCCTAGTGTCATCTGCAAAGGATGATACAGTGCTATAGGTTGTGTTCTGGTCTATGTCCGATATGAGGATGAGAAAAAGTACTGGAGCAAGCACAGTACCCTGGGGGACTGAGCTCTTCACGGTTGATGGGCTGGATTTTATTTTGTTGACTATTACACATTGGGTTCTGTCAGTCAGGAAATTGTAGATCCATCTGCCTATTTTCCCGGTAATTCCTTTTGAACGCATTTTATGTGCAATAACACCATGGTCACATTTATCAAAAGCTTTTGCGAAATCTGTGTAAATTACATCAGCGTTTTGTTTGTCTTCCATAGCATCTAATGCCATATCATAGTGGTCCAGCAACTGCGACAGGCAAGAGCGCCCTGTTCTGAAACCATGTTGTCCGGGGTTATGGAGATGCTGTGATTCCATGTATTTTGTGATCTTACTTCTTAGCACTCTCTCAAAAATTTTTATGATGTGCGATGTTAGTGCTATCGGTCTGTAATTTTTTGCCTCTGCCTTATTTCCTCCTTTATGGAGTGGTGCTATCTCTGCTGTTTTAAGTATGTCAGGGATAACGCCAGTATCTAGGCTTTGTCTCCACAGAATGTGGAGGGCCTGCGATAGTGGTTTTTTACAGTTCTTGATGAATATGGAGTTCCAAGAATCCGGGCCTGGTGCAGAGTGCATAGGCATACTGTTTATGGCTTCTTCAAAATCTAGTGGGGATAGGGCGACGTCTGATATGTGATTTGATGTTGTTATCATATCCATGAAAAATTCATTTGGGTTATCAATCTTTAGTGCATTTAATGGCTCACTGAAAACAGAGTCGTACTGCTTCCTCAGTAACTCGCTCATTTCTTTGTTGTCATCTGTGAAAGTTCCATCTCCCTTTCGCAGGGGCCCGATACTAGATGTGGTTTTTGATCTTGATTTTGCATAGGAGAAAAAATATTTCGGATTTCTCTCTATTTCACTGATGGCCTTTTGCTCTCTTTGCCTCTCCTGGGTTTTGTATGATTCTTGTAGCTTGAGTTCAATTGTTTCTATTTCTCTACCTAACCTTCTTCGCCGTTCTTGAGATAGGGTGCGACTCTCAAGTTGTTCCGCGATTCGTTTTCTTCGCCTATATAAGGAACGACGTTCCCGTTCCAATCTGCATCTCTTTCTCTTTTTTCTTAGGGGTATGCGGTTTGAACATATTTCTAGTGCTACTGAGCTTATTTTTTCCAGGCACCGGTTCAGGTTTGCATTTCCTAGCTGTTCTTCCCAGTTTATTTCTGTGAAGTCCTGGTTTATTTGCTCCCAGTTTATCCGTTTATTATTGAAGTTGAATTTGCTGAAATCTCCTCCACCGGGAATCTGGACTGGTTTTGGAGGTCCATTCCCCATGGTTGTCAGTACCTCAATTAAGTTGTGATCTGAGTAACAGGTATTTGTAATCATTATGTTCCCGATCAACTCATCATTATTAGTGAAAATGAGGTCCAGCGTGTTCTCTTTCCTAGTTGGTTCTACTATTTGCTGGTTTAAGGCAAACCTATCGCACATCCGTAGCAGGTCATTTGCATGTGCCTGCTCATTTAGGCTACTTCCTGGTATTCTTTCTGATATTACTGTATTAGCCAGGTGCTTCCATTTCAGGTGCCGTAGGTTGAAGTCCCCAAGCAGGATGATGTTCGGAGCTGGATTTGTGAGGTTTTCCAAGCAGTGCTCTATTTTCATTAGTTGGTCTTTAAACTGCTGAGGGTTTGCCTCCGGTGACTTATATACAAGGACAACAACTACATTTAGGATCTCTATTTTGACTATCAGCACTTCCACCATATCATTTCAGGTGTTTAGCAGCTCAGTACAGATGAGTGTGTCTTTGATGTAGAGGCTGACCCCACCCTGAAGCCGGTGTTTCCTATCACATCTGAAGAGATTGTATTCTGGGATCCATATTTCACCATCAAGGTAGTCCTTTGTGTGAGTTTCCGTTAGGGCTGCAAACACTGCATTTGCCTCATGAAGGAGACCATCTATAAAATGAACTTTGTTGGATTTGCGTGTTTTTATACCCTGGATGTTGGCAAATATAAATGATGTTATCGTGTTAGTGGAAGTGCTGGATGCTTTAATTGGTGTTAATATCTGAGGCTCTGGTAACTAACCACTGAACCAAACACAAGTCTCTGAGATAAGTATTAAAGCAATGCTGTAACACTTACTAGACACTTACTCAGTAAGTGCTGTAACACTTACTAGACACTTACTCAGTAAGTGCTGTAACACTTACTAGACACTTACTCATTAAGTGCTGTAACACTTACTAGACACTTACTCATTAAGTGCTGTAACACTTACTAGACACTTACTCATTAAGTGCTGTAACACTTACTAGACACTTACTCAGTAAGTGCTGTAACACTTACTAGACACTTACTCAGTAAGTGCTGTAACACTTACTAGACACTTACTCAGTAAGTGCTGTAACACTTACTAGACACTTACTCAGTAAGTTCTGTAACACTAGACACTTACTCAGTAAGTTCTGTAACACTTACTAGACACTTACTCAGTAAGTGCTGTAACACTTACTAGACACTGAGACTCCAATAGTCACTGAATTGACCGCATGTCACTGAGACAAATGATAACATAGGTTAGTTAGACCCATAATGTGTGGGTCTAAGATCCATTGGTCAGTGTTGCTGACACATGGAGCAACAATATGGGTCAGTGTTGCTGACACAAGGAACAACAATATGGGTCAGTGTTGCTGACACAAGGAGCAACAATATGGGTCAGTGTTGCTGACACAAGGAGCAACAATATGGGTCAGTGTTGCTGACACATGGAGCAACAATATGGGTCAGTGTTGCTGACACAAGGAGCAACAATATGGGTCAGTGTTGCTGACACAAGGAGCAACAATATGGGTCAGTGTTGCTGACACAAGGAGCAACAATATGGGTCAGTGTTGCTGACACAGGGAGCAACAATATGGGTCAGTGTTGCTGACACAAGGAGCAACAATATGGGTCAGTGTTGCTGACACAAGGAGCAACAATATGGGTCAGTGTTGCTGACACAAGGAGCAACAATATGGGTCAGTGTTGCTGACACAAGGAGCAGCAATATGGGTCAGTGTTGCTGACACAAGGAGCAGCAATATGGGTCAGTGTTGCTGACACAAGGAGCAACAATATGGGTCAGTGTTGCTGACACAAGGAGCAACAATATGGGTCAGTGTTGCTGACACAAGGAGCAGCAATATGGGTCAGTGTTGCTGACACAAGGAGCAGCAATATGGGTCAGTGTTGCTGACACAAGGAGCAGCAATATGGGTCAGTGTTGCTGACACATGGAGCAGCAATATGGGTCAGTGTTGCTGACACAGGGAGCAACAATATGGGTCAGTGTTGCTGACACAGGGAGCAACAATATGGGTCAGTGTTGCTGACACAAGGAGCAACAATATGGGTCAGTGTTGCTGACACAAGGAGCAACAATATGGGTCAGTGTTGCTGACACAAGGAGCAACAATATGGGTCAGTGTTGCTGACACAAGGAGCAACAATATGGGTCAGTGTTGCTGACACAAGGAGCAACAGACAACACTCAGAATTCGGAGAGAACATTAAGGAATCAATAAGAATACAACAAACAAGTTGTTTAACGAATATTAACACAAATGAGCTTATAATGAGGCGATTATGTGCTTAGTGAACTTACTGTTGAAATCATCAAATGTTTTTTTACCTAATTAATGCACCATGGAAGCTGTTTTATACCCCCCCCCCCCCATTATTTGCATAGCCTCTCTACCCGAGTGACGTCTGACCCAAGTGACGTCAGACCCAAGTGAAGTTAGACTTGCATCTCTTGCCAGAGGTCTGCGAGTTCTGTTATATCCCTAAAAAGGAGTTTCAGGTCTGAGTTTTTGCATCAAATTTAAAGTTTTATATATACGAAGAGGATGAGCAGGGGAAGAAGCGGTGTTCTCAGCGTGGCCTGGCACTTAAGATTCCTTGAACGAATCACTAACGGTGTTGTGATCTACACTGGTTCAAAAGGAGCACTACAAAGCCTCAGTAAAATTCAAGCAGAAAAGCTTGCGATATTCGCTGAAATCAAGAGACCTATGAGAGTTCTAACCAATCAGGGGAGAGTCGTCATATTACTGTGGATCCCCTCCCAGGTTGGCAACTGTGGGAATGAACGAGCAGATGTGCTGGCTGCTGAAGGCACTGAAGGAGACCATGTTGAATACTTCTTACCCAAGACTCTTCTACAAATTACAGATGTCATCAGGTAAATATCACCATGACAAGGTTACTGAGGAAAGGAGGATAGAAGAACAAACCAATGAATCTGCACGATGGTACAATATGGTTGCAGCTGGCCATCCCAATCATTATAGACGAAGAGGTGGTGGCCGTGAATCAGTAATAGCAAGCATCCGTCTTGGATACAAATATCCATGGAGATTCGGGATGGAAACAACAGTAGAACAGCGGAGTTGCAGACTCTGTAGTGAGAGTGATGGACACCGCCTTGACCACTACCTGAGAGTGTGTGGACATTTAAGTCATTAGAAATATGTGTAGAATAATAAACCCCACATTGTTTGAGTTAGGAAAATACTATTTGTCACATACAGATACTGTTCTTAAGATTTTCCCCCAATTTGAACCCGCAAGATAACGAAAATTTTAGGGGCTGACAAATGTAAATCTTATTGTATGGACAAGTTGTTCACTTTATAGTGATAGTTATAGATAGTTAGGGAAGTCCCAGATATGTCTGCGTACAAGTGACAGGATGAACAACCCAGCGGGCTTTCTTCCTATTGGAGGGTGTTGTACATGCTGCTATGGCGGTGTGTCCACTCACAGGATGAGTGGCGCCGCCCAATACTGTCACTACAGCGGTGTGGCCACTCACAGGATGAGTGGCGCCGCCCAATACTGTCACTACAGGGGTGTGGCCACTCACAGGATGAGTGGCGCCGCCCAATACTGTCACAACAGCGGTGTGTCCACTCACAGGATGAGTGGCGCCGCCCAATACTGTCACTACAGCGGTGTGGCCACTCACAGGATGAGTGGCGCCGCCCAATAAACAAGTCCCTCGGGGCATAATTAAAAAAAATTAAAGAGGCAGAGCTAGGTGTGTGTGTGTGTGTAGCACGGATACTTGGGGGACGCCGCCCCCTGGAAGAGTTAAGACTGTTGAGCATTCCGAGCAGCTCCGAGCAGCTCCGAGCCAGCTACTGATCTCCAGGATGCAACCCGCTACAGCTTCCCAACATCCGGGTATGTATTTACTGCTATGTGAAGAGTGACATGTGAAAGCAAACGTGTTCCAATGCTTCTCTCCAACCGCGGGAATGGAACCCGGGACCATCCGCTTGTGACCCGACTGCACTGTCGTGTTTGTATTGCCTAATAACACTGTATTCTGAGGGCTAAGACCTTCCTCCCTCCCCACTCTCACAATTTTCTTCTGGTCCACCGCGAAAGACAAGTTTTCAAGTGGTTGGCGAAACTTGAGGACCACTGTCTTATTCCGGCGGCCGGTAAGTTTGTCTTAAGTGTTAACATGAGGTGAGGTCTAGCTCCTTATGCTCTGTCTTCTAGCCTCTTGTACCTGTTGCGTCATAACTATTCTGAGGTTCGAATACTTCGTCGGATCTGATCTTAAATCTTTCTTTAAATCTGATCTTTTATCAGCCTCCGTGGTGTAGTGGTAAGACACTCGCCTGGCATTCCGCGAGCGCTTTGTCATGGGTTCGTATCCTGGCCGGGGAGGATTTACTGGGCACAAATCCTTAACTGTAGCCTCTGTTTAACGCAACAGTAAAATGTGTACTTGGTTGTAACAACGATTCTTCGCGGCGGGGATCGTATTCCAGGGACCTGTCCGAAACGCTACGCGTACTAGTGGCTCTACAAGAATGTAACAACTCTTGTATATATCTCAAAAAAAAAATAAAAATAAAAAAATAAAGGGGTGGATGGAGGTGGCTTCCGTCACAACTTCTTTTAGTGTATTCAACTTGTTGGCCACCTGTACAGGGTACGAGTATTTACTAACATTTCTTCGCTTCATTTGCGTCTCTAGCTTCCACTCATGTCCTCTCCTCCGACTTCCTCTCACTTTAAGACCGCCTTGTCCTTGTCCTTGGACACTCCTTATCCATCTTATCTATTCCCCAGAGACTCTTATATTGTGATTATATCGCCTCTGTTTCTTTTGTCTTCTAAAATTGTGAAGGATAGTTCCCATAACTTAACCCTCTTACCTCTGGCACTAATATTTATGCCAACCTCTGTACTTTTTAAATTTTCGAGGTATGTTTTACAAGGAGCAGAATCCATGCCAGTGATGCATATTCCAGTATTGGTCTACCAAAGGTTGTGTAGATTGTCTTGAGTCATGATTTAGGTTTCTAAACGACAGTTTGACGTTAGCCAGCATTTCACATGCTGCCGATGTTATCCCTTTTGTGTGCATCCAGTGTTGGTGTGGTAATTATGTCCACTCTCAATTCATGGCCTTTTTCCAAGTCCTGTTGTTGCCTTCCCCTTATGATGTAGATGCCTCCTGGTCTCCTTGCTCCCTTTCTGATCTTCATAACCTAGTATTTATTTGAATTGAACTTTTACAACTATTTGTTTGCCCACACCTGGAGTCTGTCAAAGAACATCTGTAACATTCTGCAGTCCTTCTCTGGTTTTACATTCCTCATTGGCTTTGTATCATCTGTAAACACTGACATGTACAAGCTTACTCCCTCAGGTCCGATCCTCAATCCTTATCACTTTATACTTACCAAGTGCTATATATTCGTAATGGCTTAGCACTTTTTCTTGATAATTATCTACCTCCCTCTGGGAGGTCATTCATGTGAAATAAGAATAGTGATCCCAAAACCTAGTCTCGAGGGAGTCCACGTGTTACACTCCTCCGGCTCGAAACCTCCTTTCCGACTGTGGCTCTTTTTTCTGACCTCCAGTTACTGTCACTACAGCGGTGTGTCCACTCACAGGATGAGTGGCGCCGCTCAATACTGTCACTACAGCGGTGTGTCCACTCACAGGATGAGTGGCGCCGCTCAATACTGTCACTACAGCGGTGTGTCCACTCACAGGGTGAGTGGCGCTGCCCAATACTGTCACTACAGCGGTGTGTCCACTCACAGGATGAGTGGCGCCGCTCAATACTGTTTTACCAGTTATCGCAGCTGCCACTATCTTCATGCTAAACTCTAACTTAGTCAAAACTCCAGTTTAGATGTAGCAAAAGGGTTATACCCCATCCTTGTTCACCTTATTTTTCCTTATTCCTTGATATCCTCAATTGGAGATCGCAGTTCCTAGAGCGCGTGTCAGTTTCGTTTCCAGTATTGTGATGTGTGGTGGTTGTTCTATTATCCTTTCGTGTAATTCTATCCCTTTATTTACAATTCCATCTGCATTCGTATGTGTTCCAAGTTGGGTTCTTTTTTGCCTGATGAATAGACGTCCATATTGCTGCATTTCCTTTTCTGATATTGGAAGGGGGTTTATTTTGATAGTCACACTTGTGCATGGGTTCCTCGCAAGCTGGGCAGCACCACTATATCTGCACGTTGCACTCTGGGTTGCTTGTTTATGTGGACTGTGCCATGTTTTTGCTTGCTTGTAATACTCATTTGCTTTTCTTCTCGAATATTATTTGCTGCCTCCCTTAAACCATATTCTAGCCAATTTAGCCAACAAATACTTTTTAAGCCTTCACTTTATCTCCCAAGTGTTTTTTTTTTTTTGCTGGTGTACATATAACTGGATTACTGTCCAGAAAATAACTTTTACTGGCCAATTTCTTTCATTCTGAAACCTGCCCAGCCTATAGTAATGTAGTATTTCTATTATTACCTCTCTTGCCTGAATTTTTATGCAGAATTTATGTTATATATTTTTGGTCGATCTGTTTCTTCCTTGTTCATGTAATTTTCTCTGGCTCTGATAGATTACAGATTATCACAGATCTCTCTAGCTTCTGTCTTGAACATAACATGACTTGAAGTTTTTATAACCAGTCACGGTTGACTTAATAATGTGCCTTCACACTGACCCTTATGATACTTCAGGGAAGGTTTTATCAGATCAAGTTCTCCATTTCTCATATTATCTACAATTGTTATTATATCCTCCATTGATCTACTTGGTATCTGTGTTGTCGTCTCCACCTCGTGCTTCGCTTTTATTCTCTCATGTAACTCATTTACATTTACCTCCTTTCTGATATTGAAACAAGCTGAAGACCTGAAGGAAACAAAGTTGCTATGGAAGTTCGTCACTCCTAGAAACTTTTATCTTTAGGTCCTCAATGACTTTATTTTTATTTTCAACCCTAGCCTAAATTTCCTGAAATTATCTTTAAGAGAAACTACTTTTTTCTTGCAGTTTTCTTATTTCTTCCTTTTAGTTGTTTACAGTTACAGTTAGTGTTTCTGGACGTCATGTTAGTAATCAACTTTCTAATGAACTTTTCATGGTGCTGGACTTTCCACCAATGTTGGACCTTCAACCTAACGCTGGACTTACTCTCTCGGCGAGACCACAAAACAGGCGACTGACCAGCTTTAAGCGCTAGACAGTTTACCAATTCCAGACAGTTTACAGAAGTAGGGAACATCAATAAGGTGGAGTGATGAAGTTTTTCCAACTACGATAGTAACGAGGAATTTTCTTACAACTCTTCACCACTCCTGAAGGAGTAAGAAGGAAGGGGGGAGGGGTTAGTAAGAGAAGGAAGGGGGAGGGGTTAGTAAGAGAAGGAAGGGGGAGGGGTTAGTAAGAGAAGGAAGGGGGAGGGATAGTAAGAGAAGGAAGGGGGGAGGGGTTAGTAAGAGAAGGAAGGGGGAGGGATAGTAAGAGAAGGAAGGGGGGAGGGATAGTAAGAGAAGGAAGGGGGGAGGGGTTAGTAAGAGAAGGAAGGGGGGAGGGATAGTAAGAGAAGGAAGGGGTGAGGGGTTAGTAAGAGAAGGAAGGGGGAGGGGTTAGTAAGAGAAGGAAGGGGGGAGGGATAGTAAGAGAAGGAAGGGGGAGGGATAGTAAGAGAAGGAAGGGGGGAGTAGTTAGTAAGAAAAGGGGGAGGGGTTAGCAAGGAAGGGGAAGGGGTTAATATACATAAGAACAAAGGTAACTAGAGAAGGCCTATTGGCCAATACGAGGCAGCTGCTATCTAT
Organism: Procambarus clarkii; assembly: GCF_040958095.1. Lineage (NCBI taxonomy): Eukaryota > Metazoa > Arthropoda > Malacostraca > Decapoda > Cambaridae > Procambarus > Procambarus clarkii. Next base: position 20,451,420 of record NC_091215.1, on the reverse strand, counting down.
AACCACCCAATCCCACTCATATACATGTCCAACCCACGCTTGAAACAATCGAGGGACCCCACCTCTACCACGTTACGCGGTAATTGGTTCCACAAATCAACAACCCTGTTACCGAACCAATATTTACCCAAGTCTTTCCTAAATCTTAACTTATCCAATTTATACCCATTCTTTCGTGTTCTGTCTTGTGTTGATACTTTTAATACTCCATTAATATCCCCTTTGTTATGTCCATTCATCCACTTGTAAACCTCTATCATGTCACCCCTAACTCTTCGCCTTTCCAGTGAATGCAATTTAAGCTTTGTTAATGTTTCTTCATATGAAAGATATCTAATTGGGGGAATTAACTAACCCCTCCCCCTTGGGTATGGGGTGTGGGCCGCTTGGGTATGGGGTGTGGGCCGGTCTTGGAGCGAGACATGAACCCAGCGATAGGTGACTTAAATGGGGATTTCGATGTGGATTCAATATATAACTTATTTAAGAATATTCTAAACAAAGCACAGGAACGTAGTATACCATACAAATTGAATAGATCGAATACTAATGACCCAAAGTGGATAACAAAGAATTTGAAGAACCTTATAGGTAAAAAGAGAGCTTGGTACAAAAGGATTAAAAATGGGGAGGTCACTTTAGAACAGGAATTCATACAACTGGTTAGAAATGTTAAAAAAGAGATAAGGAAAGCAAAAAGAAACTATGAAGTTCGCATAGCAGGGCAAGCAAAGACAAATCCTAAAGGTTTTTTTCAGTTATATTGTACTAAGACTAGGGAAAGGATAGGTCCATTAAAAACTGAGACAGGTCAAATAACAGATAGTGATGAAGAGATGAGTAGTATTTTTAATAAATATTTTGTATCTGTATTTACTAAAGAGGAACTTAACAATATGCCTTCAGCCGAACAAGTCTATGTGGGTGGGGACGATTACAGGTTGACGAGTTTAGCAGTTACCAGGGAGGATGTTCTTAAACAAATAGTAAAACTCAAACCAAACAAATCCCCAGGGCCGGATGAAGTGTTTGCCAGGGTGCTTAAAGAATGCAAAGAGGAGCTTTGTGACCCACTGTCAACCATATTTAATAAATCAATAGAGTCAGGCAGAGTGCCAGAGTTTTGGAAAGTTGCTAATGTGATACCAGTTTTTAAGAAAGGAGATAGATCACTTGCGTCTAACTATCGACCAATTAGCCTAACGTCTATTGTGGGAAAGTTACTCGAATCTATAATAGCAAATAAAATTCGTCTTCATCTTGAAAAACATAAATTAATAATTGAGTCGCAACATGGTTTTATAAATGGCCGTTCATGTTTAACAAATTTGTTATCTTTTTATTCTAGCATTGTTGAGGCAGTTGATAGTGGTAAGGATTGCGATGTTGTATACCTTGACTTTAGCAAAGCTTTTGATACAGTGCCACATGAAAGACTGATTAAAAAGATAGAGTCTCATGGTATTGGGGGTGCTATATTAAGCTGGATTAGGGCATGGCTATACCAAAGGAAACAGAGAGTTAGTATAAATGGAATCAAGTCAGAGTGGGAAAATGTTGTAAGTGGAGTGCCTCAAGGCTCTGTCCTGGGACCTCTGTTGTTTATAATATATATAAATGATTTAGATTCAGGTTTGAGTAGCAACATTTGCAAATTTGCCGATGATACGAAAATCGGTAGGGAAATTAATTCGGAGGAGGACTCACTATCACTTCAACTTGATCTAGATAGGGTTTTGAAATGGTCAAAGGATTGGCAGATGCAGTTTAATGCTGATAAATGTAAAGTTCTGAGGTTAGGTAATGATGATAGAGTTACAAGATACGAGCTAGATGGTGTTGTGATTGCGAAGTCGGATTGCGAAAGGGATCTGGGAGTTATGATTAGTAAGAATTTAAAACAAAAGGATCAATGCATAAATGTTCGTAATAAGGCAAATCGGACACTTGGATTTATTAATCGCAGCGTTAGTAACAAGACACCTGGTGTGGTTCTCAAGCTATATCTTGCTCTAGTTAGGCCCCATTTAGATTATGCAGTTCAGTTTTGGTCGCCATATTATAGAATGGATATAAATTCACTTGAACGTGTCCAGCGTAGGATGACTAAGTTAATTCCCCAAATTAGAAATCTTTCATATGAAGAAAGATTAACAAAGCTTAAGTTGCATTCACTGGAAAGGCGAAGAGTTAGGGGTGACATGATAGAGGTTTACAAGTGGATGAATGGACATAACCGGGGGGATATTAACAGGGTATTAAAAGTATCAACACAGGACAGAACACGAAACAATGGGTATAAATTGGATAAGTTTAGATTTAGGAAAGACTTGGGTAAATACTGGTTCAGTAACAGGGTTGTTGATTTGTGGAACCAATTGCCGCGTAACATTGTGGAGGTGGGGTCCCTCGATTGTTTCAAGCACGGGTTGGACAAGTATATGAGTGGGATTGGGTGGTTATAGAATAGGAGCTGCCTCGTATGGGCCAATAGGCCTTCTGCAGTTACCTTTGTTCTTATGTTCTTATGTTCTTATGAACTGCATAATCTAAATGGGGCCTAACCAGAGCAAGATATAGCTGAAGAACACCACCAGGTTTCTTGTTAATCATGCTTCAATTACTCAATCCCAGAGTCCTATTTCGCTTATTATGAACATTCATGCATATATCCTTTGGTTTTAAATTCTTACTAATCATAACTCCCAGGTCCCTTTCGCAATCCGACCTCGCAATCTCAACACCATCTAGCTCGTATCTTTTAACTATTATCTTGTAACCTGATCAATTTGCCAATTTGTTTCCTCAACAAACACATACTTTTATTACCTCCTTCCTCCCTATCAATTCCCATACCACTATCTACCAACAGTTTAAACCAAAACAAATGCCTCTAACCACTGCTTCCAACGAGTTCGCAACAGCAACAACCCCAGCCCTCGATAGATGCACTCCATCACGAGCATACATTCCATTTCTTCCATAGAAGTGTTCCCAGTTGTCTATGAAAGATATTGAATTTGATTTGCATTATCTTTCTAGCCGGCAAGTGACACCAAGTGCCCTCGACAACCATACATTCCCAACGCTTATTCTTGGAAGAATGCCACATATGATCGGGATTCCTCCCTTGCTCCTAATTCTATGGCTTTGTTAAATTTCTTTATTTGTTCCTCACTCCTAACTCGTCCAACATCATTACCCCCCGCACTAATACAAATAATGGGTTTGTTCCAATTTCCAGTCATAATATCTTTCATGTTGTCAACAATATCTCCAATACCAGCTCCCGGATAGCAGACCCTTAACCTGTTCCCTCTATCTCTGGCACAAAACGTCCTGTCTAAATACCTCACCTGGGAATCTCCCACAACCAAAATTCTCTTAGGTATCTCCTTAACTTTCTGAGCACTTTGAGGAGCCTGTGATTCGTTGCTCTTCGTTGATTTCCCTTATACGAACTTCATAGTTTCCTTTTTCTCTCCTTATCTCTTTTTTATCATTTCTAACCAGTTGTGCGAATTCATGTTCTAAACTGACTTCCCCATTCTTAGTCCTTTTGTACCAAGCTCTCTTTCTACCTATAAAGTTTTTTCAGATCCTTTGTTATCCATTTCGGGTCATCTGTATTTGATCTATTCAATTTGTAAGGTATACTACTTTCCTGTGCTTTGCTGAGAATATTTGTAAATAAGTTATATTTTGAATCCAAATCCAAATCCTCCTTTACATCACACATCGCTGGGTTCACGTCTTGCTCCAAGACCGGCTCCCCCCCCCCCCCATGCCCAAGACTTTCCAATCAATTTGCCCCCAAAAAATTTCTTAGGATATTAAAATTAGCTTTACGAAAATCTGGCACTTAAACAGAATTTTCTCCTGCAGATCTATTCCACTCAATGCTAAATCTGATTTCTTTGTGATCACTGTTCCCTTGTTCACTCTAGGTAAGAGAAGGAAGGGGAAGGGGTTAGTAAGAGAAGGAAGGGGGAAAGGGGTTAGTAAGAGAAGGAAGGGGGAGGGGTTAGTAAGAGAAGGAAGGGGGAGGGGTTAGTAAGAGAAGGAAGGGGGAGGGGTTAGTAAGAGAAGAAAGGGGGAGGGGTTAGTAAGAGAAGAAAGGGGGAGGGGTTAGTAAGAGAAGGAAGGGGGGAGGGGTTAGTAAGAGAAGAAAGGGGGGAGGGGTTAGTAAGAGAAGGAAGGGGGAGGGGTTAGTAAGAGAAGGAAGGGGGAGGGGTTAGTAAGAGAAGGAAGGGGGGAGGGGTTAGTAAGAGAAGGAAGGGGGGAGGGGGTTAGTAAGAGAAGGAAGGGGGAGGGGTTAGTAAGAGAAGGCAGGGGGAGGGGGTTAGTAAGAGAAGGAAGGGGGGAGGGGTTAGTAAGAGATGGAAGGGGGGAGGGGTTAGTAAGAGAAGGAAGGGGGGAGGGGTTAGTAAGAGAAGGAAGGGGGGAAAGGGTTAGTAAGAGAAGGAAGGGGGGGAAAGGGTTAGTAAGAGAAGGAAGGGGGGGAGGGGTTAGTAAGAGAAGGAAGGGGGAGGGGTTAGTAAGAGAAGGAAGGGGGGAGGGGTTAGTAAGAGAAGGAAGGGGGGAGGGGTTAGTAAGAGAAGGAAGGGGGGAGGGGTTAGTAAGAGAAGGAAGGGGGGAGGGGTTAGTAAGAGAAGGAAGGGGGGAGGGGTTAGTAAGAGAAGGAAGGGGGGAGGGGTTAGTAAGAGAAGGAAGGGGGAGGGGATAGTAAGAGAAGGAAGGGGGGAGGGGTTAGTAAGAGAAGGAAGGGGGGAGGGGTTAGTAAGAGAAGGAAGGGGGGGAGGGGTTAGTAAGAGAAGGAAGGGGGAGGGGTTAGTAAGAGAAGGAAGGGGGGAGGGGTTAGTAAGAGAAGGAAGGGGGGAGGGGTTAGTAAGAGAAGGAAGGGGGAGGGATACCAGAGCTGCAGGTTGTGTGTGTGACGATACCTTGACATGTAAGACCGAAGTTCTATCGACTGGGCTACGAGTAGTCTTGATAAGGAAAGTTAAAGCAGCATCCTGCTGCCAAACTTATTTTCGACTTTCCTTGACTACTACTAAAGCCCAGAGGAATTTATATGACGTTAGTGTGGATCACTAATTCCTCTGGGCTTCATTAGTAGTCAGGGAAGGTCGGAAATTCCAGTTTAGCATAGACACTTTCCTTATTGAGAATTCTCATAACCTAGTTGATAGAGCTTCGGCCTCACACGCGTGGGGGTCAACGGTTCGAGTCTCCTAGAGCCCAGGTGAATGGAATGCTTATTTTCATGGATGTGTAGATGAAAATACTTATTATTATCCCATTACCTCATTGAAGACATTGTATCACTCCTCGCGTCTTTCCTGCCTATACATCCACACCCACTGAACTGTAAATTCATCCTTCTGAAGATGTATTGTTAAATACGAAAGTACCTTTAAGGAAATTCCTGTTTCAATTCTTCCTTCGTGGTCTGGATTTCAAACTGTATGACGACTTCAAACCCGCCATATACTGCAGGTATGTTGACAACATATTTATGCAGGTACCTGATGTCAGACGTTTGCAGCAGTTGAAGGAGGCATTCGAGTAAAATTCAGTGTTAAGTTTCATTTACAAGATGGAGACTGATGGGAGGTTGCCCTTTCTAGATGTAACAGTCGTGTAAAGTGGTTTCCACACTGCAGTCTACACTAAGAAAGCGAACATAAGAATTTGCCTTAATGCCAATAGTGACTGTCCAGACAGGTACAAGCGGAGTGTTGTCAAAGCTTACGTCGACCGGGCTCTCTCTCACAGCTCTGGCTGGAAGCAGGTCGACGAAGAACTCTGTAGCGTAAAGGCAACCTAGTCAATAAGGCTTCTCTAACGCTTATGTTGAAGACGTCATTAAAAGAAAGGTGACACGCCATGCAACCTCTGAAGGGTCAACTAACACAACACTTGTACCCCCTATTAGACTGTTTTACAGAAACTTCTTTTCGACGGCTCATAAAACGGAGGAAAGTGTCCTGAAAGACATTGAAAGGAACGTTATCCCTACAGACAAAAATCTGAAAATACAATTAACAGTTTACTACAAAAACAAAAAAAAGGCCAACCTACTCATGAAAAACTCCCCAGAAAACAAACAGAACGCCTTGAAGGAAACCAACGTCGTCTATGCCCTTACAGCCCACTTGGGGACTGTAAGCCCCAAAGATCTCAGTATATAGGCAAGACAACGTCTCTTTCTAGGCGATAAACAATGCACAAACAACAGGGCTCCATCAAGGAACATATAATCTCTTCTCACAACCAGACCATCACCAGAGAAATCTTAACAAGTAACACGGAAATAATCGATAGATACAGCAATAGCAGGCGGCTCGACATCAGCGAGGCACTACACATCAAAAAGTCAACACCAGCAATCAACAGCCAATTAACGCATAACTATTTTCTATCAACTTCAAGACCCCGAACCTACATAGAAGCATCAAGAGAAAATATGGGCCAATAGGCCTTCTGTAGTTACTTTCATATGTTCTCATATCCAATTTATGCCCACTGATTCGTGTTTTGTCATCTCTCCCAAAACTAATATAAGCATGCTATGTGTAAATCAGTCTTTGAAAATGTAAGAAGCCTTGTGAAACGCTTTTTAGGCGTCAGACCAAAAATAAAAATTTAATAAATTAATTTTGGAGGGTTAATTTTTCATTTACTCTTGACAGTCAAGAAAAAACATAAGACATATTGGGAAGATTCGTGTTAGAATTATTAATCTTACCCTTTCCGTCATATTCAACAACATATTATATTATTATTATTATTATATATATATATATATATATATATATATATATATATATATATATATATATATTTTGGTAGCAGTCTTTCCTGTAGACACATTTTATTAAATATGACCGAAAAAGTAAGATTAATAATTCTAACACGAATTTTCTCAATCTTTCGTACATTATGCTTCACTGTTGGAGGTAAATCAAAAATCACTTCTCCAAAATTCATTTTTATTTCTAGTCTGACGCGACACGGGCGCGTTTCGTAAAACTTATTACATTTTCAAAGACTTCACAAATACACAACTGATTAGAACTTGCGTTTCCCTGATTTTATATCTACATTTGAGTGAGGTGGGAAGGGTGATGTGGCATTACATTTGAGTAAGGTGGGAAGGATGATGTGGCATTAGAGGATATTAATAGGGTATTAAAAGTATCAACACAAGACAGAACACGAAACAATGGATATTGAATAGAAGTGTTTGTAGAAAGCCTATTGGTCCATATTTCTTGATGCTTCTATATTGGAGCGGAGTCTTGAGGTGGGTAGAATATAGTTGTGCAATAATTGGCTGTTGATTGCTGGTGTTGACTTCTTGATGTGTAGTGCCTCGCAAACGTCGAGCCGCCTGCTATCGCTGTATCTATCGATGATTTCTGTGTTGTTTACTAGGATTTCTCTGGCGATGGTTTGGTTATGGGAAGAGATTATATGTTCCTTAATGGAGCCCTGTTGTTTATGCATCGTTAAACGCCTAGAAAGAGATGTTGTTGTCTTGCCTATATACTGGGTTTTTTGGAGCTTACAGTCCCCAAGTGGGCATTTGAAGGCATAGACGACGTTAGTCTCTTTTAAAGCGTTCTGTTTCGTGTCTGGAGAGTTTCTCATGAGTAGGCTGGCCGTTTTTCTGGTTTTATAGTAAATCGTCAGTTGTATCCTCTGATTTTTGTCTGTAGGGATAACGTTTCTATTAACAATATCTTTCAGGACCCTTTCCTCTGTTTTATGAGCTGTGGAAAAGAAGTTCCTGTAAAATAGTCTAATAGGGGGTATAGGTGTTGTGTTAGTTGTCTCTTCGGAGGTTGCATGGCTTTTCACTTTCCTTCTTATGATGTCTTCGATGAAACCATTGGAGAAGCCGTTATTGACTAGAACCTGCCTTACCCTACAGAGTTCTTCGTCGACTTGCTTCCATTCTGAGCTGTGGCTGAGAGCACGGTCGACGTATGCGTTAACAACACTCCTCTTGTACCTGTCGGGGCAGTCGCTGTTGGCATTTAGGCACGACTTCATTTAGGCACGGTGTTGACTTCAAGAAGTCAACACCAGCAATCAACAGCCAATTATTGCACAACTATATTCTACCCACCTCAAGACTCCGCTCCAATATAGAAGCATCAAGAAATATGGACCAATAGGCTTTCTACAAACACTTCTATTCAATATCCATTGTTTCGTGTTCTGTCTTGTGTTGATACTTTTAATACCCTATTAATATCCTCTAATGCCACATCATCCTTCCCACCTTACTCAAATGTAATGCCACATCACCCTTCCCACCTCACTCAAATGTAGATATAAAATCAGGGAAACGCAAGTTCTAATCAGTTGTGTATTTGTGAAGTCTTTGAAAATGTAATAAGTTTTACGAAACGCGCCCGTGTCGCGTCAGACTAGAAATAAAAATGAATTTTGGAGAAGTGATTTTTGATTTACCTCCAACAGTGAAGCATAATGTACGAAAGATTGAGAAAATTCGTGTTAGAATTATTAATCTTACTTTTTCGGTCATATTTAATAAAATATATATATATATATATATATATATATATATATATATATATATATATATATATATATATATATATATATATATATATATATATATATATGGCAGATCCTGATCAGCCTATGATAGTTCCCAACCCCCATCAATCACCACCTAGCCACTTCGGCTGGACGGTAGAGCAACGGTCTCGCTTCATGCAGGTCGGCGTTCAATCCCCGATCGTCCAAGTAGTTAGGCACCATTCTTCCCCAAGTCCCATCCTAAATCCTTATCCTGACCCCTTCCCAGTGCAATATAGTCGTAATGGCTTGGCGCTTCCTCTTGATAGTTCTATTCCCTTCCCCCCATCAACCACCCTACAATGCCTGTTCGACCCTCTATCTCTTCCCCTTTGCAAGAGTAACAATAGACATAAGACCTCCCTCAATACAAACCTTAAGTCGGCCCCGCTCCCACATCCAAAAATACCAACCTGATCCATTTACACACACACACACACACACACACACACACACACACACACACACACACACACCTTTATTCTCTAAATTCATTTTTCCTGCCACTCATTTTTTATGCTCTGAAATCTGCAGTAATTCCTGGGAATATCTCGGCTTTTATATTCTCCCCCTCTCTCTGCTTCACACTGTTCTCCCCTCTCTGCTTCACACTGTTCTTCCCTCTCTGCTTCACACTGTTCTCTCCCCTCTCTGCTTCACACTGTTCTTCCCTCTCTGCTTCACACTGTGTTCTCCCCTCTCTGCTTCACACTGTATTCTCCCCTCTCTGCTTCACACTGTGTTCTCCCCTCTCTGCTTCACACTGTGTTCTCCCCTCTCTGCTTCACACTGTGTTCTCCCCTCTCTGCTTCACACTGTGTTCTCCCCTCTCTGCTTCACACTGTGTTCTCCCCTCTCTGCTTCACGCTGTGTTCTCCCCTCTCTGCTTCACGCTGTGTTCTCCCCTCTCTGCTTCACGCTGTGTTCTCCCCTCTCTGCTTCACACTGTGTTCTTCCCTCTCTGCTTCACACTGTGTTCTCCCCTCTCTGCTTCACACTGTGTTCTCCCCTCTCTGCTTCACACTGTGTTCTCCCCTCTCTGCTTCACACTGTGTTCTCCCCTCAGCCCGTCCTCCAAACAAAGACCCCAAAATCCATTCCATACACCCGCCAAACCCCCTGTTTATGAATGAAAAACGGTTTACACACGACTCTCAACTGCTGACGTTCGAACACTTCCGGAACAAGTGCTTCACTGACGAATTTAGTTCGAACCACAACGCTGTAAATGCTTCACCCACGTACTACAAATACAAAAAATCGCCAGCAGAACCTAAACATCTAACCTAACCTATGCCAATATATGCACAATATGCTAATATACTATAATATTAATATATATTTTAGAAAACTCCCGTTTTGAATGAACAGCATGTAAAAAATTTTGAATGCGTCTGTGGGGTCGACCGCTGGATGGAATGGACTTGAGTCGAGTCGAGGGCGGGTTGTCTCCCCTCTCTGCTTCACACGTGACGCGTTGTTCTATTCTCCCACGGTGACCGTCTCCCTCGCCCTGCTCTCTCAGATCACCCTTCTCCACCCCTTGCCATTTTCTTTGTCGCATCATTTCCCCTCTTTCTGCTTCCTGCCATCCATCCATGCTTCTGTACATCACGGATCTGTATCTTATTTTTCGATCCGCTTCTTTCCTAGCGCTTCTTCCCTTCCATATCTGTCATGTTCATTGTACCTTCCTCTTTTCCTTCCTTCCCTTTCCTATTTCACCCTCCCTATTCTCCACATCTCTCACTCCCCCTTTCTCCCTTTGCCTTCTTTTCTCTCTACGTGCCATCCCTCCCACCCCAGCCCTGCCATCCCTCCCTCCCCAGTCCCTGCCATCCCTCCCACCCCCCTGCTCTGCCATCCTTCCCATCCCAGTCCCTGCTATCCCTCCTACCCCGTCCCCTGCCATCCCTTCCACCCCCAGTCCCTGCCATCCCTTCCACCCCCAGTCCTTGCCATCCCTCCCACCCCAGTCCCTGTCATCCCTCCAATCCTCTGCCTTGCCATCCCTCTCCAAGTCTTCTCCCCACGCCATTAAAGGGAAACAGAGCTACACTTAACAATCGCCTCAAGATCTTCACCATCTGCCACAAAAGAAGGCAGCTTTCACTACCACAATACACACGACGAAAACCGCTTTCCTACCAAATTTCCACCTTCAACACAATGTCTATCATTCTGAAAGCAACATTACCAACTTAAAGTTTACGTAAATATATCTTGTAAAATGTTAGTAATTAAATGTTTTCAGTCATTTAAACGAATTTTAAAATTCTCTCTTTCGATTTACGAGTGAAATGGAGAATTGTTTAATAGTCTTCATTACAAGATCCGTCTCCCTCACAGCCTCTCTTCCTCACAGCCAACCCCCTCCCTCACAACCCCTCCCCCTCTCCAACACAACCCCCGCCATGAAATAAACCATAACCATAAATAACCCATAAATAAACCATAAATAAACCTCCCCCTAGAGGTGCACAAACCTTCCCCTGTTCGTGTCTCCTTCCAAAAAAATTCACAAAAATTACCAACACGTTCTCGAGACCACCATCAAATTACAGTAAGGAACAAACGATAATGATAATAATAATAATGATAATAATAATAATAATAATAATAATAATATTCAATAATAATAAAAGCAATATTCAGACTTTGTTTCCTCCTCCAGAATATCATTAACCAAACGCGGTTTTTTTTTCCTGAAGACGCGAAATATTGCTGGAAAATTTTTGTCCTTAAAGTAATGTTGTTCGTCTTTTCCGTTGGGAGGCAAGGGGAAAAAAAAACATGAGTCGAGAGCAAAATAGGAATATTTTTCCAAGGAAGGAACGTGATGTAAGAACCAGGATGGCCTGGGAGAAAATGTCGTAGAAGAAAAATGAAAATGGATAAATATTCGAGAAGGAAATTATCTTGAAGAATCCCATTTGAGATGTTTATATTGTCAAGTGTATAAACATTGGTGAGTGGTACCAGTGTGTATAAGCATTGGTGGGTGGTACAAGTGTGTATAAACATTGGTGAGTGGCACCAGTGTGTATAAACATTGGTGGGTGGTACAAGTGTGTATAAACACTGGGGAGTGGCACCAGTGTGTATAATATCAGGGGACAGGGATTCTATCTTTGAATCAGAGACCCCCCCCCCTCCTCTGCTTCCCCTGATAAAATCATATAACTTATGATGATGACACTGACTGACTTCTGCTGTCGTCAATCAATGGACAGTGGAGTCCACCCTGAAGAGTCTTAATGTATCCGTCTTATGTATTGAGACGGGGCTCGACGTCAACATATTTGGAGAATCGGCTCAATTCTGGCCTGTTTGTCATGAATACACCCCGCTCAGCCACCGTGACCTACCCTCACTCTCCTTGCTTACAGTTCCTCTTTATAGTATTATATCTTCGCTGTCAACCAATCTGCAACTGTTACTCTCTCTCTCCCTAGAAATCCTCACCAGTACAAGAGCAAAAACCAGCTGTCTACAGACATTTTTTACACAAGAATACAAAGAAATAAAATAATATAACAGCATAGTACCATTAGGTTATACAGACTAGTATCACGCTTATATAATATCAGTTCTTCACCAAATAAACTGCGAGAGGCAGCTGCTCAATTTTCGCCAGCAGCCCCCTGCCTCCTCGTTGCTTGGGGCTTGGTAACCTACATATATAAATAACTCCAACAAGAAAATAGTAACGTTCTCACCTAACACTGCATCATTCATAACGTATGAATTCATGCACTCTCTCAAACATCAATTATATCCATCTAATTCTCTATATGCCGTCCTGAGACCACCATTAACACCATTCGTCTATGGGTCCTCAAACCAGGTAGTTACTCTTGCAGTTTCTTCACTATTTACTGCTACTCGAAGTCTCACTTTATACATGTGTAGTTCCTCTACACAGCGTCATCGTAAACGTGTAGTTCCACTCTGCCAGTAAAGTTCCAGTACACTCTTGGACCCCCTCCCTTTCCAGCCCGTTGTCGTCGTGAGGGGGGTTTGGTGGGCGGCTGCCGGGGTGTGATGCTCCATGGGACGGTCCTCTGTCCTTTTGAAGCGTTATGCTCCTGCTGCCGTCTTCACTAATTGTGCTGGATGTCTTTTTCCTCTTCCTTATGTTTCATTTCTCCTCCCCCTCTGCCCTTTTCTGATTGTCACTTTCCGACAACTTTTTGCGTTTCTTGATTATTCTTTCAGATGTTTTCTTCAGTTTTGATGCTTGGGTGTTTGGGGAAGCGCGCGCGCGCACACCCGTAAAACTGAAGTACCCGACGTTTTGAGTGAGGGGAAGATTTTATTGCTAAGCCTGATCTCGACGGTCTTACGGTTCTTAAGGTGGCGATTTGGGGTATATACCCACGATGCACCCCTGGGGTGCCCCATCTTGTCGGGTGTCCTATCCTCTAATTGTGGCTCCATGGTGGCTATGGGGGTTTATTCATGAATTAATTTTTTCCTGTTCGTTTTTATGCCTTTTTCTGACCTGCCTTTACTTTCTCAGACTTGTGGGGTACGCGACCAGGCCCCCCGAGTCAGACTGTGCTGGAAAACCGGACTTTTGTAGCGCCTATTACATTGGGCCCTGACCATGTTCCTTTGACTCTCTCCGCTCCCCTCCCACCGCTGTGGCGGATTTGAGCCCCAAGCCCCCAGAGGTGACGACCTCATCACCTGGCGTGGCTCCGTCTCTAGCTGTCATAACTGTGTCTTATTCCATCCCCCCCCCCCTCTTACTGGGGGTGCTCGGCGTCGCACTCGCACACACTTGATTCCTTCCCAATCTCCTCCTTCCCAGGCTTTGGTCCTGCTATGTGGACTAAGTATTTTGATCTTAGTCATGTTGACCTTACTCGTTCTAATGATTTATTTCTCCACAAGCACCTCGTTGATTCGGTCTATACGTAGACCACCTTTAACCCCTCCCATACTGGAACCCGTGTTGTTGCAGCTCCTTCTGCACGCTTAGTTTGTTGCCCTACATTGGGGATCCAATTGCATTGAACATCCGAGCCCTGTTCGGATCTCCAAAAATGCCGGGTTGAATGCCAGCATTGGCACAGTTCTTCTCCTGCACCATGTTGCGACTGGTGACAGGGAACTTAAAGACTGCCAAGAGGATATTAAGAATATCCTTGAGGCCCATGGCCATTCTATCCTCCAGGTAGATACCTTCACTCGACCCCCTCGTGGTCGTCGCCATCAGCCTCTTAGCATTGTGAAGGTCACGTTTGATAGTAGGTCCCTTCCCTCTTCCACCATTTTTGCTGGTGCCAGATGCTCTGTTCAGGAGTACAACCCCTCTCCTCACCTCTGTAACAGGTGCTGGAGATTTAGGTATGGTCCCTTCAAGATGGTCCCTTCAGGTGCACAAGTGAAGTGTGTCTATGTAACTTGTGTAGAACCTCAGGTCATTCTAAGACGGAGTGCCCTTCTTCCCAAGCTCTCTGCATCAATTGCGGTGGTGCACATCCGCCTTCTCCCGCGCATGTGTGCATTACAAATTTGAGGAAGCCTTCCTCAATTTGAAGCATCGTGATTATTTGTCTTTTCCTAAGGCTTAACACCAAGTTCGCCATCTTCCCGCTTTCTCTGGCATGTCTTATGCTAGTGTTTTGTGTTCCCAATCTTCTCGCCCTCTCCTGCTTTTTTAGTTTCGCAACCGTTTCAAGGTTTTCAACCCCGACACCTCAACTGCCACCTCGTCTGCTGCTCTGCATTCTAGGCCAGAGGGTCCTCCTCCTGGCTCTCCGTCTGGTGTTTACTTCCTTCCTTCCTTCCTTCCCGGTCTTCCTTGTCTCCTGTGGCCTCCTTCCCTTTTTGCCCCACTTCTTCTCAGCCCTCTCCACTGTCTCTTGGCCCTCCTCACCGCCTGTCTGTTCAGGCCATTGTCCATCCTCCTCCCAGCGTTCGTCATGTTGGCCATTCCCACTCTCCTTCTGTTGAAACTGTCGAGTGGATTGCACAGTATATTGCTGATGGTATGCCTGTCAACGTCAGAAGCTTAAGCCTGACTTTTCTCCTTCCTCCCCGGCGGGTAAGAAAGCTTCTATGTATTCCTCACCTTCTGACTCCGACACTATCCACGCTTCCCCTCCCTTTTCAGTGGCAGGGTCACCTGTCCCTGTGCGGTTGTAGAATCAGTGGAGTCCTCTCTTGGATGCTGCCCTTGCTCTGGTGCCTTCACCTATTTCTGTCCTTCCTGCCCCCGATTCCTTTGACCGCCCCTCTCCATTGCCTCCTCTTGCTCTGCCTCTGGTCCATCCTCCTGCTCCATTGTCTCAGTTATCTTTGCTAGCTTTGCCTCTGCCCTGTCACCCTGATTTCACTTATCCTTATTTTGATCTTCCTTAAGTCTCCTGTGTTCTACTTTGCCTTTGTTTCTCCCTTGTTATCTCTGTTTTTGTTCTATCTTTTTTGACTGTTCTTCAATGGAATATTCATGGATTTTATGCCAACTTCCATGAACTCCAACTTCTGATTGCGCAGTTTTCTCTGCTTTGTGTTTATCTCCAGGAGCCGATGCATGGCGTTCGCCCTAGTCGCTTCTATGGTTATTCCTTTCTCTCTTCCCCTCCAGCATTTGCTGGAGCTCCATACCTCTACTACTCTCTTGGTCCGTCTTGATATTCCCTTTGTCCCTCTTCTTTTTCCAATCGCCCATTCAGTGTTCTGCGGCCCATATCTTTGTCAGTAAAGGAAAAAGTCTGTTCCATTTATCTCTCCCCAAATATTCTGCTTTCTCTTCCTGATCTTAAAACACCTGTTGGACTTCTTACCAGAGCCTGTGCTTCTTTTGGGTGATTTTAACTCTCAGAATACCCTCTGGGGGTGATGTTCTGATAAACACCAGGGGCTGCCTTCTTGAACCTTTTCTGTCTTTTCTGAATTCTGTTGAGCCCACTCACGTTGACTCCCGCACTCGCACCCTTTCCAATCTTGATCTTTCTCTCTGCTCGTCTTCTCTTTATTTGGACTTGACCTGGTGGGTTCTTGATAACCCATGCAAGTGACCATTTCCCCATGCTTATCGCCTTCTCTTCTCGCCCTTCCCTCTCCTTTCCTAGGTGGCAGTTTGCCAGGGCTGACTGAAACCTCTTTACTTTACGTGATACTCTTTTCGACCTCTCTGCTCTGCCTCTCCCGAGCCCTTCTCCTCTTTCATGACACTGTTTTTGATGCTGCATTCTGCTCTGTTCCTCGCTTTATCTCCAGGGGTGCACGGAAGTGTATTTCCTGGTGGAATGCAGACTGCACTTGGGCTGTCCACTGTAAGCATGCAGCGTGGAAGAAACACCGTCACTGTAGGACGCCCGTTTCTTTTATTTTGTTTCAGAAGACAAACGATGGCCCATAGGGCCATCCGTAAGTCTAAACACGAGAGTTGGAGATCTTTCGTTTATACCATTATGTCTGACACTGCTCTGCCACTGATCTGGAAGAAAATCCACAAAATAGCAGGCAAGTTCGTTCCAGATGTTTAGCTAGTCCTTCACCTCCATGGTTCTATTGTGGTGGATCCGGTATAGGTCGCGACGGAACTGGGTTCACACTTTTCGACTGTTGGCTCCAGTTCTCATCTTCCTCCTCCTCTCCTTACTCGTAAGCCCCTTCTTGAATCTTCTTTCTTAGATTTTTTGCACTTCTCTTTGGTTTCCCTATAACAATCCTTTCTGTCTCTCAGAACTCCAATCTGCTCTGGCCCTCTGTGGTTCTACAGCAGCGGGCTCAGGTGATATTCATTACGAAATGCTTCGCCATCTCCCTCCAATCATGTTTCAGCATTTACTGTGTTTATAACGGTGTCTGGGAGTTGTCGTCAGTTCCTGAAGACTGGCTTGAGGTGGTTGTTCTTCCTATTCAGAAACCTGGTTCTCTAGGCCGGTCATCCCCTAAAGACTTCTGCCCCATTGCTCTAACGAGTTGCATCTGCAAACTCTTTGAGCGTATGGTCAATGTCCGTATGATGATGTTCTTGAAATGCTATCACCACCTATCCCCTTTTCAATTTGGCTTTCGCAAGTGTCGCAGCACGACTGATGTCTTCATAAGCTTGGAGGTCTACATTTGCTGCCAAGACCTCCGTTGTTGCTGTTCTTTTTGACTTGGAAAAGGCGGATGGCACCACCTGGAGATACCATATTCTGTCCCAACTCCGTTCTTTTGGACTTCGTGGTAATCTCCCTCTCTTCCTTCACAGCTTCCTCTCTAGTCGTTTCTTTAAAGTGAGGCTTGGTACCGCTCTCTTTGCCTTTTTTCGGCAATACGAAGGTGTACCCCCAAGGTTGTGTTCTGAGTACTACTCTTTTCCTTGTTGCCCTCAAGGGTCTTCTTTCCTCCCTTCCCTCTGACATTTTCTCCACTCTATATGTTGACGATCTTACCCTCTGCTGTCACGGAACCTGACTCGCCATTCCTCCAATGGTGGCTTCAACATGCGATTGATGCCATGTCATCCTAGGCCACCAATCATGGCTTCAAATTTTCTACGGCTAAGACTTATGCTATGACCTTTACACGGAAGCAGGCTGTTCTTCGACCTCCTCTGTCGCTTTTTGGTAATCTTCTTATGTATAAGGATTCTGCTAAACTACTTGAATTAATTTTTGACACTCGCTTGTCCCGGTCATCCCATATCTCGTACCTCTGAGTTGAATACGCTAAGGCCTTTAACTTACTTAAGGTCTTGTCCCATACTTCCTGGAGAGCTGATAGGCGCACACTGCTCTCTTTACATTCCTCTCTCATGCCGTCTAAACTCGACTATGGCTGTCCTGCTTACTCGTCTGCACCTCCCTTCACCCCTCATTGTCTTGATGCTCTCCACCGTACTGGGCTCCGCCTCAGCTCTGGTACCTTTCGTTCGATTCCTGCCCAGAGTCCAGTCAGGTGTATGGAATAACTCACAAGGCAGACCTGCCTCATTAGGCTACCTGGGGTTCATAACAATAAACATTGGTGTATGGTACAAGTGTATAAAAATTGGTGTATGGTACAAGTGTATAAAAATTGGTGGATGGTACAAGTGTATAAGCATTGGTATACAAGTGTATAAAGATTGGTGTATAGTACAAGTGTATAAAGATTGGTGTATAGTACAAGTGTATAAAGATTGGTGTATGACAAGTGTATAAAGATTGGTGTATGACAAGTGTATAAAGATTGGTGTATGACAAGTGTATAAAGATTGGTGTATGACAAGTGTATAAAGATTGGTGTATAGTACAAGTGTATAAAGATTGGTGTATGACAAGTGTATAAACATTGGTGTATGGTGCTAGTGCATAAACAATGTTGTATAGTATTAGTATATATACTTTGGTGTATGGTACTAGTGTATAAACAATGGTGCATGATACAAGTGTGAATAAATTGTGTATGGTACTAATGTGAATAAATATTGGTGTAAGGTACAATTATGTTTGAACACAGGTGTACGGTACAAACGTGTACACTGGGTTATGGTACCACTGAACACCAGTACAAGTACTTTGTATTTGTACTGGTGTACAAGTACACCACCTTTGTACCTTTGTACCCAAGGTATCACAGCCCATGCCAGTGCAACAACTGATGTCAACCCGTTGTCGCCAGCGCTCCCAACGTCAACAAACTGTGGTACTAAAGTGCCCTTATCCTAACCTACCAGAGGACCCAAAACAGAAAACGGGACATTATGTCAATTTCGCGAGCCGCTACCATTTTCTAGTACGACAGTTTTTTGACCTTAGATAACCTATACGTCAAAATACGACGCGCCATAAAGATAACAGGTTGTTGATGTAGCCGACCAACGGCAGGCAGCAGGGCAGGCAACAGGGATACGAGCACTGAGAGGTTGACCAGACCACACACTATTAGGTGAAGGGACGACGACGTTTCGGTCCGTCCTGGACCATTCTCAAGTCGATTGTGTTGTATAGTATTAGTATATATACTAATCGACTTGAGAATGGTCCAGGACGGACCGAAACGTCGTCGTCCCTTCACCTTCTAGTGTGTGGTCTGGTCAACACACTTCAGCCACGTTATTGTGACTCATCGCCTGCACTGAGAGGTGTATCACAATCTTCAATGAGTATATACAGAGTATACTTTAATCCTCAACTATGTCCAGGTCTTAATTGTTATCGCTGGTTGGTCAGTAAGCTACTGTGGAGCCCTTAATAACCCTGCAGAGGTCGATAGGCCTTAACCCAACAACAAACTTTCTGGTTGGTTATTAAGCAATTGTGGTGGGCTCCCGAGGTCGATAGGCCTTAGGCCCAACAACAAACCGGATGCAAGCAACGGTAAAGCCAGCATCTACAAGAGCCTTATGACTATAATACATACAGAAGACGACTATTAAATAGGTGGAGGGAAGATAGGCAACAGTGTGAGATAATCCTGAATCCGACAGCTTGCACATCATGGTTCAGTTGGTAATGCATGTGTCAGGGAAGTCCAGGGATGTGGGTTCGATCCCATTTAATGGTTTTTACATTATATTTCGACGACTTATCAAAACACATTGCTGATCACATTGCTGAGGGAGCCGGTCGGCCGAGCGGACAGCACGCTGGACTTGTGATCCTGTGGTCCTGGGTTCGATCCCAGGCGTCGGCGAGAAACAATGGGCAGAGTTTCTTTCACCCTGATGCCCCTGTTACCTAGCAGTAAAATAGGTACCTGGGTGTTAGTCAGCTGTCACGGGCTGCTTCCTGGGGGTGGAGGCCTGGTCGAGGACCGGGCCGCGGGGACACTAAAAAGCCCCGAAATCATCTCAAGATAACCTCAAGATAACCATCTACCGCCTTGATTATCATATTTTAGGGTGATAGATAATGTGGCGGATGAGTTCACCCACTTATAATGCAACCCGTCCTCAAACCAAGTCCATTCCATCCAGCGGTCGACCCCAAAGACGCATTCGTCAATTTTAACATGCTGTTCATTCAAAACACGAAAGATTGTTTCAAAACCTCTTTTCTGTTAACTGTTGATGTCTGTTGACTTCGATAACTGTTTTACTGCCACAGCTCGGCCTGTGGCACTCTGTTCCTGGTCCAAGGCCTGTGGCACTCTGTTCCTGGTCCAAGCTGATCATACGATCACAGCAGAAACTTGTTCAAGTTTCTCATTACATTTTTTACTGTTGTTCCAGCTTCATTTCTTAATTATGCCGGCAGGAGGTTGTAGTGGTGGGCCCCTGGTATGGGCCCCTTTGTTGTGGTGGGCCCCTGGTACGGGCCCCTGTGTTGTGGTGGTCCCCTGGTACGGGCCCCGGTGTGTTGTGGTGGGCCCCTGGTACGGGCCCCGGTGTTGTTGTGGGTCCCTGGTACGGGCCCCGGTGTGTTGTAGTGGGCCCCTGGTACGGGCCCCGGTGTTGTTGTGGGTCCCTGGTACGGGCCCCGGTGTGTTGTAGTGGGCCCCTGGTACGGGCCCCGGTGTTGTGGTGGGTCCCTGGTACGGGCCCCTGTGCAGTGGTGGTCCTCTGGTACGGGCCCCGGTGTTGTGGTGGGCCTCTGGTACGGGCCCCGGTGTTCTCTGATCAGCTCGGCCATATCATGGTCCCAGTCATGGGCTCAGTCAAGGGCTCAGTCATGGGCCCTGTCATGGGACATGGGCCCTGTCATGGGACATGGGCCCTGTCATGGGACATGGTCCCAGTCATGGTCCCAGTCATGGTCCCAGTCGTGGGCTCAGTCGTGGGCCCAGTCGTGGCCTCAGTCATGGCCTCAGTCATGGCCTCAGTCACAATCTCTGTTAGGTTTCAATTTTAATATAAAATTGAAATAAAGTTAGAATCCAAAATATGTGTGTACACTTCCACTGTGATGCGTCACCATGTAAAGTCAACAGCGTTCAATAATATCAACTCTTACTCTCGAATATTCCTGAATAAAATAATCTTACGATATTCCTTTCATTAATTATTTCCCGGCGAATATGGAAGCAAAAATGCAATTCGGGCAAGTTAAGAACACTGCTTCAACTTCTCCGTTATATTATACTTCAGCACAAGGTCCCGTGATAATTTCATGCGCCATAAACTTATTAAATTTAGCGGGACATCGATTACACTGCTAATTACCCGCTTAATGATATAATTACTTATCCGATATCCGTGTAATTTTTGCGCTAGTTATTGGATGGAGGTAAAAACTAGCGGTAGTGTTTAACGAGCGAGTTCCCTCTCATAGGACACTTAACGATGTAACTACATGTCTCATAGGCTTCAGGTTTACTTTTAAAGATATAATGTGTGACAAGCTGCCAGACAGGTTGAAAGCGGCCAGCGAGGCCCCCAACACCACATGCTTTGCCCAGCACACTAACGCCGGGAAGGTTATCTTGAGATGATTTCGGGGCTTTAGTGTCCCCGCGGCCCGGTCCTCGACCAGGCCTCCACCCCCAGGAAACAGGCCGTGACAGCTGACTAACTCCCAGGTACCTATTTACTGCTATGTAACAGGGGCATTCAGGGTGAAAGAAACTTTGCCCATTTGTTTCTGCCTCGTGCGGGAATCGAACCCGCGCCACAGAATTACGAGTCCTGCGCGCTATCCACCAGGCTACGAGGCTACGAGGGAAACAAGCACTAGTGCACCCGATACACTTTCCTTCGCACAAAGTGGCAATTAAGTGGAACTAAAGCAGTTTGGTCGACGTTATTATGCAGCAGAATAATCTATTGACACGCAACTTTATGAAGCAGAGAGCCTTGCTCGGCCCCTCTCACCTATTAATTTAATTGGCTTAAAACACTATTTTTTGTGTGTCTAATCAAACCTTATTAAGCTAATGAAGCTTTTACAGAGTCGCCACGACTTACCTGTTAGATGTTTGCTAACAGTTCCCTAACACACTTTGTCCGTTAAGACACACTTATCGCAAAGACACTTTACCAAATGTTGCAACACTTGGGAAACATGGACTTACTCCAGCCGCATGTTCTCGCAGGCCAGACAATATCCCCATGGCGTCGCTGTTTACCTGAAGACGTTACGAACACAAACTGTTACCAACCTGCGGCCACCCGGAGCACCCGGCAGCAGCAGGAGAGGACCCGCACCCACCTGGGTCGTCTCCCCGGTCACTCACCTGCAACACACACACACTCAGTTAGTCCACATATAGCATAAACACCTACACCTATATATATATATATATATATATATATATATATATATATATATATATATATATATATATATATATATATATATATATATATATATATATATATATATGACAATGTCAGACCTTCTGAAGATGTATTTAATATACGAAAGTACTTAAGGAAATTCCTGTTTCATTTTTCCTCCGTGGTCTGACATTGTCACATTCTTAATCACGTGTTTATTTTCGTGATACACACACACACACACACATATATATATATGTCGTACCTAGTAGCCAGAACGCACTTCTCAGCCTACTATACAAGGCCCGATTTGCCTAATAAGCCAAGTTTTCATGAATTATTTGTTTTTCAACTACCTAACCTACCTAACCTTACCTAACCTAACTTTTTCGGCTACCTAACTTAACCTAACCTATAAAGATAGGTTAGGTTAGGTTAGGTTAGGTAGGGTTGGTTAGGTTCGGTCATGTATCTACGTTAATTTTAACTCCAATAAAAAAAAATTGACCTCATATAGAATGAAATGGGTAGCTTTATCATTTCATAAGAAAAAAATTAGAGAAAATATATTACTTCAGGAAAATTTGGCTTATTAGGCAAATCGGGCCTTGCATAGTAGGCTGAGAAGTGCGTTCTGGCTACTAGGTACGACACACACACATATATATATATATATATATATATATATATATATATATATATATATATATATCTCCCTCTGCCTCTAACACACAAACATCTATCATTATACATTATATATATATATATCTCCTCCAAAAGCAATGAAAATAAGTACAAATAACTTCCAGATAATTACTTAACTTAAGTAATTAACATAATTAACGAATTAACTTTTAGATAATACACAGGTACACAAAAATCACGTAAAGGACATTTAAAAAAAAAGCCTTGGAAACACTGAGATTCCGCAGTTTCAGCACAAACAGCTACACCTATACAAGGCTCTAGTCCGGCCTCATCTCTAATATCCTCCAGTACCACTACACACCATAAAGAAAAACAAACAAAATCTACAAGCAGTGCAAAATAAGGCGCTATGGAGAGCAGCAAAACACCGTCCACCATATGATCAGACAATCCAGGAGCTCCACGAACTGCTGAACATACAGCCACTAAACATCAGACTGCAGCACCAAGCCATCAGGGTGTGGAACACGATCGAAATGTTTAAAGATTCAATGTTCAAAAGATTACTCAAAAATGAGACGCCCCGCTCCCACAGCTTGATCTACTCTATGAAAATCGAGGTCCCAAGAGCCTCGATCTACTCTATGCAAACCAAGCCCTATTATACATAATTCCTTAATGAAATACTGATCAGGAACCCCTCCCTCCCTCCCTCCCTCTTAAAAATAACTAGATAAAAATAAAAATAATGATTAATAATGATAAAATATAGACCCTTCAACAGAACAAAATGTGTGTGAAAGCATCGGTGTATACGGTGTATACTACATATTATTCATCTACATCTATATATGCTGAAACTCATGTGAAGAACCTCTCTCACACTCACAGCTCCGTCAGCAAGGCGGACAGCCCGCCTGCTTTCACAACTGTTACAATATTTCCAGTTTCCAAATGCCAGATACGTCTATATCCCAGGCGTATTCTGGCCACTATAACATCACATTGCCGGGTTCTTTATATATATATATATATAATATATATATATAATATTATATATATATATATATATATATATTATATATATATATATATATATATATATATATGTATATATATATATATATATATATATATATATATAAACATGTATGTATATATGTTGTACCTAGTAGCCAGAACGTCGTACTCGGCGTGCAAGACCCGATTTGCCTAATAAGGAAAGTTTTCCTGAATTAATATATTTTCTCTAATTTTTTCTTATGAAATGATAAAGCTACCCATTTCATTATGTATGAGGTCAATTTTTTGTTATTGGAGTTAAAATTAACGTAGATATATGACCGAACCTAACCAACCCTACCTAACCTAACCTATCTTTATAGGTTAGGTTAGGTTAGGTTAGGTAGCCGAAAAAGTTAGGTTAGGTTAGTTTAGGTTGGTTAGGTAGTCGAAAAACAATTTATGAAAACTTGGCTTATTAGGCAAATCGGGCCTTGCATAGTAGGCTGAGAAGTGCGTTCTGGTTACTAGGTACGACATATATATATATATATATATATATATATATATATATATATATATATATATATATATATATATATATATATATATATATATATATATTCATTTCATCATCAGGTTAGACTTTTTGTATCAATATTTCCAGGCATGGAGAATGCAAAGTCAAAAATATGGAAAGTTTTTATGGTTGACCTTTGACAACAGAGTAAACGTCCTCCACAGTGTCTTATTAGGACACACCTGTCAGGGGATACTGCGCCAGTCTCAACAAGCCACCATCCACCCCGCTCTCTTGCCACAACACACACAGTAAAGGGTACTAAACCCCACGAACCCAATCCATCCATCTTACCAACCTACGCACAGAAAACGTGGATATTTTTCTACCGCTACTTTTCATAGTACCTCTTATTTTGCACGTTAGGGACCATAGGGTACAATATGAAGCTTTTTTTATTAGTTTTAATATTATTATTTTCTACCACAGACATGGCCAGACATTTACAATGCTAACCAGCATTTATACATTTTCTTCTGTCCTCCATGGACAGGGTTAGAGATGTGTTAAACATATAGTTTCGGGGATTTATTGAACAATCAACCACAGGTGATTGTAGTGCTTTTAAAATGC
This sequence comes from Procambarus clarkii, assembly GCF_040958095.1. Classification (NCBI taxonomy): domain Eukaryota; kingdom Metazoa; phylum Arthropoda; class Malacostraca; order Decapoda; family Cambaridae; genus Procambarus; species Procambarus clarkii. The sequence continues at coordinate 20,426,854 of NC_091215.1, read as the reverse complement.
TAAGCTAATCTACAGACGTAAATACACAGATTTACGTATGCCCTACATAAAGTGTTCGATTTGTCTTTTACATAGGGTCATTAATGTGCATTTACAAAGGTGAAATGTAATTCTAATCAGCTTCCACATATACTTTATACACATACATACACACACACAGATATATACACACACACACACACACATACATTTCTCTCTCTTACACTGACAGGGTGAGATAACTGATAGAGAAACTAGTGTGCAATTAAGCACTTAACCACTGAAGGTGATTAAGATGCTTTTAGAAGCTCAGGTTATATAGTTACATCACATACATACATTGTATTATACATTACATGGTCAATCTTGGGTACAAGTCCAATATATCATCAAGTGTTCCAGTACTCATACAGTAATTATAGAGTTCAGCATACCTTAGCCCAGGAGGGCGAAAGTCAGTCAGTATGGGACATTCTACAATATAATGTTCAAGAGAGTGCATGTTTTCTCTTTCACAAAGTTGACACATTGTGTACTCGACATTTGGGTTTTGAGAAAGCTGCCAGATACGTCTATATCTCAGGCGTATTCTGGCCACTATAACATCACATTGCCGGGTTCTTGTTCTATTAGTCCCATATGTGAATGTCTCCTCACGATATCTATCATAATATTTAATGCTACAACTTTCAGGTCTTTGTGAATTTGTTAGGTCGGTGAGATTTTCATTAGATATTTGTTTAAGTATTCTCTTTGTCACTGCTAATGAAACAGTACTATACAAGGCAGTGGTTCGCACACTATCCACCTTGTCCAGGCATCGGTAGCTTAGGTTAGGCGGGTAATTTGGGTTCGCACGATTCTGGTTATGCTAACACTGTATTTTGTACGTTGTGACAAGTCAAGAGGTATGTGACGGGGTCCCTAATGGTATGGGAGTACGGCCCGGGTGTACGGGGTCACTGGTGGTATGGGAGTACGGCCCGGGTGTACGGGGTCACTGGTGGTATGGGAGTACGGCCCGGGTGTACGGGGTCCCTGCCGGTATGGGAGTACGGCCCGGGTGTACGGGGTCACTGGTGGTATGGGAGTACGGCGTCCCTGCTGGTATGGGAGTACGGCCCTGGTGTACGGCGTCCCTGGTGGTATGGGAGTACGGCCCTGGTGTACGGGGTCCCTGGTGGTATGGGAGTACGACCCGGGTGTACGGGGTCACTGGTGGTATGGGAGTACGGCCCGGGTGTACGGGAGTCCCTGCTGGTATGGGAGTACGGCCCTGGTGTACGGCGTCCCTGGTGGTATGGGAGTACGGCCCTGGTGTACGGGGTCCCTGGTGATATGAGAGTACGGCCCTGGTGTACGGGGTCCCTGGTGGTATGGGAGTACGGCCCTGGTGTACGGGGTCCCTGGTGGTATGGGAGTACGGCCCTGGTGTACGGGGTCCCTGGTGGTATGGGAGTACGGCCCTGGTGTACGGGGTCACTGCTGGTATAGGAGTACGTCCCTGGTGTACGGGGTCCCTGGTGGTATGGGAGTACGGCCCGGGTGTACGGGGTCCCTGGTGGTATGGGAGTACGGCCCTGGTGTACGGAGTCCCTGGTGGTATGGGAGTACGTCCCTGGTGTACGGGGTCCCTGGTGGTATGGGAGTACGGCCCCGGTGTACGACGTCCCTGCTGGTATGGGATGAGTCGCCTTAAACAAAACTGTCCCCGTGTCGAACCCCAGCCCGTCCTCCTAAGGCTTCCCAACGTCAAGAAAACGGTCAAAATAAAGTGTCCTATCCTAACCTACCAGAGGACCCAAAACGAGAAAACGAAAAAAATGCGTCACTTTCGCGAACCGCTTCCATTTTCTAGTACGACAATTTTTGGCCTTACGAAACGCATACGGTCGAAATACGACGTTCTTTGTAAGAGGACAGAGTTGGTCGAACCAGACGGGAGCTGACAGTTGGCTGTCCGCTCTGTCAAGCATATAGGTGCTTCCAGGACACGTGTGTGTCGGGCAGGACACGTGTGTGTCGGGCAGGACACGCGTGTGTCGGGCAGGACACGCGTGTGTCGGGCAGGACACGCGTGTGTCGGGCAGGACGCGTGTGTGTCGGGCAGGACGCGCGTGTGTCGGGCAGGACGCGCGTGTGTCGGGCAGGACACGCGTGTGTCGGGCAGGACACGCGTGTGTCGGGCAGGACACGCGTGTGTCGGGCAGGACACGCGTGTGTCGGGCAGGACACGCGTGTGTCGGGCAGGACACGCGTGTGTCGGGCAGGACACGCGTGTGTCGGGCAGGACACGCGTGTGTCGGGCAGGACACGCGTGTGTCGGGCAGGACACGCGTGTGTCGGGCAGGACACGCGTGTGTCGGGCAGGACACGCGTGTGTCGGGCAGGACACGCGTGTGTCGGGCAGGACACGCGTGTGGCGGGCAGGACACGCGTGTGGCGGGCAGGACACGCGTGTGGCGGGCAGGACACGCGTGTGTCGGGCAGGACACGCGTGTGTCGGGCAGGACACGCGTGTGTCGGGCAGGACACGCGTGTGTCGGGCAGGACACGCGTGTGCCGGGCAGGACACGCGTGTGCCGGGCAGGACACGCGTGTGTCGGGCAGGACACGCGTGTGTCGGGCAGGACACGCGTGTGTCGGGCAGGACACGCGTGTGTCGGGCAGGACACGCGTGTGTCGGGCAGGACACGCGTGTGTCGGGCAGGACACGCGTGTGTCGGGCAGGACACGCGTGTGTCGGGCAGGACACGCGTGTGTCGGGCAGGACACGCGTGTGTCGGGCAGGACACGCGTGTGTCGGGCAGGACACGCGTGTGTCGGGCAGGACACGCGTGTGTCGGGCAGGACACGCGTGTGTCGGGCAGGACACGCGTGTGTCGGGCAGGACACGCGTGTGTCGGGCAGGACACGCGTGTGTCGGGCAGGACACGCGTGTGTCGGGCAGGACACGCGTGTGTCGGGCAGGACACGCGTGTGTCGGGCAGGACACGTGTGTGTCGGGCAGGACACGTGTGTGTGTCGGGCAGGACACGTGTGTGTGTCGGGCAGGACACGTGTGTGTGTCGGGCAGGACACGTGTGTGTGTCGGGCAGGACACGGTGTGTCGGGCAGGACACGGTGTGTCGGGCAGGACACGGTGTGTCGGGCAGGACACGGTGTGTCGGGCAGGACACGGTGTGTCGGGCAGGACACGGTGTGTCGGGCAGGACACGGTGTGTCGGGCAGGACACGTGTGTCGGGCAGGACATCGCGACTGTTTTTAAGTCAAATAAGTCGGGCTTTAAGGTAACATTGTTAAATGTACAATGACTGTGAACGGTGAGCTGGTGAACGTGCTGAAGTAATTAACAGTGCTATATTTATTAGACGTTCCAATGGTCATTAGTGCCAATCAAATGATAACTGTGATAAAGAGTGTTCAGTGTGAATTTACAGTGCCAGCCTAAGGTGGTACCATTCACCTACCGCAGTGACTGACAGATTACCAACAATTGACGGTGTCAGCGAGTAACTGTGACAAGTTCAAGTATGTTTATTGTGACAAGAAAGAAATACATCTCAAAGGGATAGAGTAGCTTAGGCTATTTCTACCCCCCCCCTTTAACTGTGACAACAGACAACGCTTAAGTTACGACACTAAGTAGTTCCAAGTTAGGTAAACCTGTGTTGTCAACGACTACACAACATTTTTATCAGGAGAAAGTGCTAAGCCATTAAGACCATATAGCATTTGGAATCGATATGGATTAAAGATAGGGCAAAGGAAATGAATAGTGCCCAAAAACTTAGTCGGGGATTGAACGCCGGTCAGCAAAACGCAAGACCGTCTCTCTCTACCTTCCAGTACAAGTGGTTGAAGATGTAGAGAGTCCAAAGGAAGCCAGTCGGCCGAGCGGACAGCACGCTGGACTTGTGATCCTGTGGTCCTGGGTTCGATCCCAGGCGCCGGCGAGAAACAATGGGCAGAGTTTCTTTCACCCTATGCCCCTGTTACCTAGCAGTAAAATAGGTACCTGGGTGTAAGTCAGCTGTCACGGGCTGCTTCCTGGGGGTGGAGGCCTGGTCGAGGACCGGGCCGCGGGGACACTAAAGCCCCGAAATCATCTCAAGATAGCCAATCTACAGACAGGGTTGAAACACCAGTGGCAAGAAACAGTCAGGGAGCAAGCTCTTGACTGTTTCTTGATTGTCAACTCCATTGGGTTGACAATTCCTGGTTGTGAGAGAAAATCACACACTGAGCCTCTCTTGTTTGCATCCCTCCCCCGCCCCCCCCCCCTGCTTGAGCCAAGGTTATCTAACAAGAGGCTGCTTACAGGATGAGTATGGGGTGCATAATAAACTAATCAGGATGTGAGAACAATGCAGCAGTTGTATTGTGGTGGTTGTGGGTGTTTCACAAGCTCTGAGTTGTTCAAGGGATTCCTTGTAGTGAACTTGGAGAGTTTTTTGTTGTTAAATAAGAGGTGTAAAGTACACAGAGGAGCGAGCCGAGTATACCCTACACTGAGCGAGCCGAGTATACCCTACACTGAGCGAGCCGAGTATACCCTACACTGAGCGAGCCGAGTATACCCTACACTGAGCGAGCCGAGTATACCCTACACTGAGCGAGCCGAGTATACCCTACACTGAGCGAACCGAGTATACCCTACACTGAGCGAACCGAGTATACCCTACACTGAGCGAACCGAGTATACCCTACAATATTAAGGCGGGTCCGTATGAAGGATAGGCTAAGAAGTATATTATTATCAACCATTTTTTATGTGCCAGGATACCAGTCCGCATGACGGTGAACTGTGAGTTCTTCCTTACCTTGAGTACAGTGACATAATTACGGATTGTGTAATGAATGAAATTTGTTGTCGCTAAGTCAACGTAATAAGTATTAATAATAATTTCTCAATACAACTGCGAAAATGCAGTTATGCTTGCTTCAGTATCTTGTGCTGCTTACTTCAGTATCTTGTGCTGCTTGCTTCTGTATCTTGTGCTGCTTGCTTCAGTATCTTGTGCTGCTTACTTCAGTATCTTGTGCTGCTTGCTTCAGTATCTTGTGCTGCTTACTTCAGTATCTTGTGCTGCTTGCTTCAGTATCTTGTGCTGCTATAATATCCAAAGCCATAATAATTGCAAAATAAATAAGGTTGAGAAGTGATGAATTATTATTAAAGTGATCCATCTGGCAGAATAATAATCTTCATGAAGCTTAGCCAGTAAATATACTTCAATTAAGAACACTCCTTACAAAAAATAAATACTAAAAGAATGACATTAATAAGAGGTAATATAAAAACTAGAGAGATAAAGACGCGAGCATCAAGGTAATGAGAAATAAACAATTTGTTAGCTTGGTTTCCAACTGGAATCGACTGGAGGCCGAAACGCTGTGCATATTAGTGGCTTCAGGTATTGTATGTACTAGCTCTATCTTTAAATCCAACATTATGTTTGTAACTCATCTTTAATGTATGTACCTTTACCTGAATAAAAAATCTAAATGTAAATGTAGTGTGGAGCGCCGAGGCGAGGGGCGGACTTGGCACCAGTGGTGGTGGAAATGTTGAGGGCTAATTGTGAACTATGACAAAGATAGCCTCGGGGCCTGAGGTCTAGACTGCTCTCCATAGGAAACTCTGCGCTCTTTTGCATTTCCAGTTCTGCTGGGAGCGAGATTCATGGGTTGACGAACTGCTGAAAAGGAGGCGGCGGCTTTTGGGGCATAGCGAGAGTGGACTTTATAATGGTCCAGGATGGGCAAAAACGTCGTCAAATCTTCAATTCCAAATTTGTGGGATGAGTGTCTAATCTTCAGGCACAATATTGTCCCTCATCGTCTGCAGTGAGTGGAAGTTTGCAGAGTGACCCAGTGGAAAGCCTCACGTAGCAGCTAAGCTGAACAACGTAGGCCGTAGGGATGGGGGAGCGGGGGCGTTAAGACCTGAGGGGGGCTAGCACACTTTTTGAGAGCAAGCGACTCGACGGCTTGCTGACTCCTTATATACCTTGTGCTTTCAGCGTGAAGTCTCCAAAGGAATTTGTTGAATTTCTGCGGGGAACACGGGTCACAGGGATAAGAGCCTCATTGGATGTAGAATCACTGTTTACCAACGTACCTGTGAATTAAATAATCGGGATGATAGCGGACAGAGTGTATCGTGATCTGGCTTGTACTCCTCTTGACATACCAGAAAATATTCTAAGGAAACTATTCCAAGCTTGTACTAAGGAGGCACCCATCTTGAGCCCAGATGGGCACATGTATAAGCAAGTAGATGGGGTCACCATGGGTTCTCCCCTAGGTGTCCTGTTTGCGAACTTCTACATGGGCACCATCGAACAGAAAGTCTTAGTTGACATGGACTTGAAACCTGCCATATACTGCAAGCATGTTGACATTTTTACACAGGTACCTGATGTCAGACATCTGCAGGAGCTGAAGGAGGCATTCGAGCAGAATTCTGTGTTGAGCTTCACTTACGAGATGGAGAAGGATGGGAAGCTGCCCTTTCTAGACGTAACAGTCACGGAAAGGGGCGGAGGCTTCCACACTGCAGTCTACACTAAGGAAACAAACATAGGAATGTGCCTCAATGCCAATAGTGACTGCCCAGACAGGTACAAGAGGAGTGTTGTCAATGCTTACGTCGACCGTGCTCTCAGCCACAGCTCAGGATGGAAGCAAGTCGATGAAGAACTCCGTAGGGTAAGGCAGATCCTAGTCAACAACGGCTTCTCTAATAGTTTTGTTGAAGACATCATAAGAACAAAGGTAAAACGCCATGCAACCTCTGAAGAGTCGACTGACACAACACCTGTACCCCATATTAGACTATTTAACAGGAACTTCTTTTCGACAGCTCATAAAACGATGGAAACGGTCCTGAAAGATATTGTTGATAGGAACGTTATCCCTACAGACAAAAATCAGAAAAAACAATTGATAATTTACTATACAACCAAAAAAACGGCCAACCTCCTCATTAAAACTCTCCAGACACAAAGCAGAATGCCTTGAAAGAGACCAACGTCGTCAATGCCTTCAAATGCCCACTTGGAGACTGTAAGCCTCAAACAACTCAATATATAGGCAAGACAACAACGTCTCTTTCCAGGCGATTAACAATGCATAAGCATCAGGGCTCCATAATGGAACACACAATATCCTCTCATAAGGAGACCATCGACAGAGATGTCTTAACAAACAATACAGAAATTATCAATAGGTACAGCGATAGCAAGAGGCTCGACATCTGCGAGGCACTACACATCAAGAAGTCAACACCAGCAATCAACAGCCAATTAATGGACAACTATATTCTACCCACTTCAAGACTCCGAACCAATATAGAAGCATCACGAGCATGTATGGGCCAATAGGCCCTCTGCAGTAACTTCCATTCTTATGCTCTCATAGCCAACTAATGCCCATTGTTTCGTGTTCTGTCTTGTATTTGTCACACGTTTGTTCACCTCATCCAAAACTGTTGAACCATATCACCTCACCCAAATGCAAGTATAAGCAAGACGGATAAGCTGTTTAGTGTTAGTATAAGTAAGACTGTTTAGTGTTTTCAGGTTACAGTTGGGTGTGTAAACTAAAGTCTTTGAAAATATAATAAGTTATTACGAAACTCGTTCAAGCGTCGCGTCAGACTAGAAATAAAAATGAATTTTGGAGAAATGATTTTTCAATTACCATCGTCAATAAAAAGAAACCTAAGAAATATTGAGAAAATTCGTGTTAGAATTATTAATCTCACTTTTTCGCTCATATTTAACAACATATACTTACAAGAAAGACTGCTTGTCTTTGATTATATATATATATATATATATATATATATATATATATATATATATATATATATATATATATATATATATATATATATATATATATATATTAACAATCTTTGGACAACACCCACCAGTGGGACTCGAACCCAGAAAGCACAACTACCTTCCAGTAGCTGGCATAACTAGTATGCTTTAACCCACTACGCCATCAGACCTTACAAAAGAAGTAGATAGTTCGAGATATATATCTCAAACATCTCCACCTCCCGAAGGCACCAGATGAGTGAGGGGTCAGTCTGCATTTTTCGTCAAGCCACTGTCAATGTGAGAGAACTCGTGTCCAGCTTATAAGCCTATACTTGCATAAACCACAAGTGAAGATTAACAAATATATATATATATATATTATATATTATACGCACACATACATTTATGTCTCTTCTACTTTAGCAGGGTACGATAGCTGCTATATAAACTAGTGTTTTGGTAAGCACCTAACCACCGAAGGTGATTAAGATGCCTTCACAAGCTCACGGGACACTGGTGGTGTGGATCATTACACCAGAAATACTTCCTACACTATGTTATTAAAGGACAGTAAAAAAACACCTGCAAATATAACAATTACTATAATTATTATTTTAATGATGAATAATAATTAGAATAGTATTATTTTTATCTCTTCATAAATGTTTTGTTATGAGACTGTAGAGAGATGCACCTAGAGAGACAGGGGGGGAGCGGTAAGGGGGGAGGGGGAGGGGAGGGAGGGATGGTGGGATGGAGGGAGAGGGGGAGGGGGAGAGAGAGAGAGAGAGAGAGAGAGAGAGAGAGAGAGAGAGAGAGAGAGAGAGAGAGAGAGAGAGAGAGAGAGAGAGAGAGAGAGAGAGAGAGAGTAATAGAGACAGAGAGAGCTAGAAAGAGACGGAAAGAGAGCAGGAGGGCGAGAGAGAGCGAGAGAAAGAAGAAAGTAATTAATGATAATTAGTTATACGTTTAATATTGTTTCATGTGCTTTTCTACCCATCCATTACTATATATATTGGCGGAAAGTTGCACAAGGTCACCACGACCTCACCAAGGTCACCACGACCTCACCAAGGTCACCACGACCTCACCAAGGTCACCACGACCTCACCAAGGTCACCACGACCTCACCAAGGTCACCACGACCTCACCAAGGTCACCACGACCTCACCAAGGTCACCACGACCTCACCAAGGTCACCACGACCTCACCAAGGTCACCACGACCTCATCAAGGTCACTACGACCTCACCAAGGTCACCACGACCTCACCAAGGTCACCACGACCTCACCAAGGTCACCACGACCTCATCAAGGTCACTACGACCTCACCAAGGTCACTACGACCGCCTCAAGATCACCACTACATCAAACGCTTGTCTTATCTAAACAACATTTTTCTACATAGGCTGTACCAACTTTGTACCTACCTGTACCTACTTTGTACCTACCTGTACCTACTCTGTACCTACCTGTACCTACTTTGTACCTACCTGTACCTACTTTGTACCTACCTGTACCAACTTTGTACCTACCTGTACCTACTTTGTACCTACCTGTACCTACTTTGTACCTACCTGTACCTACTTTGTACCTACCTGTACCTACTTTGAGTGGAGCCGGCGGCTGAGCCGACAGAACACTGGACGCGTGATCCTGTGTTCCGGGTTCGATCCCGGGCGCCGGCGAGAAACAATGGGCAGAGTTTCTTTCACCCTGATGCTCCTCTTACCTAGCAGTAAATAGGTACCTGGGAGTTAGTCAGCTGTCACGGGCTGCTTCCTGGGGGTGGAGGCCTGGTCGAGAACCGGGCCGCGGGGACACTAAAGCCCCGTTATCATCTCAAGATAACCTCAAGATAACTTTCACGTGAAGAAGACGGCCATGTTATCTCTCGGCCTCACCGGCCCATGTGACCACCCCGGACACAGGAGGCCGCACCGACCCGCCTGGTGAGTTAGTGAACACAAGCTAGGAGGGAGAGGAGACATTGGAGAGACGCAGGTAGGTTAGGGAGGTAGGAGGGGAGAGGGAGGGAAGAGAGTGATTGGAGGGATAGGAGGAGGGAAGGAAGGGATAGGAGAAGGGAAGGATGGAAGGGGGAGGGGAAGGGGAGCGAGGGACGGGAGGGATGGGAAGAGGGACGGGAGGGATGGGAGAAGGGACGGGAGGGATGGGAGGAGGGACGGGAGGGATGGGAGGAGGGACGGGAGGGATGGGAGGAGGGACGGGAGGGATGGGAGCGAGGGACGGGAGGGATGGGAAGAGGGACGGGAGGGATGGGAGAAGGGACGGGAGGGATGGGAGGAGGGACGGGAGGGATGGGAGGAGGGACGGGAGGGATGGGAGGAGGGACGGGAGGGATGGGAGGAGGGACGGGAGGGATGGGAAGAGGGACGGGAGGGATGGGAACAGGGACGGGAGGGATGGGAAGAGGGACGGGAGGGATGGGAGGAGGGACGGGAGGGATGGGAGAAGGGACGGGAGGGATGGGAGGAGGGACGGGAGGGATGGGAGGAGGGACGGGAGGGATGGGAGGAGGGACGGGAGGGATGGGAGGAGGGACGGGAGGGATGGGAGGAGGGACGGGAGGGATGGGAAGAGGGACGGGAGGGATGGGAACAGGGACGGGAGGGATGGGAACAGGGACGGGAGGGATGGGAAGAGGGACGGGAGGGATGGGAAGAGGGACGGGAGGGATGGGAAGAGGGACGAGAGGGATAGGAGGAGGGACGGGAGGGATGGGAAGAGGGACGGGAGGGATGGGAAGAGGGACGGGAGGGATGGGAAGAGGGACGGGAGGGATGGGAAGAGGGACGGGAGGGATGGGAGGAGGGACGGGAGGGATGGGAGGAGGGACGGGAGGGATGGGAGGAGGGACGAGAGGGATAGGAGGAGGGACGAGAGGGATGGGAGGAGGGACGGGGATGGAGGGATTTGCATAATAGTGTTATAAATGTGTTAGGTTATAACTATGAAAAGTTTTGGGAGGCGATCAGCGAGGGAAAATATGACCAGATATATTTATGAGAGAAGAATAATGTGGGTGTAGAAAGTGGGTGGAGTCAATGTGGGTGTAGAAAGTGGGTGGAGTCAATGTGGGTGTAGAAAGTGGGTGGAGCCAATGTGGGTGGAGTCAATGTGGGTGTAGAAAGTGGGTGGAGTCAATGTGGGTGGAGTCAATGTGGGTGTAGAAAGTGGGTGGAGTCAATGTGGGTGTAGAAAGTGGGTGGAGCCAATGTGGGTGTAGAAAGTGGGTGGAGCCAATGTGGGTGTAGAAAGTGGGTGGAGTCAATGTGGGTGTAGAAAGTGGGTGGAGTCAATGTGGGTGTAGAAAGTGGGTGGAGCCAATGTGGGTGTAGAAAGTGGGTGGAGCCAATGTGGGTGTAGAAAGTGGGTGGAGCCAATGTGGGTGTAGAAAGTGGGTGGAGCCAATGTGGGTGTAGAAAGTGGGTGGAGCCAATGTGGGTGTAGAAAGTGGGTGGAGCCAATGTGGGTGTAGAAAGTGGGTGGAGCCAATGTGGGTGTAGAAAGTGGGTGGAGTCAATGTGGGTGTAGAAAGTGGGTGGAGCCAATGTGGGTGTAGAAAGTGGGTGGAGTCAATGTGGGTGTAGAAAGTGGGTGGAGTCAATGTGGGTGTAGAAAGTGGGTGGAGTCAATGTGGGTGTAGAAAGTGGGTGGAGTCAATGTGGGTGTAGAAAGTGGGTGGAGTCAATGTGGGTGTAGAAAGTGGGTGGAGTCAATGTGGGTGTAGAAAGTGGGTGGAGTCAATGTGGGTGTAGAAAGTGGGTGGAGTCAATGTGGGTGTAGAAAGTGGGTGGAATCAATGTGGGTGTAGAAAGTGGGTGGAGTCAATGTGGGTGTAGAAAGTGGGTGGAGTCAATGTGGGTGTAGAAAGTGGGTGGAGTCAATGTGGGTGTAGAAAGTGGGTGGAGTCAATGTGGGTGTAGAAAGTGGGTGGAGTCAAGGTGGGTGGAGTCAAGGTGGGTGGAGTCAATGTGGGTGTACAATGTGGGTGGAGTCAATGTGGGTGGAGTCAATGTGGCTGGGGGACAATGTGGGCGGGGGGAACAATGTGGGCGGGGGGACAATGTGGGCGGGGGGACAATGTGGGCGGGGGGACAATGTGGGCGGGGGGACAATGTGAGCGGAGACATTGTGGGCGGGGGACAATGTGGGTGGGGGGGACAATGTGGGTGGGGAGACAATGTGGGCGGGGGGGGGGACAATGTGGGCGGGGGGGGGGACAATGTGGGCGGGGGGGGGACAATGTGGGCGGGGGGGGGACAATGTGGGCGGAGGGGACAATGTGGGCGGGGGGGGGACAATGTGGGTGGGGGGGACAATGTGGGCGAAGGGGACAATGTGGGCGAAGGGGACAATGTGGGCGGAGGGGACAATGTGGGCGGGGGGATAAATGTGGGCGGGGGGGATAAATGTGGGCGGGGGGGGAACAATGTGGGCGGGGGGGGAACAATGTGGGCGGGGGGGGAACAATGTGGGCGGGGGGGGGAACAATGTGGGCGGGGGGGGGAACAATGTGGGCGGGGGGGAACAATGTGGGCGGGGGGGGGGAACAATGTGGGCGGGGGGAACAACAATGTGGGCGGGGGGGGGAAAAAAGTGGGCGGCGGGGGGGGAACAATGTGGGCAGGGGGGGGGAACAATGTGGGCGGGGGGGGAACAATGTGGGCGGGGGGTGGGAACAATGTGGGCAGGGGGGGGGGAACAATGTGGGCAGGGGGGGGGGAACAATGTGGGCGGGGGGGGGAACAATGTGGGCGGGGGGAACAATGTGGGCGGGGGGGGAAACAATGTGGGCGGGGGGGAACAATGTGGGCGGGGGGGGAACAATGTGGGCGGGGGGGGGAACAATGTGGGCAGGGGGGGGGAACAATGTGGGCGGGGGGGCAATGTGGGCGGGGGAGGGACAATGTGGGCGGGGGAGGGACAATGTGGGCGGGGTGGACAATGTGGGCGGGGTGGACAATGTGGGCGAGGGGGACAATGTGGGCGGGGGGGGACAATGTGGGCGGGGGGGGGGACAATGTGGGCGGGGGGGGGGACAATGGGCGGGGGGGGGGACAATGTGGGCGGGGGGACAATGTGGGCGGGGGGGACAATGTGGGCGGGGGGGGGACAATGTGGGCGGGGGGGGGACAGTGTGGGCGGGGGGGGACAGTGTGGGCGGGTGGGGGACAATGTGGGCGGGTGGGGGACAATGTGGGCGGGGGAGGGACAATGTGGGCGGGGGAGGGACAATGTGGGCGGGGGAGGGACAATGTGGGCGGGGGAGGGACAATGTGGGCGGGGGAGGGACAATGTGGGAGGGGGGGGGGGGACAATGTGGGAGGGGGGGGACAATGTGGGAGGGGGGGACAATGTGGGAGGGGGGGACAATGTGGGAGGGGGGGACAATGTGGGAGGGGGGGACAATGTGGGAGGGGGGGACAATGTGGGCGGGGGGGACAATGTGGGCGGGGGGGACAATGTGGGCGGGGGGACAATGTGGGCGGGGGGGACAATGTGGGCGGGGGGACAATGTGGGCGGGGGGGACAATGTGGGCGGGGGGGGACAACGTGGGCGGGGGGGACAACGTGGGCGGGGGGGGACAATGTGGGCGGGTGGGATAATGTGGGCGGGGAACAATGTGGGCGGGGGAGGAAAATGTGGGCGGGGGAGGACAATGTGGGCGGGGGAAGACAATGTGGGCGGGGGGGGACAATGTGGGCGGGGGAGGACAATGTGGGCGGGGGGAGGACAATGTGGGCGGGGGGAGGACAATGTGGGCGGGGGAGGACAATGTGGGCGGGGGAGGACAATGTGGGCGGGGGAGGACAATGTGGGGGGGGGGGAAGACAATGTGGGGGGGGGAAGACAATGTGGGCGGGGGGGACAATGTGGGCGGGGGAGGACAATGTGGGCGGGGGAGGACAATGTGGGCGGGGAGGACAATGTGGGCGGGGAGGACAATGTGGGCGGGGGGACAATGTGGGCGGGGGAGGACAATGTGGGCGGGGGAGGACAATGTGGGCGGGGGAGGACAATGTTGGCGGCGGGGGACAATGTGGGCGGGGGAGGACAATGTGGGCGGGGGGAGGACAATGTGGGCGGGGGAGGACAATGTGGGCGGGGGAGGACAATGTGGGCGGGGGAGGACAATGTGGGGGGGGGAAGACAATGTGGGCGGGGGGGACAATGTGGGCGGGGGAGGACAATGTGGGCGGGGGAGGACAATGTGGGCGGGGGAGGACAATGTGGGCGGGGGAGGACAATGTGGGCGGGGGAGGACAATGTTGGCGGCGGGGGACAATGTGGGCGGGGGAGGACAATGTTACACTGTGGGCGGGGGAGGACAATGAGAGAGTCGAGCCCTATAGAAACTAATATTTTTTTTATTTACTACACGTGTGACCTTTTATTTTCGTAAATGTGTAATGCACAATGTGACGGTAGAGTTTAATTGGCTGTTACTACATGTAACAATCAAGGTGCACCGATGGTGTCACGATGCTGGCGGTCAGTCCATGCAAGTAACGCCTGAGACAGCACTCGTGGAGGTGGGCTGTATCTGAGAAGGTGAGTGGTATGTCACAGGGCACTAATCTATGTCACGGGGCACCAATCTACGTCACAGGGCACCAATCTATGTCACAGGGCACCAATCTGTCACAGGGCACCAAGCTATGTCACAGGGCACCAATCTATGTCACAGGGCACCAATCTATGTCACAGGGCACCAAGCTATGTCACAGGGCACCAAGCTATGTCACAGGGCACCAATATGTCACAGGGCACCAATATGTCACAGGGCACCAATCTATGTCACAGGGCACCAATCTATGTCACAGGGCACCAATCTATGTCACAGGGCACCAATCTATGTCACAGGGCACCAATCTATGTCACAGGGCACCAATCTATGTCACAGGGCACCAATCTATGTCACAGGGCACCAATCTATGTCACAGGGCACCAATCTATGTCACAGGGCACCAATCTATGTCACAGGGCACCAATCTATGTCACAGGGCACCAATCTATGTCACAGGGCACCAATCTATGTCACAGGGCACCAATCTATGTCACAAGGCACCAATCTATGTCACAAGGCACCAATCTATGTCACAGGGCACCAATCTATGTCACAGGGCACCAATCTATGTCACAGGGCACCAATCTATGTCACAGGGCACCAATCTATGTCATAGGGCACCAATCTATGTCACAGGGCACCAATCTATGTCACAGGGCACCAATCTATGTCACAGGGCACCAAGCTATGTCACGGGGCACCAAGCTATGTCACGGGGAACCATGCTATGTCACAGGGCACCAATCTATGTCACAGGGCACCAAGCTATGTCACAAGGCACCAATCTATGTCACAGGGCACTAATCTATGTCACAGGGCACCAATCTATGTCACAGGGCACTAATCTATGTCACAGGGCACCAATCTATGTCACAGGGCACCAATCTATGTCACGGGGCACCAAGCTATGTCACGGGGAACCATGCTATGTCACAGGGCACCAATCTATGTCACAGGGCACCAAGCTATGTCACAAGGCACCAATCTATGTCACAGGGCACTAATCTATGTCACAGGGCACCAATCTATGTCACAGGGCACCAATCTATGTCACAGGGCACTAATCTATGTCACAGGGCACCAATCTATGTCACAGGGCACCAATCTATGTCACAGGGCACCAATCTATGTCACAGGGCACCAATCTATGTCACAGGGCACCAAGCTATGTCACAGGGCACCAATCTATGTCATAGGGCACCAATCTATGTCACAGGGCACCAATCTATGTCACAGGGCACCAAGCTATGTCACAGGGCACCAAGCTATGTCACAGGGCACCAATATGTCACAGGGCACCAATATGTCACAGGGCACCAATCTATGTCACAGGGCACCAATCTATGTCACAGGGCACCAATCTATGTCACAGGGCACCAATCTATGTCACAGGGCACCAATCTATGTCACAGGGCACCAATCTATGTCACAGGGCACCAATCTATGTCACAGGGCACCACAGCAACATTACAGTAAGCTCCCGTCACAGGGTCGTATAGCCTTGCTCCAGGAAGCGAAGCTCTCTTGAGTTGACCACACGTTGGGTCACGCCAAATTTGTTACTGGTGTCAAGCTTCATTACAAAAATTGGATTATTCAGTTTATTTATAGTACACAGGATGTTTTCGTTACGTTAATCAAGTGTATCACTTAAGCAAAACTAGACAATGGCTTAACACAGCAGGACTTGTTCCTGCGGTGCTTGTATGCTGAGACCTCGTCTAATCTTATTGCTTAGGTACAAAGTGAACTGATTGAACACAGTTTAGTAAGTGCTTGTGACACTGGCAGTGACAAGGGACACTGAAGGCAGTTAAACTGTACACCCGTGCAGTAATCAACCTATTCATCTCTCTCTATGGGGCTATCGCTCCATGGTCACCCTTATCAAACGCCTCTGCAAAGTCTGTGTATACAAGACGTCCATTTTCATTATCTTCTAATGCATCGGTGATTTTGTCATAGTAGTTGAGTAGTTGTGAAAGACAGGAACTTCCCGCACTGAAACTATGATGACTTGGGCTGTGAAGTTCATTGTTCCCCATAAAACTAGATATTTATTTCCTACTCACTCTTTCAAAAACTTAAGTTGTGTGTAAAGTTAGTGCGACTGGTCTATGATTTTTGCCAAGTTTTACTACGTCCCTTGTATAGTGGAGCTATATCTGCTGATTTAATTGCTTCTGGAATCTCCCGTGTATCCAAGTTAAAAAAAAAAATTAATTTTGCCCCGAGGGGCGAGTTTATTGGGCAGCGCCACTCATCTTGTGAGTGGACACACCGCCATAGCAGCATGTACAACACTCCCCAATAGGAAGAAAACCCGCTGGGTTGTTCATCCTGTCACTTGTACCCAGTCACAGCTGGGACTTGCTTAACTGTCTCAAGTGAACAGCTCCTCAAACAAGGAGATTAACATCTGTCATCCCTTAAAAGCTTACGTTATCTTGCGGGTGCATTCACAATAATACACTAAGCACTCGTGCTACTGGTTTTTTACATTTGTTTTTGAATGTTAAATTCCAGGAGTCCGGACTCCGGATCGAGTGCATGTTGTCAATTTCCCTTGCAAAACCTTCTGCGCTCGTGGTTTTAGCAGTTATATTGTCAGGGGTTTCAATATCCCAACTACTTGGGCTGGAAGGTAGAATGACGATCTGGCTTGATGCAGGTCGGCGTTCAATCCCCGACCGCCTAAGTGGTTGGGCACCAATCCTTCCCTCCGTCCCATCCCAAATCTATATCCCGACCCCCTTTCCAGTGCTATATAGTCGTAATGCTTTCGTTTTAAAGTTCGCATTCGCCTGATAATTCCTTTTCCATCAATATCGTTCATAAACAAGCTGTCTGGATCTTCAACTTTGATGTTGATTATTAGGGTGCATAACATTGCCTCGAATTGCTCCTTTAAGGTTAAACTAATTTCTCTAGTCATCTTCTGTGTATGAATATTCTATTTTAAGTATAGAGCCAATACTGGTAGAGATTTTTTATTTTGATTTCGCATGTGGAAAGAAAAATTAGGATTTTCCTTTATCTCTTGTATAGCTTTCTGTTCCAATTTCCATTCCTTAAGACTTGTATGATCGCTTCAGCATCTGCTCCATTTCTTCCACCTCCCTCTTGAAATGATTTTTTTTTTGGCAGTGACAGTGGGCTCAAGTATAAGGTGTCGTCTGAAGCAAGACATTGTGTGCTCACATATGGAAGGGCCTGAAGCAAGCAAGTGGGCTCAAGTAAGAGGTGGCCTGAAGCAAGCGAGTGGGCTCACGTAAGAAGTGGCCTGAAGCAAGCGAGTGGGCTCACGTAAGAAGTGGCCTGAAGCAAGCGAGTGGGCTCACGTAAGAAGTGGCCTGAAGCAAGCGAGTGGGCTCACGTAAGAAGTGGCCTGAAGCAAGCAAGTGGGCTCAAGTAAGAGGTGGCCTGAAGCAAGCGAGTGGGCTCACGTAAGAAGTGGCCTGAAGCAAGCAAGTGGGCTCAAGTAAGAGGTGGCCTGAAGCAAGCGAGTGGGCTCACGTAAGAAGTGGCCTGAAGCAAGCGAGTGGGCTCAAGTAAGAAGTGGCCTGAAGCAAGCGAGTGGGCTCAAGTAAGAGGTGGCCTGAAGCAAGCGAGTGGGCTCAAGTAAGAGGTGGCCTGAAGCAAGCGAGTGGGCTCAAGTAAGAGAGGACCTGTAGCAAGAGAATGGGCTCAAATAAGGGAGGAATTCAAATTTAAAGTACACTAGGAAAACTTGTCACACCTGACTGGACTTAATCAGCCTCAACCACCACCAGATATTGTAATGGGCAGATGAACACAGGTGAACACAGATGAACACAGGTGAACACAGGTGAATGTTGGCTCGTCGTCCGTGTAATCACCACCACCACTTTTACTGTTCTGAACAACTCATCCTCCTGTTTAGACAGTACCTATTGCGACAGTCGATAATAGTCGACCGTACTTAGCTTTTACATAGTAGTATACTGACTTGTAAGGAATTCATTGAAAATAAAAATGAAGATAAAAACAATTATTTCAAGGTTTAGTATAGCACATATATGTACTATATTAGGCCCCAGATATCGTGTATTGGATCTATGGAGGTTAGGTTAGCTTAGTCAAAACAATTCAAGTAAAAACTAGTTTTCCGGTTTGTCCAACGCAACAGTTCAGATTTCTACTTTCTAATATCGTTGTAGGTCGGTATGTATACTATGGTCCTCATTGGTACTATCAGTACTACGAAAACAGGAAGAGCTGCCTTTTTTATATTCACTTCAATGCATTCAAATATGTATACTTATATGTATTACTATAAAACTAATTTTAGATTTTATTGTGTAATACATATCAAAAAATGAAAGGTAAACCAGGAGGAGAGTACAAGCTGCAGAGGAACAATCACCAAGCAAGAGGTACTCCTGGGAAATGATCCAACAATCACGAGAATATAACCTGCAGATTCCTGAAGAAGTTGGTATGTAACCCCGAGGGTAAACTGCCGAGGGTAAACTGCCGAGGGTAAACTACCGAGGGAACCCAGAAGAGCTGTATGGAGCAGGTCTCAAGGCGGCATGAAGGTTTAAGTGTACACTCCGGTTCTAAGAACACGTGAACCTTAGCGGTGTTCATAAGTTCTGTGAACAAATGAATGTTCACGATCAGTCTTAAAACCCAGGGGAAAGTAAAGGTAAAATATACAAACAGAAATATGAACAGAGTAATAATCATGGTTACGAGAACAGTGAATCCAGAATGTCGAGTTAACTCCGTCGAAAATATTATAATATTTTTTAATTAAAATGACTTTCTTGACTTCTGCTAAAGTGGATCCAAATTTGTGGGCAGAGTTTGTGCAAGTTGTGCTAAGTAGCCCCGAGGTGGTGTGTGGTGGTGGTGGCCCCGAGGTGGTGTGTGGTGGTGGTAGCCCCGAGGTGGTGTGTGGTGGTGGTAGCCCCGAGGTGGTGTGTGGTGGTGGTAGCAGCCCCGAGGTGGTGTGTGGTGGTGGTGGCAGCCCCGAGGTGGTGTGTGGTGGTGGTGGTAGCCCCGAGGTGGTGTGTGGTGGTGGTGGTAGCCCCGAGGTGGTGTGTGGTGGTGGTGGTAGCCCCGAGGTGGTGTGTGGTGGTGGTGGTAGCCCCGAGGTGGTGTGTGGTGGTGGTGGTAGCCCCGAGGTGGTGTGTGGTGGTGGTGGTAGCCCCGAGGTGGTGTGGTGGTGGTGGTGGCAGCCCCGAGGTGGTGTGGTGGTGGTGGTGGCAGCCCCGAGGTGGTGTGGTGGTGGTGGTGGTAGCAGCCCCGAGGTGGTGTGGTGGTGGTGGTGGTAGCAGCCCCGAGGTGGTGTGGTGGTGGTGGTAGCAGCCCCGAGGTGGTGTGGTGGTGGTGGTAGCAGCCCCGAGGTGGTGTGGTGGTGGTGGTAGCCCCGAGGTGGTGTGAAGAGGTAGTAACCCCGCAACGCGTTCTCGCACTTTCTTTAAGTCAATATTGACTTATTAAATAAGTGCATATGTGACATACAATTTATTGTGAATATTTTAGTTTACCTTGAAAAGCTTCATAGAAAACACCAACCTTACCTAACCTTCTTAGTATATTAAGATAAGCATCTTATTGCTTCTTAATTACAATTATTACTTAACCTATTATAGGTATAGGTTAAGTAATAATTGTAATTACTTAGGAATAAGATGCTTATCTTAACATACTAAGAAGGTTAGGTAAGGTCGGTGTTTTCTATGAAGCTTTTCAAAGTAAACAAAAATGTTCACAATAAATTAGTATGTCACATATGCACTTATTTAATAAACCAATATTGACTATAAGAAAGTGCGAGAAAGGGTTGAACCCCGAGGTGGTGTGAGGTGGTAGTAGCTGTCACTGCTGACTGTCACCAGTCAAGACTGACCTCAGAAATACTGCACATTTATACATGTTAAGCTGTACAAGCAGGACCTAGTGGTCCCAGACCACTAGGCTTGTGCTTGTCTCCAACTCCTGTAACTTATAACTTGTGTCCTTGCATTCCTCTTGCAAGTAGCAGTTTCGCTTATCAATTTCTTCCTTATCAATTTCTTCCTAATCAATTTCTTCCGGAGAGATTAACTGGGCTGCTCATTGTGTATGCCATAGTGTCTCTCATTCTAGACCAGTGCTAGACCAGATATGAACCATGTCCCGCCTAAGCACCTAAGAAGGTTTAATGTCCCCTTTGGTTGAGGAGCTAACAAAAATGGTTTCCATAACACACAGAAATCACAATAAGTTCAGTAGAACTTCGGTTTCAACTCTTTTTGACCATATCGTAGCTCAGTCGATTAAGGCAGCGTCTGGGATGCTCTTGGACGCAGGTTCGAATCCTCGTGACGGCCCTTGTGGATTTGTTCATGGTTTCCATAATGCCGTCAGGAGAATTGGGTTTCAATTTCGAGGCCTATTTAAACCTCGAAATTCATACTTGTACGAAAGAATGCAATAAAATGTATGATTTATATTACAATAAATAAAATATATTTGTATTGTAATAAATGATGAAAAATAACAATGATAAATGACAATACAACAGTAAACGACAATAAACAATATTTTTTATTAAATGATAAATTCTAATGACATCGAACGTGGGACATCCCAAACATAAATTCATGTTTTATTATCCCACATTTTTATATACCACCGCTTGACAAACTAACATTTTAAGAAGATCCCAACAACTTCAGCTAGTCTAAAACGGCACATCAGAAGGCCGTAATTTCAGGTCAACAGATGGACCAACAGTTTATTACAGGACGAAAGATGTGTTCCTGATGTAAGTTATAATTCTGTTTATCCGAGGACAGGTTGTCTGTATGTGAGAACAGTGCGGGCAGCGGGCACACTGCGGGCAGCGGGCACACTGCCGGCAGCGGGCACACTGCCGGCAGCGGGCACACTGCCGGCAGCGGGCACACTGCCGGCAGCGGGCACACTGCGGGCAGCGGGCACACTGCGGGCAGCGGGCACACTGCGGGCAGCGGGCACACTGCGGGCAGTTTTTTATTATTTTTTTATTATTATTATTATTATTTTCTACCACAGTCGTGGCCACACATTTACAATGCTAACCAGCATATATACATTTTCTTCTGTCCTCCATGGACAGGGTTAGAGATGTGTTAAACATATAGTTCAAGGGATTTATTGAACAATCTGCCACAGAAGGTGATTGTATAGTGCTTTTAAAATGCTAACCTAACCTACACACGTAAATACATACACAGATTAACGTATGTGTCCTACATAAAGTGTACGATGTGTCTTTTACATAGTGTCATTAATGTACATTTACAAAGGTGAAATGTAATTCTGATCAGCTTCCACATATACTTTATACACATACATATGCATATATACATTCATATACACACACATACATTTCTCTCTCTTACTCTGACAGGGTGAGATAGCTGATAGAGAAACTAGTGTGCAATTAAGCACATAACCACTGAAGGTGATTAAGATGCTTTTACAAGCTCAGGTTATATAGTTACATCACATACATACATTGTATAATAGATACATTACATGGTCAATCTAGGGTACAAGTCCAATATATCATCAAGTGTTCCAGTACTCGTATAATAGAGTTCAGCCTACCGGGCAGTGGGTGTTGGAAATTTCCAACACCCAAATACTAACCCCTAGTGCTATAAGAGATAATTCTTGCACTAGGAATAATAATTAACTAATACTACTAACCAGTAGTGTAACAATGTTAATTCATATTATTCTGCGACGTGGTTATGCCAGATCTTTCCTAGAAATTATGGCGCATATTGCGTCAGCTGATCAACTCTTGAGAACAATTTTCACATTTATGTATTGAACTAAAGCCAATCTAATACTGTATTAGTTATCAAGGAATATCGATTAGTAATATATTAATTTCTAGTTAATAAATATATAGCCGTTAACAGGAAATATTTTATAGTTACGATTAACTGTTCCTGTAAGCAAAGCGATGAACTGAATTTCCACTCTCAATATTCTCGCCCGTTTAACGTCATTTAATTTACATTATTTGCGCAGCGAGAAACGATTTGCTGTCATAGAAAGCACGTTATTATGACATAATTTAACGTCAACCATGTCTCCAGCCTTTCGGAACGCTGGATAAAATATTACGATTTAATTCCAGAGTTCCCAACGTTCGGCGCTAGTGCGCATGCGCCACCAGTCGAGCACGAGACTTGGTAGAGACAGCCGCCATTGATATCTGGTGTTCTGGAGCTGAGAATTTAACATCGATCGAATTGAGAAACATCCGACTACCAACGAGCTTCAGATCGATTCCACAGCCTCCACAATTTACGAACACCGCGTTCGGCAGGACAAAGTACCACAGATTTATTTAATTCGGCCATTTTTTATGTAATCTTATTGGTGTCCTGTCATTACATTTTTTTTTTTTTTTTTTGAGATATATACAAGAGTTGTTACATTCTTGTACAGCCACTAGTACGCGTAGCGTTTCGGGCAGGTCCCTGGAATACGATCCCCTGCCGCGAAGAATCGTTTTTTCATCCAAGTACACATTTTACTGTTGCGTTAAACAGAGGCTACAGTTAAGGAATTGCGCCCAGTAAATCCTCCCCGGCCAGGATACGAACCCATGACATAGCGCTCGCGGAACGCCAGGCGAGTGTCTTACCACTACACCACGGAGACTGTTTAACATAGCATAACATCACCATAACCCACGTGAGTGGTCTTTTTACTCCCCAGTTCCATTTCAGATTTCATGATTTAATGTATGAACATATGGTTTGGAGTGGAAATTATATATCATTCGCCTTTCAGCGTGGAATTACCGGCAAGAGAGCTTTTACAAGCTCAGGTTATATAGTTACATCACATACATACATTGTATAATTGATACATTACATGGTCAATCTAGGGTACGTACGTATTCCGCCTGTACAATCACGTGTCCTTAGGGACAGCCTACTCGGACGCGCCATAGTTGCTGGACACGAACTACTTTCATCTTTGGCAGCTAAGCAGTTTCAGTATTCATATTGCAGTTAGAACATTTAATTATTTCCATTGATTCAATATTTTATGATTTTATTAATTCAATAATACGTGTATACTAACATTATAAATTTACCCCCAAAAGTGTGTGTATGGGATTAGTTGAGAATTAATAGGAATACTACAGTTCATTTCTCTAAACCTATTTTGATTTCATTTTTTAATTTAATGTATGAGATCCATAGATCACTGGTTCTGTGATTTCTTAATCATTTTTGGTCCTTCTAAATTCTCAATATTATAATATTGTAGAACAAATTCCCAGACAGTGTGCACAGTGCGGGCACGTGCACAGTGCGGGCACTGTGCACAGTGGGGGAGACATCAGAGTGGCGAGATGTCACCAGTGGAGTACCCACAGGGCTCTGTACTTGGATTCATAATGTTTCTAATATATGTAAACGAACTTCCAGAGGGTATAGACTCATTCCTCTCAATGATTGCTGAGGATGCAAAAATTATGATTAGAATCAAGACAGACGAAGATAAACAGACTACAGGACGACCTGGACAAACTGGAGATGTCTAGAAAATGGCTACTAAAGTTTAATTCAGAAAAGTGTAAAGTAATGAAATTAGGCCAAGGGAGCACGAGGCTCCCTTCGTAGCATATACTCCACAAGGTACTATATGGGAGGTGAAATCCTGCAAGAGTCAAATAGAGAAAGATCTGGGGGGTTGATATCGCACCGAACCTGTCCTCAGAGGCCCACATCAAAAGGATATCATCAGCGGCATATGCTAGATTGGCCAAGATAAGAACTGCCTTTAGAAACTTGTGTAAGGAATCGTTTAGGACTTTGTATACCATTTATGTCAGACCACTCCTGGAGTATGCAGCTCCAGCCTGAGCCCATACCTAGTTACGCAGAAGACAATGTTAGAGAAGATTCAGAGGTATGCCACGAGACTAGTCCCATAACTGAGAGGTATATGCTACGAGGAGAGGCTACGAAAGCTAAACCTCACGTCCCTGGAAGACAGGAGAGTAAGGGAGACATATTAACCACCTACAAAATTCTCAGGGGAATTGACAGGGTGGACAAAGACACTGTTTAGCATGGGTGGAGCACGACCAGGTAGAAACTGAGTACCCAAATGAGCCAGACACACATTGTGAAAGATGGATCTCTAGCTATCATAAACGTGTTTAAGGTGGGTGCACATATCAGAGACTCATGAGTGCATAGGTGAGTTCACTAGGTCGAGTTTCGTTAATACAAAACTTAAACACGCCTTTGTTAGATATCCTCTGACAGCTTGTGTCAACAGGAGTCCATTGGTATAACGATGGTGGTGGTGGTTATCC
Source organism: Procambarus clarkii (assembly GCF_040958095.1). Lineage (NCBI taxonomy): Eukaryota > Metazoa > Arthropoda > Malacostraca > Decapoda > Cambaridae > Procambarus > Procambarus clarkii. Next base: position 20,402,090 of record NC_091215.1, on the reverse strand, counting down.
CCATTCAGCAATTACAGCAAGGTGTAACAGAACAGCTAGTTAACTCCAAGGGATGAAATATTCAGAAATAATTTGGTGGTACTTTGAGACCCTCGGTCGGGAAGGGGAATGACCTTCCCAACTGTCGTAAACAAATAGGCCTCTCCTGTGACGTCATGGCATAGCGCCACCTCGCGAGACTGCTCGTGATTGGCTAGGCCTTAGTGTCTGGAGCCGGATTGGTTCTTTTTGAAGAACAAGGTAGTGTGTGATACCACCTAGAGCAGGCCGCCCCATGCTTCTATCCTCATTCGGTACCCGTAGCTTGCCTGTGAAAACGTGATTTTCTATGCTTCGGCCACAGCTATAGGCTAAGGTATGCTGAACTCTGTAACCACTATATGAATACTGGAACACTTTATGATATATTGGACTTGTACCCAAGACTGACCATGTAATGTATCAATTATACAATGTATGCATGTGATGTAACTATATAACCTAAGGGGCCATGAGTTAAAAATATGCCAAAAATATGCAATAAATGAAAACTAGTTCGATTTCATTCAAACTTTTTGACGAGTTGTATAAGAAAAGGTCCATCTGGTCCAAGTCTCAGCATCACAGCATAAATAGGAAGGGAGAAAAAAAATTGAATTATGTGTCAAAAATGTTCCAAAATGGACAAAAATTAACTTCAAACACAAGTGTCAACTGAAATCGTGTCTATGACTCAGTTTCACAATAGCATATATAAAAAAAAATAATAGTTTTATAAAAAAAATTAAGTTAAAAATAGATTTTTTGTTTTTCAATTATATTTTTCTTATTTGTTTATCGGACGATTTGCATGAAACTTATACACCTGACTGCACGTAAGCCTTATCTGTATCTTGAGGTTATCTTGAGATGATTTCGGGGCTTTAGTGTCCCCGCGGCCCGGTCCTCGACCAGGCCTCCACCCCCAGGAAGCAGCCCCTGACAGCTGACTAACACCCAGGTACCTATTTTACTGCTAGGTAACAGGGGCATAGGGTGAAAGAAACTTTGCCCATTGTTTCTCGCCGGCGCCTGGGATCGAACCCAGGACCACAGGATCACAAGTCCAGTGTGCTGTCCGACCGGCCGACCGGCTCTTTAAGTGCCAATTTTGGAGGAAATTGGTTGATGTCAACCTCAACCACAGATGGCAGCACCTTAGATTTTAATTTTTAATGATATATATTTTTCAAGTAACAAACTGAATCCCTACTCTTTCATTTTTATTCAATTTACATGAAACTTACACCTTATATGTAAATTGTATGTCTCTAAAATCTGATGACAGCGTTTTTTCCTAAGTCCATTTATTGATTTTATAATAGCAATAAACATGATATATTTGCATAATTTTCGGGGGGAAACTTTGACTATTTGTATTAGTAAAACTAAACATATTTTGGAAAATCAGCGGCATCAGATCCTTATTATATGCTAAATGTGTTATAAAAGTGTCACAAAATGATTATATTTGAAACTTGTGGTTGTAGGAACTTACTGAAAATGTGTAATATTCGTTGAAAAAAAAAAATTACATCTCCCTTTCTATTTAGGCTGCAGTACTGAAACTTGGAACAATTGCAGCCCTTTTCATATACAACTAGGCAAAAAAGATTTGTTGACATTGAACAAAGTTTAAAAAACTAACTCATGTCCCCTAAATTTTTAAAGCTTGTAAAAGCATCTTAATCAATTGCACACTAGTTTCTCTATCAGCTATCTCACCCTGTCAGAGTAAAAGAGAAATGTATGTGTGCATATGTATGTGTGTGTGTATATATGTTTGTGTGTATATATATGTGTGTGTGTGTGTGTGTGTGTGTGTGTGTGTGTGTATATGTTTATATGTGTGTGTGTGTGTGTGTATGTGTGTATGTATGTGTGTGTGTGTATGTATATGTATGTGTATAAAGTATATGTGGAAGCTGATCAGAATTACATTTCACCTTTGTAAATGCACATTTAATGACACTATGTAAAAGACACATCGAACACTTTATGTAGGACATACGTAAATCTGTGTATCTATGTATTTACGTATGTAGGTTAGCTTAGCATTTTAAAAGCACTCTACAATCACCTTCTGTGGTTGATTGTTCAATAAATCCCTGAACTATATGTTTAACACATCTCTCACCCTGTCCAAGGAGGACAGAAGAAAATGTATATATGCTGGTTAGCATTGTAAATGTGTGGCCACGTCTGTGGTACAAAAAAAAACTGAAGGGAAGGGAAACGAAGGGAACTCTCAGGTGAAGCGCCAAGCTATTACGACCATTTAGCACTTGGAAGGGGTCCAGGATAAGGATTTGGGATTGGACGGGGGAAAGGAATGGTGCCCAACCATTTCTTTCGGGGATTGAACGCCGACCTATATGAAGTGAGACCGTCGTTCTACCGTCCAGCCCAAGTGGTTGGGCAGGTCACAGCTATAGAAATCCGCTTAACGCAAGGGAAATTGTAAGCTTTATATAATGATGTCACCTAGTTCGCATCGCCACAGAAAACGGTCCGCGGTATGAGATTCCTTTGATATTCAAGTATGTTGTTGTTGTTGTTGTTAAAGATTCGCTACCCGGAACAAAAGTTCCAAGTAGCACGGGCTATGGCGAGCCCGTATTTTTTTGGTATTCGAGTAATAAAACAGAGAGGAAAGAGTGTACTCACCACGTGAACACTAGCAGACGCAACGAAATTTCAGTATATAACTTTATATAGCTGAATATAATTGAATATATATATGACCAGTATACTTTAGCCTTTTATGTGGATTTAAGTTCTTTCCCGCCATTAGCGTGCCGCCCAACCATGTGTGTCACACCCCGTGTGTCCACACTTGCTATCACCACCCTGTGTGAGGTTGTCGCCTCCCACCCACCTGGGCCAGATTCACGAAGCAGTTACGCAAGCACTTACGAACGTATACATCTTTCCTCAATCTTTGACGGCTTTGGCTACATTTATTAAACAGTTTACAAGCATGAAAACTTCCCAGTCAACTGTTGTTATTCTTATAAACAGCCTCCTGGTGCTTCGGAGCTCATTAACTGTTTAATAATTGCAAACAAACCCACCAAAGATTGAGAAAAGATGTACAGGTTCGTAAGTGCTTGCGTAACTGCTTCGTGAATCTGGCCCCTGTTTAAATGCGCTACCCGATGCCCTTATAATACGTCGCACAAACCACCTGGTCTCACCCCACGTGTCTAGCATGTCACCACGTGCGGTCCTTGGGAGTCTACACCTTCCACCTGTATGATTATTGCTAGCATGTCACCACGTGCGGTCCTTGTGAGTCTACACCTTCCACCTGTATGATTATTGCTAGCATGTCACCACGTGCGGTCCTTGGGACTCTACACCTTCCACCTGTATGATTATTGCTAGCATGTCACCACGTGCGGTCCTTGGGAGTCTACACCTTCCACCTGTATGATTATTGCTAGCATGTCACCACGTGCGGTCCTTGTGAGTCTACACCTTCCACCTGTATGATTATTGCTAGCATGTCACCACGTACGGTCTAGCTGGAGTGTTGCACGTGCCACCCCGTGTCACCTGTCGTTCCTCGCATGATTACCACGTGCGGAGATTGCTGGAGAATTTCATCGAAGCATCTACAAATTCAACAGTGTATCCATGCAAGGGTTTTGAGTGACAAGGCCGGTCTTTAAGGGAGTACCCTGGAAACACAAACCGTAACTGTCTCTATTTTCCGCTTGTTACAACTTGTAATAAAGTTGTTACATCTCGGCTTAACGTGTTTATGACGTATTAAAACGTTGTTACAACTTGCTATATTGGTTGTTATAACTGGTTAGGAGGTGTTAAAACTTGTTCGAACGTTGTACCAACGTCGTAGTTTCGGTGTGTGTTTGGCGGGTACAGATATATCCTTTATTGTCTTATTTGTGGTTCCCTTGTGTTGACAGCCACTTGGGCTGGACGGTAGAGCGACGGTCTCGCTTCATGCAGGTCGGCGTTCAATCCCCGACCGTCCAAGTGGTTGGGCACCATTCCTTCCCCCTTTCCCATCCCAAATCCTTATCTTGACCCTTTGCAAGTGCTATATAGTCGTAATGACTTGGCGCTTTCCCCCCTGATAGTTCCCTTGTGTTGATCTAGTATCAATCGTGCAACTAGATGTTGTCTTGTATCGCCTGCAACAGGTATGAGACACGAGTCGAGGAAACACTAAGCTAGTTGCCGACTATAGTCGTCTGTGTGACTCCTGTATTCGTGACTACACGAGTGTGTGTTTTACACACCACACATTTCGTAATTGTTATACTGATTGTGCATTCGACGGTACGCTTTTGATAATACCGATTCATTATATTTGATTCCCGTGTCTGTGTGATACTGTGTTTTTACTATCTCTTTCCAGAGAACCAGTACCCAAGCACTTGGGCTGAATGGTAGAGCGACGGTCTCGCTTCATGCAGGTTGGCGTTCAATCCCCGACCGTCCAAGTGCTTAGGGGGCACCATTCCTTTCCCCCATCCCCCCCGTCCCATCCCAAATCCTTATCCTGACCCTCTTCCAAGGGCTATATAGTCGTAATGGCTTGGCGTTTTCTCTCTGAAAACTCCCTCCCCTCCCCCAGAGAACCAGTGAAATAGTAAGTCTTTGAGTACTGTGTCGAGGTGACTCTTAGAATTATTATTGTTACTGTGATTATTGTGTTGTAGTGTGTGCAACCCGTTCTCGCACTTTATTACAGTCAATATTGACTTATTAAATACGTGCATATGTGACATACTAAACATACTAGTTTACCTTGAAAAGCTTCATAGAAAACACCGACCTTACCTAACCTTCTTAGTATGTTAAGATAAGCATCTTATTGCTTCGTAATTACAATTATTACTTAACCTATACCTATAATAGGTATAGTAATACCTATACCTATAATAGGTTAAGTAATAATTGTAATTACAAAGCAATAAGATGCTTATCTTAACATACTAAGAAGGTTAGGTAAGGTCGGTGTTTTCTATGAAGCTTTTCAAGGTAAACTAGTATGTTTAGTATGACACATATGCACGTATTTAATAAGTCAATATTGACTATACGAAAGAGCGAGAACGGGTTGTGTGTTATCGTACAGTGCTTTGTGAGATTGTGTTGTGAGTTGTAGTTCCAAGTGACACCTTGTTATGGCTCGTCTGTGTGACAGCGTTATTAACGTAATTCATTTTGGTTTGTTAACTGTCTGAGTGACAGATTGCTAACTTAATTATTCAACTTGATTACTTTAATCTTCTGTCACACACAGTTACAGAATTACTGTTTATTTAGATTCGTTAAACTGTCTTGGTGACAGAGTTAACAGTAATTACACTGATTTGTTACTGTCAGAGTGACAGGAGGGTTAACGTAATTAACTTAATTGTATATTTGATTTGACTTCCGTTTAAGGGACGGCTGTTAACGTAAGTAATTAATTAATTGCAGATTGTCTCAGTGACAAGTCTTGCATTGTTTCGTTGTCATTGTTAATTGCCACTGCAGAAGTTCAGTGCAGTTTTGGTCCGAGTGTTCACCAGTGTTCAGTTAGTTCATATTATTGTTCTTGCTCATGTAACAGGGTTCGAGACCAGGTCTCATTAATGACGAGCAGAGTGGTGGGACAAGATCCTGCTGCTGTGGTATGGATTAGCTGATCCTGCTGCTGTGGTATGGATTAGCTGATCCTGCTGCTGTGGTATGGATTAGCTGATCCTGCTGCTGTGGTATGGATTAGCTGATCCTGCTGCTGTGGTATGGATTAGCTGATCCTGCTGCTGTGGTATGGATTAGCTGATCCTGCTGCTGTGGTATGGATTAGCTGATCCTGCTGCTGTGGTATGGATTAGCTGATCCTGCTGCTGTGGTATGGATTAGCTGATCCTGCTGCTGTGGTATGGATTAGCTGATCCTGCTGCTGTGGTATGGATTAGCTGATCCTGCTGCTGTGGTATGGATTAGCTGATCCTGCTGCTGTGGTATGGATTAGCTGTGTAGTGACACTCGGGAATTAGCGTAACGTTACACTGTTATTGCCGTGTATTGGTCAATTTGTTGAATATATTGTTATTGTTGCAAAAGGATCTTTATGTCAACACCTTTGAAGAGTATTGCTCCCTATGGTATGCAATGCTGCAAGCTAAGTCTAGGGGAGCTACAAGCTAAGTCTAGGGGAGCTACAAGACCGGCTAGGGGAGCCGGTCGGCCGAGCGGACAGCACACTAGACTTGTGATTCTGTGGTCCCGGGTTCGGTCCCGGGGGCCGGCGAGAAACAATGGGCAGAGTTTCTTTCACCCTATGCCCCTGTTACCTAGCAGTAAAATAGGTACCTGGGTGTTAGTCAGCTGTCAGGGGCTGCTTCCTGGGGGTGGAGGCCTGGTCGAGGACCGGGCCGCGGGGACACTAGAGCCCCGAAATCATCTGAAGATAACCTCAAGATAAGTCAGATGAATTGCAGACGAGGAGTCACAATAACGTGGCTGAAATATGTTGACCAGACCACTCAACTAGAAAGTGAAGGGACGACGACGTTTTGGTCCGTCCTGGACCATTCTCAAGTCCATCTTGTAATAACCAGCTGCTGCTCTGGGATCAAACCCAACACCCCAAAGCACTAAATACAAATTTTTGGTATGAGAACCCACTAGCTACCCCTCTAGATTGCTTATGCAGTTGAGGAGCTAACAACCTAGTGATTGGAGGACTAAGTAATTGGACCTCTGCGTTTGCTCTCGCCTTCTCTAGTTAAGGGAACAATTATCACATCTGACTCCAACGTGCAGCAGGTGTGTGGTTTGATATAAGGATTACTATCGCAGATATAAGTAAGTTTTTCAGTGTCAGAGTAGTTAGCAGGTGGAATGCATTAGGCAGTGATGTGGTGGAGGCGGGACCAAAGAGCCACAGCTCAACCCCCGCAAGCACAACTAGGTGAGTACACACACACACACACACACACACACACACACACAGTGTGGGCAGCGAGAACACCGCGGACAGTACACACACCACAGACAGTACAACCATCGCAGACAGTGCAACCATCGCAGACAGTACAACCATCGCAGACAGTACAACCATCGCGGACAGTACAACCATCGCAGACAGTACAACCACCGCAGACAGTGCAACCATCGCAGACAGTACAACCATCGCAGACAGTACAACCATCGCAGACAGTACAACCATCGCAGACAGTACAACCATCGCAGACAGTACAACCATCGCAGACAGTACAACCATCGCAGACAGTACAACCATCGCAGACAGTACAACCATCGCGGACAGTACAACCATCGCGGACAGTACAACCATCGCGGACAGTACAACCATCGCGGACAGTACAACCACCGCGGACAGTACAACCACCGCGGACAGTGCAACCACCGCGGACAGTACAACCATCGCAGACAGTACAACCATCGCAGACAGTACAACCATCGCAGACAGTGCAACCACCGCGGACAGTGCAACCACCGCGGACAGTACAACCATCGCAGACAGTACAACCATCGCAGACAGTACAACCATCGCAGACAGTACAACCATCGCAGACAGTACAACCATCGCAGACAGTGCAACCACCGCAGACAGTGCAACCACCGCGGACAGTACAACCATCGCAGACAGTACAACCATCGCAGACAGTACAACCATCGCAGACAGTGCAACCACCGCAAACAGTGCAACCACCGCGGACAGTACAACCATCGCAGACAGTACAACCATCGCAGACAGTACAACCATCGCAGACAGTACAACCATCGCAGACAGTGCAACCACCGCAGACAGTGCAACCACCGCGGACAGTACAACCATCGCAGACAGTACAACCATCGCAGACAGTACAACCATCGCAGACAGTACAACCATCGCAGACAGTGCAACCACCGCGGACAGTACAACCATCGCAGACAGTACAACCATCGCAGACAGTACAACCATCGCAGACAGTACAACCATCGCAGACAGTGCAACCACCGCAGACAGTGCAACCACCGCGGACAGTACAACCACCGCGGACAGTACAACCATCGCAGACAGTACAACCATCGCAGACAGTGCAACCACCGCGGACAGTGCAACCACCGCGGACAGTACAACCACCGCGGACAGTACAACCATCGCAGACAGTACACACACACCACAGACAGTACACACACACCACAGACAGTACACACACACCACAGACAGTACACACACACCACAGACAGTACACACACACCACAGACAGTACACACACACCACAGACAGTACACACACACCACAGACAGTACACACACACCACAGACAGTACACACACACCACAGACAGTACACACACACCACAGACAGTACACACACACCACAGACAGTACACACACCACAGACAGTACACACACACCACAGACAGTACACACACACCACAGACAGTACACACACACACACCACAGACAGTACACACACACCACAGACAGTACACACACACCACAGACAGTACACACACACCACAGACAATACACACACACCACAGTATGACACGATAACATTCCACCACAAAATATTTCTGGTGATATTTAAAACACACAGTTTTGGCCAACTTGCCGCCACGGAAGGTGTGGATGATGGAGACACCGGCAGAGAGGCGTGATAAAGAAGGCCATTTTTCTTTAATAGAATATTTAACAGCGTCTTTAAAACGTTTATGAATGAGATCGATATTTTAGACTCCCCCGCGGGGTATCAAACTTTAATGGAATATATCTATTTTTACCACAAACTACGTAAGGACCGAGGTGGGTTCCATTGCCCTATTTTGTTCTAACAGATCTCTGCTTAATTGTTAAAACATCATGTTTAATCAAAACAAAATTGACTTATTTTCATTGTTTCCCATTTTAATTCAAGAACTTACTTTATAGTTGTGTACACATTTATAATGTACTAAATTACAGTGCATTATTTAGCTGTTATATGTACTGTGTTTTCGAGATTTAGAATTAGATTAAGAAGTTAAATTAAGTGTTGCTTCAGATGTTTTGTAATAAGTTTTGAGGTGTTGTGGTGTTCAGTTTTGTTTTGTTTTGAGATATATACAAGAGTTGTTACATTCTTGTACAGCCACTAGTACGCGTAGCGTTTCGAGCAGGTCCCTGGAATACGATCCCCGCCGCGAAGAATCGTTGTTACAACCAAGTACACATTTTACTGTTGCGTTAAACAGAGGCTACAGTTAAGGATTTGTGCCCAGTAAATCCTCCCCGGCCAGGATACGAACCCATGACAAAGCGCTCTGGGTAAACCAGATCAACACCCAACCTGACAACAGGGAATATAATCACTGCTTCTACTAACTCTTCCAACTTTGCTAAATTTACTAGTCTACCGCAAGTAGAGGAAGACTGTTCCTCAGTCAAATCTAGTTGTTCTTTAGTAAAGCCAGATCCTTAGTGGCAAGATATATCAGTTGAGAAGACGGGTTTCCAAGATATATGAGTTGAGAGAACAGGTTGGCAATACGTATGAGTTGAGAGAACGGGCTGGCAAGATGCCTCAGGGCGCACCAACACTTCATATCCGCGGATAAAGGCCTCACTGACTCAAGGACCCTTGCGGTAAATGGAACCAAGTTCCTGAACGAGTTTGGTGATAAACTGGTTACGGAGAATTGGGAGCTATAGAGCAGTGACTCTTATCCCCCGCTGCGGGTGCTAGAGGTCCTCTGCGGCGTTGCGATCATCTTGTGTAGTTGTTGCAGACGTCGATACAATCCCAAGTCTGGGGTCACAACACATTTAGCTTTTCTCCTATAAATGTGCGTTGTCAAATGTTCTAGATATGTTAGGATTATCAGTTGAATTGAACGATCAGTTGGAGACAGTGACAGTTGGAGACAGTGACGATCAGTTGGAGACAGTGGTATGGCTGGCAGTAAATGGTACCCATGGTTGCTGTTCCAGGGGTACCTTGTATCATTGTATTGACAGCATTCCAGTTGGGGGACATACTCACCACTTGGCTCCACACGGCAAAGATTTGTCTCCCGCCTGTTGAATGTTGCTTACATAGGTTCCATGACCGAGTTACATTTCCGAATGAATTAAGATCAAGAGTCTTGCTGACATCACTTTCACGGAATATTTTACTCTTTGGCTTGAGGAGTTTTGGTCCATGATAAGAAATGAAGTTTCCCATTTAGTAGGAAAGTATTTTTAGGGACCGAGTTAGTTGCAAACGCGTTTCACACAGGGTAATGGCCAGTAGCAATTGTTCTCAATGACTTTCCTGATAACAAGTCATCACAGTTGTGTCTAGGGTTCCTTTTCCATTAGGATTATCCTCAAGCCGTCTCAAGCCTTTGAACTCTGTGGTAGTCATTTAAGAATCTTAAGCCATGCATAAGTTGTACCATGAAGTGGAAGTTCACGAGTATGTCTGGATTTTTTCTGAAAGTAATGCTGCCTGTCTCTCTGTAAGCCAGTCATTCACAGGGGTCTGACAGCTGAGTGGACGGCGCTTCAGATTCGTAGTCCTGAGGTTCCATCTTCGATCAACGATGGAGGTGGAAACAAATGGGCAGAGTTTCTTTCACCCCTGATGCACCTGTTACCTAGCAGTAAATAGGTACCTGGGAGTTAGACAGCTGCTATGGGCTGCTTCCTGGGGATATGTAACAAAAAGGAGGCCTGGTCGAGGACCGGGGCCGCGGGGGACGCTAAGCCCCGAAATCATCTCAAGATAGAAGGGTTTGTGACAATATTAATTTTTTTTTCCAAATAGTAATTTTTAACATGTACGCTGTCAAAGAATTTTTCCCACTGATGAGCCACTTCGTAAAAGATGATAGTTCTTGTGGTATTGCATTTGCTATTTCGTTTTGCGTAATTGATTCTGAGCAAGTCCATTTCTCATTTACCATGATTTTTATCCTCAGCAGTTTAGCAGCTTGATAAGTAATTATCAAAAGAAGGCACCAAACCTGGAAGGCTATGTAGCACCAACAAATGTGCGGGATAATCAGAGGGCGCTAAATATCACCAAGGATGCCAATACGAGAACAGAAACGCAAAAGGCGAATCATATAAAAAGCAAGGAAGGAACAATACGAGGAGAAATATTAGAAATACAAACTGAAAGAGAATCCTGTAAGCGAGATAACCAGACAGAAAGAGGGAGTTGAAGAGGAACAGGAACCACAGGAGGGGTAAAAGTTAAAGCACGACAGAGGCGAGAGGAAGGATGTTGCAAGGACTGCACAAGATAGGGAAGACAGTAGCGATCACGGCGGTCCCGGAGAGATAGGAAGCCAGTGTCAACATACAAGGTGAGGGCAGGAGTCGAATGAAAGGCACCAGAGCTGAGGCACAACCCAGTATGGTGCAAAGCATCAAGACGGCGAAGAGTAGGAGAAGCAGATGAATATGCAGGGCAACCATAATCGAGTTTAGACAGGACGAGAGAGGAATGTAAAGTGAGGAAAGTGCACCTATTCGTTTCCCAAGAAGTATGGGACAATACCTGAAGGAGGGTAAGGGCCTTAGAGCATTCAACTCGGAGGTAAGAGATATGGGGGGACCAAGGCAAACGAGTGTCAACGATTAACCCCAAAAGCTTAGTGGAATCCTTGAACACAATGGGGTGACCATAAAGTGACAAAGAGAGACGAAGAACGACACACTTCCGAGTAAAAGTCTTAGCACAAGTCTTAGACATAGAGAACCTAAAGCCATGATTGGTGGCCCAAGAAGACACGGCATCAATCGCAAGATGAAGCCGCAGTTGAACGAGAGGCGAATCATCACCCCGACAGCAAAGAGTAAGATCGTCGACATAGAGAGCGGAGAAGACGCTAGAAGGAAGAGAGGAAAGACCATCATTGAGGGCAACCAGAAAAAGAGTCTTCCTCAGAACACTGCCTTGGGGCACACCCTCGTATTGCTGAAAGATGTAGAGAGTGGTACCAAGCCTCACTCGAAAGGAACGACAAGAGAGGAAGCTTTGGAGAAAGAGAGGGAGATGACCACGAAGGCCAAAAGAATGAAGTTGGGACAGAATATGATATCGCCAAGTGGTGGTGTAAGCTTTTTCTAGGTCAAAAAGGACGGCTACAACGGAGGTCTTAGAAGCAATAGTAGTATGAAGAGAGACCTCCAAGTTCACCAGGACATCTGTTGTGCTGCAGCACTAGCAAAAATCAATTTGAGAATGGGAGAGGTGGTGATAGTGTTCTAAGAACCACATCAGACGAACGTTAACCATACGTTCAAAGAGTTTACAGAAACAACTCATGAGGGCAATAAGGTGGAAGTCCTTGGGGGATAATCCGAGACCCTGGTTTTCAAACAGGGAGGACAACGGCATCGAGCCAGTCCTCAGGGACTGACGACGACTCCCAGACCCGATTATACAGACTCAGTAAATACTGAGACGTGCACGGAGGGAGATGTCGAAGCATCTCATAATGAATGCTATCGGAGCCCGCCGCCGTAGAACCGCAGAGGGCCAGGGCAGAACGAAGTTCAGAGAGAGAAGGGATTGTCATAGGAAAGTTTGAGATGAGTGCAGAAATCTAAAGGACGAGATTCAAAAACAGGTTTACGAAGAAGGAAAGATTGAGGAAGATGAGAACCAGAGCTAACATAAGAAATGTGGGAACCCAGTTCAGTCGCGACCTGCAACGGGTCAGCCACAACAGTACCATGCAGGTGAAGGACCGGCGAGACATAGGGAACGAACTTGCCTGTAATCTTGCGGACATGCTTCCAGATCTGCAGCAGAGGAGTTTCGGACATAATGGTGGAAACATAAAACTTACAACACTCACGCTTAGCTGTACGGATGGCCCTATGGGCCACCGCACTCGCCTTCCAAAAGAAAAGAAAAGAATCAGCCGTCTGCCGGCAGCGGTGTCTCTTCCAGGCTGCACGCTTACAGCGAACAGCCCGTGCACAGTCCACATTCCACCAGGGAACGCACTTCCGTTGTCCCCGAGAGGAAGAACGAGGAATAGAGCGGAGTGCATCGAAGATGGTGTCATGAAAAAGGAGGAGGGCACGAGGGAGAGATCAGAGAGAGCAGCACGGAGGGAAAATAGGTTCCAGTCTGCCTTAGCAAACAGACACCTAGGGAAAGAGAGGGGAGAGGGAAAGAGAGGGGAGGGTGAAAAGAGAAAAAGGTAACAAGGGTGGGGAAAAGGTCACTGCCGTGGAGGTCATCAAGAATCCGCCACATGAAATCTAAGTTAATAGACGACGAGCACAGAAAGATCAAGACAGGAAAGGGTCCGAGAGTCCAAACGAGTGGGCTCACCAGAATTCAGAAGAGACAGGGAAGAGGAGAGGATGAACGGTTCAAGAAGGCGACCCCAGGTGTTTGTCAGAACATCACCTCAGATGGTATGTCGACAATTGAAATCACCCAGCAGGAGCACAGGCTCCGGCAAGGAGTCCAGTAGGTGTTTAAGATCAGGAAGAGAAACAGGACATTTGGGGGGAAGAAAATGGAACAAACCGTGTACCATTTACGCACAAAGACAAGTGCAGCAGAACATTGGCGAGGCAACGGAAAAAGTAGGGGGATGAAGGGAACAACAGAACAAATCAAGAGAGCAGAAGAATATATACAGGCCCCAGCAAAAGCCGGGGAGGTGGGGGGGGCGGAAGAAAGGAATAGCCACGGAAGCTCGTCCCACGACCAGGACGAGCACCAAGCATCGGCTCCTGGAGACGGAGACAGACACAAAGGGGCAAAAACTGTGAAATCAAAAGTTGGAGTTCATGGAAATTGGTGTAATATCCGCGAATATTGCATTGAAGAACAGACATCGACAAGAAGAGAAAGGACAACAACTGAGGACAATGAAGAAACAAAGGTGAAAAAGGAACACAGCACGTTAAAGAAGCGCAGGATCAGGATCACGGGTCAGCTAAGTCGGAGTTAGAGGGCATAGGTAAACTGAGGAAAGTTGCAGGGAAGGGAGCGGGAGGACCAACCAGACGCGGATGAGCAGGGTCTGGAGGAGGGGAAGGACAACGGAGGGTCAAGGACAGCAGCAGGAGGGGCAGAAACCAGGGAGTGCACCACAGCAAGGGCAGCAACCGAGAGGGAAGCGGGGGCCAAAGAAACCTCCATAGCAGGAACAGGGGGCGGAACCACCGAAATGGTAGGGGATGGAGCAAGAGTGTCAGAGGTAGGGAGCAAGGAAGAAAGCGAAGCCTTCTTACCCACCAGGGAGGAAGAAGGAGATGAGCCAGGCTTTCGCTTCTGACTCAAAGAGACAGGCGTCACAGCAACAACATACTGGGCAACAGATTCAAGCTTCTCAACAGGAGAAGAACGACGAGAGCAAACAACACGATGGCTGCTGGAAGAGTGATGGACATTAGCCCACAGACACAGGCGGTGTGGAGAGCTAAAAGACAGAGAAGAAGGATGGGAAGGAGGATCGGAGGAAGACGAGGAAGAAGACACAGGAGACAAGACAGACTGGGTAGAAAGAAGGGGAACCCCATACAGAGAACCATGAGGAGGACCCTTCGGGACAGAACTTAAAAGGAACAGAGGCGGCGGCTGTAGACGCGTCTGGGTCTAAGGCCTGGAAACGGTTGCGAGACTGAGGAAGGTGGGAAGGACGAGGAGATGAAGAGCACAACACGTGAGCATAAAGGACTAGTGAAAGGGGTAGACAGCGAACTTGGAGCCTCGCCTCAGGAAAAGACAAACGTTCCCGGTGCTTCAAGGTGAGGACGGCTGCCTCAAGTTTGTACTGTACACACACACACACACACGTGGGAGAAGGAAGAGTCAGCCTCACTGCAATTGAGGCAAAGAGCTCGGGGAGAAGTGCACTCCGACTTGGAGTGACCTTCGTCCCCACACTAGGGACAGAGAGACAGTACTAGAGCATCGGAGGGCACCATGCCCAAACCTCCAGCACTTATTACAGAGCCGAGGAGAGGGAATGTACTTCTGGATGGAGCACCTGGCACCAACAAGAATGACAAGAGGGCGGAAGGGCACTACCATCAAAGGGGCCTTCACAACCCGAAGGGGCTGACAGCGACGACCACGAGGGGGACGAGTAAACGTATCTACCTGGAAGACAGAATGGTCCTGGGCTTCGAGGATATGCTGAATATCTTTGTGGCAGTCCTGTAGATTCCTGACACCGGTTGCAACATGGGGTTGGAGGAGAACAGTGCCAACACTGGTGATCAACCGCGAGTTCGTGGAGTTCCGAACAGGGGTCTCGCCAAGGCAGGATAAGGCGGCCAAGCTGGTGGCTGCATCCTGAGGAGCAGCAGCAATGACACATATACCGAGTCGGGTGGGGTTGAAAGTAACAGAGGCATCTACTGAATCAACACGGTGCCTATGAAGGGAGAAATTGCCAGGTGTAGAATCCAGAGGGAGGAGATCAAAGTATTTGACCCACGAAGCAGGACCAAACAAGGCTTGGTACGCATTAGTATGGGAATGGATCGAGCGAGTTATTGGACGGCGTTGAGAACCCCAGGAGAGAGAGGGGTTAAAAGATGCAGTAGTCACAATGAGAGACTGAGCTGTGCAAGGGGATGAGGTGGTCACCACTGGGGGCTTGTGGCTCGACCCAACCACAGAGGAGGGAGGGGAGCCGAGGGGAGTAGTCAGGAGGGTCAAAGGAGCAGCATGGTCGGGGCCCAATGCAGTGGGGGCTACAGAGCCCGGTCTTCCAACACAGTCTGACTCGGGGTGCTTGGTCGCCCACCCCACGAGTCTGAGAAGGTACAGGAGGAACAGAATGTGACATAAAAACGAGAGAAAAACTTTCGTTCACGAATCTGCCCCACACCCATCACGGAGCCACAATTAGAGAATAGGACACCCAACACGAGACATGTTGCCGATCTTGCCAGGGCCCCTAGGGGTGTGTCGTGAGTATACGCCATACAAACGCCACCTTAAGAACTATCAGTCCGTCGTGATCGGGTTCAGTGACGAAAGGAGGATTGACAATAAAAGCATCCCCTCGCTTGCGACGTCAAGTACCACAGTTCTACGGGTGCAAGAGTATGCCTTTTCAAATATCCAGGTGTCAAAACAAAAGAAGGCCGAAAGAATAATCAAAACAGGCAAAAGATTGGCAGGAAATGACAATTAGAAAGGAGAAGAGGGGGGAGGGAGTAAAAGGAAAAGTCTCCCGGCAGAATTCAAGAGAACAGCAGCAGCAGGAGCATAAGGCCGCTAAAGGTCAGAGGACTGTTCCATGGAGCATCACACTCCAGCAGCAGCCCACCAAACCCCCTCACGGCAGCAACGGGCCGGACAGGGAGGGGATAGCAGCTTGATAAATATTCTTCAGGTTGCTATTAGGATTGCAGTTTTCATCAGCATGTGAGATCTGAGCATCACTGACTGACTTCAGCATAATATGCTGTGGTTGGTTCCTGGAAACTGGATTGGTGAATAAGTCCATTTGGAAAAGCTGAATTTTACCGAGTGCTTTCAGGGATTTTCTGTTAATAATTTTCTCAATCTTTAACTCTTGGAATAATAATTTTGCTGGTAGCATCTTAACATCTGCTATTGTGACCACTTTTCCATCAACAGCGCCTCCAATAAAGTCAACAAATTCTACCCGACTTGCACATTCTGCAATATTTGGCAAAGCTTCTAGAGTTTTGTCTGAGCTTCGCAATGTATTACCGACATCTGCGCTGAAGCATTCTTTGTGGTCTACGACATTATATGCATGACGTCGGCGTCTCGGTTGATGCAACCACTTTACGTTTCCATTCAGCATTAGTTGTTGTACATCATGTAACTTCTTCCCTGCAACATGGGGTAGAGACTGTATGTAACGGATCATTCCTTGTGTCAGGCTGGTTACACAACAGGCAGCACTTTGCTGTTGCGAAGGAAGCTTAGGTCTACTACAGGGAGGCTCGGTGGTGCTCACTGGGACATCACCACTACAATTATGTTCATGTAATTTGTATTCTGATTCTTCCCCGCACCCGGCCGGGAGTCATTCCCCGCACCCGGCCGGGAGTCATTCCCCGCACCCGGCCGGGAGTCATTCCCCGCACCCGGCCGGGAGTCATTCCCCGCACCCGGCCGGGAGTCATTCCCCGCATCCGGCCGGGAGTCATTCCCCGCATCCGGCCGGGAGTCATTCCCCGCATCCGGCCGGGAGTCATTCCCCGCATCCGGCCGGGAGTCATTCCCCGCACCCGGCCGGGAGTCCTCCATGTATCCGACTGGGAGTTACACGCGCTTCCTATTCTTATTCTCTAAAGAGTTTTTCAGCAGATTTGGGATCGTTCACTAATGTCTACTCTTGTTTGAGACCAACATGGTGAGCAGATGTTAAAGTTCGTGTCCGTATTGCTGCTGTCATTGTCATCATGTGAGTCTTGAATTTCCTCAACTTCTTCCTTAATGTCTTTCTTCATACGTCAGTTCGTGAAACAGAGGAATAACGAAGTGAATGAGCAATAAAGCTGACAAACCCATCCGTACTGAAATTAAACACTAAAAATAGGTACGTCAATAATTAACTAGAATAGGTCCAAATACCTATCTATATAGCCTTTTATCACAGAAACCGTTAATTCTGTTCAAAACCTGGTAATAACCTTTTTTGTACACAAAATTACTTTTAAAATGAGGTATATTATATTACAATCAAAGACAAAATAACGAATATAGCATAATTTTAATAATTATGGAAGGCCGCCAATTTGATGTCATCATTATTCGCTACAGAATTTGTTGTGCCACCATACAGATTATTCAGTTTATGTTTGAATAAAACCATCGCCACTATTTCATCCCGAATGCTGCCACGGAATTACCATATGCTCCCCCGTTAATAAATAAAATTAACCCGAGACATTAATAAATGTTTGATGGCTGATCTTGTACTGAGAGATCTTCAACACTTCATGTGCGACAAGTTGTGAGTTATTAAATTAGATGTATATAAGATTTAGGGAGAAGCGAAAAGAGTTGTTCTTGAGATGATAGAATAGGAAATGTTTCACTTGCTGCTGTAAAACCTTTAAAGTTGGACTACCAGGTCAGCACAAAAACGTGAGAGCGCTGACTGCAGCTTAACTTCCAGTGACTTTAATACAAGTTTGAAAGCAGCAAACGTGGCAAAGTCTTTTTAGAATCTTCACCCGAGCGACTTGACCTCATTTCAAACTCGGCTGCATCAACGAGGTAGGTTCTTACAATCATTCTAAAATTTGGTTCTAGTTTAGATTTATCTCTCGTGTATAAACTGGAGACTAAGTAATGGCTGAAGTTTCACTACTGATTACAGAAACTATGATAAACACAGGATAATACCTTGCAATCCGTCTCTCTCACACACACACACACACACACACACACACGGGGCCTCGTGGTTGAGTGGACAGCGCTTTGGGGTTGTGGTACTAAGGGCCAGGGTTCGATTCCCGGTCGAGGAATCTTCACACCTTTGAAGCCAGATTTGACAATTTGAACATCAGAATAGTTCAATTTAAACGCAACAGGTACAAGACAAGTGGGCGGAGCGTCAAGACCTATAGTGGGCCAGCCAGAGGCTTAGGGCCCGCGGGCCCGCGCAGGAACATCCTTGAAAAAAAATATCTAGACCTAGACCTCACTTCCCCTGTAGACACTGATAGGTAAGTACTCAGGGCCTCGCGGCTAAGTCCAAAGGTCTTCGGAGCTGTGTGGACGGCGCTATGGGGTCGCAGTCGTAAGGTTCCTGGTTCGATTCCAGGCCGAGGTAGAAACAAATGGGCAGAGTTTGTGTCACCTGATGTTCCTGTTCACCTAACAGTAAATAAATAGCTAATGTGCAGAGAGACAGCTACAGTCCCGCTGCTGTGCCAGGTTAGTCCACTACGGGCTCACCATAGCCCGTGTTACTTGGAACTTTTTATTCCCAGTAGTGGACTCTAAAACAACATAGCTGATGGGGGCTTCATCTTGGGGATGTGTGTATAATTAGCCAAGTGTAGTTACAGGATGAGGGCAACGTTCGTGGTGTCCGGCCTTCCCAGTACTCTGTTATATGGCTCTTAGATCCTGAGAAGTATTCCCGTTGTTCGGGACAGGAAGCCTGCACTTAGGCTTAACGAGGTCTCCGCTAGACTAACTGCTGACCATCCTCAGGATGCAACCCACATCAGTTGCCTAACTTCAAAATAGAGAAATCAGATGAAAGGAAACCTGTCAAACCGTTTTTGTACTGCCAGGGATTGAGGGTTGGGGGTGGGTGGGGGTGGGTGGGGGTGGGTGGGGGTGGGTGGGGGTGGGTGGGGGTGGGTGGGGGTGGGTGGGGGTGGGGGTGGGTGGGGGTGGGTGTGTGGGTGTGTGGGTGTGTGTGTGTGTGTGTGTGTGTGTGTGTGTGTGTGTGTGTGTGTGTGTGTGTGTGTGTGTGTGTGTGTGTGTGTGTGTGTGTGTGTGTGTGTGTGTGTGTGTGTGTGCTCACCTAGTTGAGCTTGCAGGGTCAAGCCTCTGCTCTTAAGCCGCGCCTTTTGATCATCATTTGTTCAATGTAGTGATTCTTCTTACTCTTTTTCTCTTACAATGTTTACATTTAAGTGGTGTATCGAAATGGCTTCGACAATTTTCGCATCTGGTCGGTTCCACTTATTTACGACTCTGAGACTGCAAAAAGTTCTTTCTGACATTCCTGTGGCTCGTCTGTGTTTCCAGTATCCAATTGTTCTTCTGTTCCTTGATTTGAACATTGCTTCTATATCTACCTTTTTTTTAATCCTCCCTTAATATCGTGTATGTCGTCGTCATTTCTGCTCTGTTCCCTCTTTTCTCCAGTTGCCCCACTCTCTCTTCAAAGGTCAGTCCACTTACCTCAGGAACGAGCCTTGTTGCATATTTTTGGACTTTCTACTTTAACTTTGTATTTCTTTAGGTAGGGGTTCCATGCTGGGGCAGCATACTCAATAATAGGTCTCACAAAGAATGTATACTGCGCGTGGAAGGGATCTTTGTCTAACTTCCTGCAGGGCAACCGGACGTGTGGCAGTATGGCATATGCTGGTCTTGTTGTTCGTCGATGTGTGCCTCTGGTGATTGATCCCGAGTTATGTCTACTCCTAAGTCTCTCTCTGAGACGTTGGAAGTTGCCTTCCCTTCATCTTATACTGAATATGAGGTTTTCATGCTCCAACGCTCCTCATAATCTTGCATTTGTCAGGGTTGAAGTCTAGTAGCCATTTCTGAGAATATCTTTGAAGATTGTCTAGGCCATCTTGTAATTGTTTGTAGTCCTCAGTTCTATTTTGCCTTAATATGTTAGCAACGTCAGCAAACATGAATAAAAATTGGCTTGCTCTTTGTTAGATCGTTTACATAAATTGAAAACAGGATGAGCTCTACTACCGACCCCTGAGGTACTGCACTCGTTACCTTTGTCCATTCTGATAACTCTACATTTGCTGTGACACACTGCCTTCTTCCTGATAGGTACTCTTTCGCCACTTTAGTATTTTTCCAGATACACCAACCTGTTTTTCGAGTTTGCATTGAAGATTCCTGTGACGAACAGTGTCAAAAGCTTGGTGACAGTCCTGGAAAATGCAGTCTGCACAGCTCTCTAACTTGTTCACACTAACTGTTGTCATCTTGTAACAGAACTTTAATAAGTTGGTCAAGCAAGATTTTTCTTTGCTGAATCCATGTTGATGCATAGAAACATCAATTTATGTCCTAAATGGTCGATGCGCTTTATTTTTATTAGTATTTCTATCTTGAGGTTATCTTGAGATGATTTCGGGGCTTTTAGTGTCCCCGCGGCCAAGGTCTCCACCCCCAGGAAGCAGCCCGTGACAGCTGACTAACACCCAGGTACTGACGACTTCTAATGGAGTCATCAATTCTAGAATTACAGCACAAGGGTACACCACAACGCTTCAGCTGCCTCGTTTAGGATCCATGGCGAGATCTTGCCAGGGCCCGTGGCTTTCATAACATCCAACTTTTCTAATTGTTTCTATACTTCCTTCCTTTACTTCTATTTCAGTCATGTAGCAGCGCTTGTTCCGTTAGAAGTCGTCTATCTGGAGAAAGGTCTGGTTCGATCTTGAAAACTTCTTAGAAACTTGTATAGAGTTCTTCACACACGTATCATTGTGCAGCCGCCTCCTCTTTTGCATAACAATCACTTGATCATTAACAGACATCTTCCTTATGTGGATATATCGTTGTTTAGGCTGATCCTTGGCCTTGGATGCTACATCATTCTCCTACATTTCTGCTGCTCTTGAGTGCCTGTGTATTCACTGCTCTCTTGCATGCAAGTCGAAGTTCTCCTCTGACTTGGGTTCCCTGTATTTGTTCTCCAAGCTCCTTTACTTCTCCCTTTTGCCTCTAAGCATATCAAAGCATTTGATAGCACATCTATCAAAGCATTTGATAGCACATCTATCAAAGCATTTGATAGCACATCTATCAAAGCATTTGATAGCACATCTATCAAAGCATTTGATAGCACATCTATCAAAGCATTTGATAGCACATCTATCAAAGCATTTGATAGCACATCTATCAAAACATTTGATAGCACATCTATTAAAGCATTTGATACCACATCTATCAAAGCATTTGATAGCACATCAAAGCATTTGATAGCACATCTATCAAAGCATTTGATAGCACATCTATCAAAGCATTTGATAGCACATCTATCAAAGCATTTGATAGCACATCTATCAAAGCATTTGATAGCACATCTATCAAAGCATTTGATAGCACATCTATCAAAGCATTTGATAGCACATCTATCAAAGCATTTGATAGCACATCTATCAAAGCATTTGATAGCACATCTATCAAAGCATTTGATAGCACATCTATCAAAGCATTTGATAGCACATCTATCAAAGCATTTGATAGCACATCTATCAAAGCATTTGATAGCACATCTATCAAAGCATTTGATAGCACATCTATCAAAGCATTTAATAGCTTATGTCTAAGAATATTCATATCAAAGTCGATATTGCGTGCATGCACACGCAAGCACACACTACCCCAAGGGATAAACGTGCCAAGAGAAAAAAAAATCTATTGGCTCCTCTATCCCTTATGGGTGTATGTGCTTGCGTGCGCGTGCACGCAATATAGACTGATACGAAAATAACACATTATGTTTCTATAAATTTTTTTTATATTTCAGCGAAAGGTTGTGATATGTTGGGAGCAATCTAGCGTTAGGAGCGTGCAATAAGGAGAAGTCGGCTGGAATATATGATGCTCCTGCCTACTTTAGTTCAAATACAGGGGAAAAGGAAAGCAAATTGTTCCATTGAGGGAAAACATGTTTTCTGCCTTGACAGTGAAGAGCAGTGTTGGTGCTGGAGAGTTGGTCCACAGCCAAGCCAGATGCCCTGCTGGTGTTGGTCCATAGCCAGGCCAGATGCCCTGCTGGTGTTGGTCCACAGCCAGGCCAGATGCCCTGCTGGTGGTGGTCCACAGCCAGGCCAGATGCCCTGCTGGTGTTGGTCCACAGCCAGGCCAGAAGCCCTGCTGGTGTTGGTCCACAGCCAGGCCAGATGCCCTGCTGGTATTGGTCCACAGCCAGGCCAGGAGCCCTGCTAGTGTTGGTCCACAGCCAGGCCAGATGCCCTGCTAGTGTTGGTCCACAGCCAGGCCAGATGCCCTGCTAGTGTTGGTCCACAGCCAGGCCAGATGCCCTGCTAGTGTTGGTCCACAGCCAGGCCAGATGCCCTGCTAGTGGTGGTCCACAGCCAGGCCTGATGCCCTGCTAGTGTTGGTCCACAGCCAGGCCAGGAGCCCTGCTAGTGTTGGTCCACAGCCAGGCCAGGAGCCCTGCTAGTGTTGGTCCACAGCCAGGCCAGATGCCCTGCTAGTGGTGGTCCACAGCCAAGCCAGATGCCCTGCTGGTGTTGGTCCACAGCCAGGCCAGATGCCCTGCTGGTGTTGGTCCACAGCCAGGCCTGATGCCCTGCTAGTGTTGGTCCACAGCCAGGCCAGATGCCCTGCTAGTGTTGGTCCACAGCCAGGCCAGATGCCCTGCTAGTGTTGGTCCACAGCCAGGCCTGATGCCCTGCTAGTGTTGGTCCATAGCCAGGCCAGATGCCCTGCTAGTGTTGGTCCACAGCCAGGCCAGATGCCCTGCTAGTGGTGGTCCATAGCCAGGCCAGATGCCCTGCTAGTGGTGGTCCATAGCCAGGCCAGATGCCCTGCTAGTGTTGGTCCACAGACAGGCCAGATGCCCTGCTAGTGGTGGTCCATAGCCAGGCCAGATGCCCTGCTAGTGTTGGTCCACAGCCAGGCCAGATGCCCTGCTAGTGGTGGTCCATAGCCAGGCCAGATGCCCTGCTAGTGTTGGTCCACAGCCAGGCCAGATGCCCTGCTAGTGGTGGTCCATAGCCAGGCCAGATGCCCTGCTAGTGTTGGTCCACAGACAGGCCAGATGCCCTGCTAGTGTTGGTCCACAGCCAGGCCAGATGCCCTGCTAGTGTTGGTCCACAAAAAGGCCAGATGCCCTGCTAGTGGTGGTCCACAGCCAGGCCAGATGCCCTGCTAGTGGTGGTCCACAGCCAGGCCAGATGCCCTGCTAGTGTTGGTCCACAGACAGGCCAGATGCCCTGCTAGTGTTGGTCCACAGACAGGCCAGATGCCCTGCTAGTGTTGGTCCACAGACAGGCCAGATGCCCTGCTAGTGGTGGTCCATAGCCAGGCCAGATGCCCTGCTAGTGTTGGTCCACAGCCAGGCCAGATGCCCTGCTAGTGTTGGTCCACAGCCAGGCCAGATGCCCTGCTAGTGTTGGTCCACAGACAGGCCAGATGCCCTGCTAGTGGTGGTCCATAGCCAGGCCAGATGCCCTGCTAGTGTTGGTCCACAGCCAGGCCAGATGCCCTGCTAGTGTTGGTCCACAGCCAGGCCAGATGCCCTGCTAGTGTTGGTCCACAGCCAGGCCAGATGCCCTGCTAGTGTTGGTCCACAGCCAGGCCAGATGCCCTGCTAGTGGTGGTCCACAGACAGGCCAAATGCCCTGCTGGTGTTGGTCCACAGCCAGGCCAGATGCCCTGCTAGTGTTGGTCCACAGCCAGGCCAGATGCCCTGCTTGTGTTGGTCCACAGCCAGGCCAGATGCCCTGCTAGTGTTGGTCCACAGCCAGGCCAGATGCCCTGCTAGTGTTGGTCCACAGCCAGGCCAGATGCCCTGCTAGTGTTGGTCCACAGCCAGGCCAGATGCCCTGCTAGTGTTGGTCCACAGACAGGCCAGATGCCCTGCTAGTGTTGGCGGAGAAAGTTATGACTGACGATGGGCGGTAATATTTGTGAAAGGAACCGGGTTTTCCTTGGTCTGCAGAACTCATATAGAATAGCGTTTGAGATGGAACCATTTCTTATGGGTTAATTAAAAAGCTGGATAAAAGAACAGCGCCCGAAATGTCAAGCTGATAAACGTCAAGGAAATGGCCCCTCTCTGGCCATCCACTGCGTCTGACCAGCCCCCCTGGTTCCACTAGTGTGTAATGGTCTTCATTTATTCATTTAATACCTCTCAGTACGAGAGGCACGGAAGGTCCGGACAAATGGTTCCAGTCTTGGTCGACCAGCCAGCGGAGAGAGGCTGATCAATTCTCATGGCCGCAGGATTATGCTCAAGAGCCCCATAGGCAGATCCCGGGCTGGAGAAGCAATGATACTATGTACGGCTGGTAGTGGGACGGTCACATTAGAGCCTTAAGGAGAGACTCATTCGCTACGGTCAACTTCGTCTTTTCTGTGCGGGGGAATGAGCGGGCACCCACGAAACTATAAGTAAATACTACGTGCTAAGAATGTCGTTTTTAATGCGAATATATATATATATATATATATATATATATATATATATATATATATATATATATATATATATATATATATATATAAATTCTACAACCACTAGCACGAATAGCGTTTCGGGCAGGTTCTTATGGGTAACAACCAGGTACCCATTCACTGCTGGGTGAACAGGGGCTACAGTTAAGGATTGGAGCCCGGTCAATCCTCCCCGGCCAGAAAAAGAACCAAGACCAAAGCGCCGGGCGAGTGTTTTACCACTGCGCCTCGGAGACTGCAAGTGTACTACGGGGGTACCTAACTGAACCTATGTGTGTCTGTCTCATCCATATCCTCCCTCTCTCCTCCCTTTCTTGGTCTTCTTCCCCTTTCCCACCTCTCCTCTTCCCTCCCTTCTCTCCACCCTCCCCTTCTCCTTTTCCCCCATCTTCCTACCCACCCCTCTTTCCCTCCTCCTCTGAAAATTTACTTTTACTAATGATTATTATCTGCAAACTTTTGGAATGGCGACGGGAAATCCATTATCTCCATTGCTTCCAAATTTCCACGTGGAATTTTGTGAAAAGAAATTTGTTTATAAAATTACCCCTTGAATTATTCCGTGGTTTAGGTACGTTGATGATATTGTGTGTATTTGCCTTTCAAATGTAAATTGAGATGGATTTTTAGCAAAACTTAAAGTCAACTTTAAAAAATCTACTATAGAGACTTAAATTAATAAAAGTCTACCATTTTGGATATCTTAATTCATGGGGAGGATTTTTCCCGTATGTTTCAGTGTTTACAAAATGCCTACAAACAATTCAATCAATTTGTCTTACGTTCACTATTTCTCTGGACACGTATGTTAAAATTCTATTTTTCTTCTATGTACCTAAGAACTTTCCGAGGTGTTAGTCCAGAGTTCTTGGATGAGTTGTTTGAAAATATGGATTCTATTGGACTCGAGCGTTGCTATCTAGTTAGTTTTTATTTTCATTTTGCCGTAGGTAACTCAACGTAAATATTATGACAATTTGTGCTGGGAAAAATTGGGTCAAAAAAGTGCAATAGGGAGCCGGTCGGCCGAGCGGACAGCACACTGGGCTTGTGATCCTATGGTCCTGGGTTCGATCCCAGGCGCCGGCGAGAAACAATGGGCAGAGTTTCTTTCACCCTATGCCCCTGTTACCTAGCAGTAAAATAGGTACCTGGGTGTTAGTCAGCTGTCACGGGCTGCTTCCTAGGGGGTGGAGGCCTGGTCGAGGACCGGGCCGCGGGGACACTAAAGCCCCGAAATCATCTCAAGATAACCTCAAGATATGCTTACCATATTTTTCTGGGTTCAAAAACATTACAAAGGCCTTGAAACTATTTGATTTATATGTATTGTTTAATTAAGAAAATACCATGAAAAAATTAATAGTTAGAAACAGTCCTCGCAGTGATAACTGGCATTCACAAAAAAAAAAAAAAAAAAAAAAAAAAAAAAGATATATTCTACATAGGTCAAACATCCGAAGATTTGAATTTTCGAATTTAACAAATATTCTGTAAGAAGTGGCCAAATATCCAATAGTCTACTTATTAATTTCTTAGAAAATTCTCATGGAAATTGATTAGAATCACAAATTGTAAAAATAATTTTTAGTATATTATCAACCCAGCTTTAATACAAATAACAAAGCCTTATAACATGACTATTTATGAAGATTTGTACACTTTGGATACATTTTAAAGGATTAATTAAAATGATCTTAGATGATTATTAGAGAGGTATCCCAATATCCCCGTAAAGAGAGGGGTATCCTCATATATCCCCATAGAGACATAACTTCCTGGAACTACAAGTTTTGTCCATTAGGAAGTCCGCATTTTCCTCCTTTACTTACGTTCATGATTAAGTATTAAAACTGTTTTTTCGCCTCACACTCACACACGCACAACAAGGTGAATACACACACACACACACACACACACAGTATTAAGACAGAGGAGGACAGCTTGAGGCTTCAAGAAGACCTGGACAAGCTACAGGAATGGTCGAACAAATGGTTGTTAGAGTTTAACCCAAGCAAATATAATGTAATGAAGATAGGGGTAGGAAGCAGGAGACCAGATACAAGGTATCATTTGGGAGACGAAATGCTTCAAGAGTCAGAGAAAGACCTGGGGGTTGATATCACGCCTGACCTGTCCCCTGAAGCTCATATCAAGAGGATAACATCAGCAGCATATGCCAGGCTGGCTAATATAAGAACGGCCTTTAGAAACTTGTGTAAGGAATCTTTCAGAACAGTATATACCACATATGTCAGACCAATCCTGGAGTATGCGGCTCCAGCATGGAGTCCATATGTAGTCAAGCATAAGACTAAACTGGAAAAGGTTCAAAGGTTTGCCACCAGACTAGTACCCGAGCTGAGAGGTATAAGCTACGAGGAGAGACTACGGGAATTAAATCTTACTTCGTTGGAAGACAGAAGAGTTAGGGGGGACATGATCACCACATTCAAGATTCTCAAGGGAATCGACAGGGTTGATAAAGACAGGATACCTGGGAGTTAAACAGCTGTTACGGACTGCTTCTTCCTCTGTGTGTGTGTGTGTGTGTGTGTATGAAAATAATTAGTAGTTAGTAACAGTTGATTGACAGGCGAGAGGCGGAACGAAAGTGCAGATCTCAACGCCCGCAAGTACAACTAGGTGAATACATGTACACACTTGGGAATAAAATAAGTTTTATGGCCAATAATGAACTTCACAACCCAGGACAACATGGATGTAGATCGGGAAGATCCTGTCTGCCACAGTGACTCAATCACTATGGCAAAACCACAGAAGCTTTATAAGAAAAACAAAATGAAAATGTTGTATACAGACTTTACAAAGGTATTCGACAATGTAGTGATAGCCCATAAAATGAGATCATTAGGAATAACGGTTAAAGTGGGACGTTAGATTTTAAACTTTGTCAAGCAGAATGTATAGCAGTAGGCCTCCGTCAGTCTCAGGAGACAGTAACAGTCAATCTATTAAGATCAAGTCCAAGTGCAGTGAAAAGCTCGTTACCAACGCCGTTCGGACACCGTACCGACGCCGTTCGGACACCGTACCGACGCCGTTCGGACACCGTACCAACACCGTTCGGGCACCGTACCAACACCGTTCGGACACCGTTCGGCCATTGTACCAACACCGTTCGGACACCGTACCAACACCGTTCGGACACCGTTCGGCCATTGTACCAACACCGTTCGGACACCGTACCAACACCGTTCGGACACCGTACCAACACCGTTCGGACACCGTACCAACACCGTTCGGACATGTTACCAACACCGTTACAACACTGGCTATTCCCTTCCCGCTGGTAACTGCCACTCATGGCATAAAAGGAATACCCGCCATTCATTTAACGACACCACATATATTGGAAACTTTTATTTTTGGCTACACTTGGCCGAGATGAACCCTAGCGAGTGTAGCAAATTATATTTGTATTTTACTACAAGCAGCCGCGTCCAAAAGCCTGGTTGATCAGTCCAGCAACCAGGAGGTCTGGTCGACGACCGGGCCGCGGGGACGCTAAGCCCCGGAAGCACCTCAAGGTAAGGTACAGTGTAGATGATGTATATAGATGTTCAGATGGAACACGCCGAGTGGTGCACACGCCCGCCAGACCTCAGTAGTTGTGTGTTATATAAACTCGTTCGTATGTACTCGATATGAGTACATACGAACATATACAGGCGATGAGTCACAATAACGTGGCTGAAACGTCGTCGTCCCTTCAATTTCTAGTGTGTGGTCTGGTCAACATATGAACATATACATTAATTGGAGCACAATGAGGTGATTTGAACCCTGGACCTGGGTACTTTCAGCCTAGTGGGCTAAGGCATTCTTGGGGGGCATTCATCGATGCCTGATGCTTCAATCCCAGCATTGTTCCAATTAATTTTCTCTGTCGGTATAAACTTCGAGAAGTGTGAAATAGGTAAAGCATATTGTTTTGAATTACAAGTGCAAGGAAAAATAGGGAGTAAATGCTTGAACATTTTACTTGTGTAATCTGAGAAATGTTTTGAAATTTCGAAAATGAATGTTAAATGTAAACTCTAATTTTATCATAAAACTAAAGATACATACAGCTATACAAATTTGATAAGACTTTTTGTGGATCCTTAACGGTTTACTGACTTTAATTAGATTTACAAATTTTATTCGAAACAGCTTATAAGAATCATTACCATAATGGTTGAACTAGGCAGGCGTACAGCAGCCTAAATCCGACATGTATTTTTTGTGTAAACTGAGTAACATTTCGCTTACAATTTGGAACATTATATATATTGGAAAAACAAAGCGGAGTTTACCATTAGAGCGATGAGACAAGTACGCAATTATCAAAAGAAGGCACCAAGCCGGGGAAAATATGTGGCACCATCAAAATCATACAAGATTCAAAAGGCAATAAGTACCTCTAAGGATGCCACTATGAGAACAAAAGTGTACAAAAGTATATAAGGCGAGCGATATCAAAGGCATCAGATTCACCAAGAAGTCTATCGGGTGACTTATGATCGCAAGTCTTTCGAAGGGACAGTTGCGAAGCAAAACACATGAATGTCCTGAAAAATCAGGACATTCAACAATGAGATGCATGAGCGTAAGAGGGACAATGCAGTTCAGACAATAAGGAGCAGGGCGGCGCTCCAGTAAGTCCCCGTGAGTTAATAATACTACGAGAGTCAACCACACTGACACAGGAGCGCTGACGACAGAAAAGCAATCGACGAAGGGTAATCACTATAGTATACAGCTCAGCCGTGAAGACGCTAGCCTTCAATAGCTGATTGCATTGACAATTAAATTTGTCAATGCAATCGGAAACATTGAAATGGAATCGTAACATATTTAGGATAGCACAAGTTGCTCCAACATGCAACAGATGGCGTTGTTTCTTAAAAAAAAATAAAAAAAAATGTTTTTACCTGTCACAGGTGTGGCATCTATATGGTATGTATATAAAAACCCGCTCGGATGCGAATGGAAATATTAGCGGTTATGCACAAACGAGCATTTCCATTTTTATTTATATAGATTACGGAAAATATCCTAATGACTGGTAACATTTGAGTAACACTGATATTTATGGAAACGTGCCCTAGGCTGGCGACACTGAATCAACACTGTAATAGTGGTAACGTATTACAACAACAACGTATTACGTATTACAGCAACACTGTAATAGTGGTCAAACTGTGTCTAGCGACACAGTTTAACCATTGAGCTGCATTGCTGGGATGCAGTTTCAAACCCAGCTAGCGACCTTGTGAATAGTTGAGTGACACAGGTGACCTGTGACCCTTTGTTACGGCGGGCGAGACAAGAGGAAGCGCTGTGGCTGCATGAAGCAACGACTTGAGGTAAGTAGTCTTCCTTCCTCCTAAGGAAGGAGAGGGAAGGTGGCGAAGGATAGAGGTGGTGGTGAAGGATAGAGAAGATGGTAAAGGGTGGGGAAGGGTGAGGAAGTTTGTAGATGGGGACTCCAGCGGTATCCGGGTAGTGATGATGGTTATAGAGATGGTCGTTGTGAGTAGTTAATATGGTGTTGGTGAGGAAGCAAAGATAGTGCTGGTAATTTGTAGTAAAAAAAAAAAAACTAATATAGTGATGATGGTTGTGTAGTAACGATGGTCACAGTGAGGAAGATAGTGAGTAGTGAAGATGGTTATAGTAATACAAAAAAAAATCAAAAGTATGAGAGAGGGGAGACGTTAAGGGAATGGCGAGGAGGGGAAAAAGAAGGGGACAGGGAAAGAGATCGGAGAGGGGAGAAAGGGGAAGCGAGAGGGGAAGGGTAGAAAGACCTGGGCACCGCCGGATGCCTCCTTTCCCTTTAATTTGAAAAATACTCAGTTGCCAGATTTATCTCAAAATACTCTCTAAAGTTTTTCAATTTTAATGGTGTACACACACACACACACACACACACAAACGGTGTCTGGTAGCTGAGTGGACAGTGCGAAGTACACGTAATTCTGTGGCCCGGATTCGATTCCTGGACCTGGCAGAAACAAATGGGCAAAATTTTTCCCCCTGAATGCCCCTGTTACCTAGCAGTAAATAGGTACCTGGGAGTTAGACAGCTGATACGGGCTGCTTCCTGGGTGGGTGGGTGAAAAATTAGTTTGTAGTTAGTAACAGTTGATTGATTGACAATTGAGTGGCGGGCCGAAAGAGCAGAGCTCAACCCACGCAAGCACAAATAGGTCAAATAAGTGAACATTCGCAAAAAAAAGTAAAGTTTCTCAGTAAGTTCGGGCGCGATCACCCACCTTGAGTTCCCTGTGAACTCTGTCGGACGCGAGCATCGCAGTTCGCTGACGTCAGGTGCCTACATCGTCGTGGACGGCGGGTGGTTCAGTGGGGACGTCGTCGTGGACGGCGGGTGGTTCAGTGGGGACGTCGTCGTGGACGGCGGGTGGTTCAGTGGGGACGTCGTCGTGGACGGCGGGTGGTTCAGTGGGGACGTCGTCGTGGACGGCGGGCGGTTCAGTGGGGTCGTCGTCGTGGACGGCGAGTGGTTCAGTGGGGACGTCGTCGTGGACGGCGGGTGGTTCAGTGGGGACGTCGTCGTGGACGGCGGGTGGTTCAGTGGGGACGTCGTCGTGGACGGCGGGTGGTTCAGTGGGGACGTCGTCGTGGACGGCGGGCGGTTCAGTGGGGTCGTCGTCGTGGACGGCGGGTGGTTCAGTGGGGACGTCGTCGTGGACGGCGGGTGGTTCAGTGGGGACGTCGTCGTGGACGGCGGGCGGTTCAGTGGGGTCGTCGTCGTGGACGGCGGGTGGTTCAGTGGGGACGTCGTCGTAGACGGCGGGTGGTTCAGTGGGGACGTCGTCGTGGACGGCGGGTGGTTCAGTGGGGACGTCGTCGTGGACGGCGGGTGGTTCAGTGGGGACGTCGTCGAGGACGGCGGGTGGTTCAGTGGGGACGTCGTCGTGGACGGCAGGCGGGCCAATTACCGACAGGAGCAAGGCAACTACTGCCTCCGATAACCAGCTGACAATTTGGTCAGCGGTTAAACTCTTCACATTAAGGTCGTTTAAGCCATACGTGTCAGTCAAATAACTGCAAAACTGTTCTTTATTGGTAACGAGTGCGACTACAGCGTCTAGATCTCTGAAGTGTTGGGGAGTTGAAGGTTTGAAGTTGAAGCTGATCTCACTGCAGACCTCCAGGCCCAGCGTCTTGTGACGCATCTCCACGACCAGTTCTGAAACACGACAATCATTCGTGTGTCGAAGGTCTAGGGAGGTGACGCGCCACGGTAGTTCCCAAGACGAACACACGACGTCGCGAGAGGCACCGTCGTCGGGGACGACAAGTGGACCAGTACTGACGTCCATGTGGGTGACAGCGGGCCCATCACGGTCGTCGTCGTGGGTGACAGCGGGCCCAGCACTGTCGTCGTCGTGGGTGACAGCGGGCCCAGCACTGTCGTCGTCGTGGGTGACAGCGGGCCCAGCACTGTCGTCGTCGTGGGTGACAGCGGGCCCAGCACTGTCGTCGTCGTGGGTGACAGCGGGCCCAGCACTGTCGTCGTCGTGGGTGACAGCGGGCCCAGCACTGTCGTCGTCGTGGGTGACAGCGGGCCCAGCACTGTCGTCGTCGTGGGTGACAGCGGGCCCAGCACTGTCGTCGTCGTGGGTGACAGCGGGCCCAGCACTGTCGTCGTCATGGGTGACAGCGGGCCCAGCGCTGTCGTCGTCGTGGGTGACAGCGGGCCCAGCGCTGTCGTCGTCGTGGGTGACAGCGGGCCCAGCGCTGTCGTCGTCGTGGGTGACAGCGGACCCAGCACTGTCGTCGTCGTGGGTGACAGCGGGCCCAGCACTGTCGTCGTCGTGGGTGACAGCGGGCCCAGCACTGTCGTCGTCGTGGGTGACAGCGGGCCCAGCACTGTCGTCGTCGTGGGTGACAGCGGGCCCAGCACTGTCGTCGTGGGTGACAGCGGGCCCAGCACTGTCGTCGTCGTGGGTGACAGCGGGCCCAGCACTGTCGTCGTCGTGGGTGACAGCGGGCTCAGCACTGTCGTCGTCGTGGGTGACAGCGGGCCCAGCACTGTCGTCGTCGTGGGTGACAGCGGGCTCAGCACTGTCGTCGTCGTGGGTGACAGCGGGCCCAGCACTGTCGTCGTCGTGGGTGACAGCGGGCTCAGCACTGTCGTCGTCGTGGGTGACAGCTTGCCCTGCACTGTCGTCGTCGTGGGTGACAGCGGGCTCAGCACTGTCGTCGTCGTGGGTGACAGCGGGCCCTGCACTGTCGTCGTCGTGGGTGACAGCGGGCCCTGCACTGTCGTCGTCGTGGGTGACAGCGGGCCCTGCACTGTCGTCGTCGTGGGTGACAGCGGGCCCAGCACTGTCGTCGTTGTGGGTGACAGCGGGCCCTGCACTGTCGTCGTCGTGGGTGACAGCGGGCTCAGCACTGTCGTCGTCGTGGGTGACAGCGGGCCCATCACTGTCGTCGTCGTGGGTGACAGCGGGCCCAGCACTGTCGTCGTCGTGGGTGACAGCGGGCCCAGCACTGTCGTCGTGGGTGACAGCGGGCTCAGCACTGTCGTCGTCGTGGGTGACAGCGGGCCCAGCACTGTCGTCGTCGTGGGTGACAGCGGGCCCTGCACTGTCGTCGTCGCGGGTGACAGCGGGCCCTGCACTGTCGTCGTCGCGGGTGACAGCGGGCCCTGCACTGTCGTCGTCGTGGGTGACAGCGGGCCCAGCACTGTCGTCGTCGTGGGTGACAGCGGGCCCAGCACTGTCGTCGTCGTGGGTGACAGCGGGCTCAGCACTGTCGTCGTCGTGGGTGACAGCGGGCCCTGCACTGTCGTCGTCGCGGGTGACAGCGGGCCCAGCACTGTCGTCGTCGCGGGTGACAGCGGGCTCAGCACTGTCGTCGTCGTGGGTGACAGCGGGCCCTGCACTGTCGTCGTCGCGGGTGACAGCGGGCCCTGCACTGTCGTCGTCGTGGGTGAAAGCGGGCCCAGCACTGTCGTCGTCGCGGGTGACAGCGGGCCCAGCACTGTCGTCGTCGTGGGTGACAGCGGGCCCAGCACTGTCGTCGTCGTGGGTGACAGCGGGCTCAGCACTGTCGTCGTCGTGGGTGACAGCGGGCCCAGCACTGTCGTCGTCGTGGGTGACAGCGGGCTCAGCACTGTCGTCGTCGTGGGTGACAGCGGGCCCAGCACTGTCGTCGTCGTGGGTGACAGCGGGCCCAGCACTGTCGTCGTCGTGGGTGACAGCGGGCTCAGCACTGTCGTCGTCGTGGGTGACAGCTTGCACTGCACTGTCGTCGTGGGTGACAGCGGGCTCAGCACTGTCGTCGTCGTGGGTGACAGCGGGCCCTGCACTGTCGTCGTCGTGGGTGACAGCGGGCTCAGCACTGTCGTCGTCGTGGGTGACAGCGGGCCCTGCACTGTCGTCGTCGTGGGTGACAGCGGGCCCAGCACTGTCGTCGTGGGTGACAGCGGGCTCAGCACTGTCGTCGTCGTGGGTGACAGCGGGCCCAGCACTGTCGTCGTCGTGGGTGACAGCGGGCCCTGCACTGTCGTCGTCGCGGGTGACAGCGGGCCCTGCACTGTCGTCGTCGCGGGTGACAGCGGGCTCAGCACTGTCGTCGTCGTGGGTGACAGCGGGCCCTGCACTGTCGTCGTCGTGGGTGACAGCGGGCCCTGCACTGTCGTCGTCGTGGGTGACAGCGGGCCCTGCACTGTCGTCGTCGCGGGTGACAGCGGGCCCTGCACTGTCGTCGTCGTGGGTGACAGCGGGCCCTGCACTGTCGTCGTCGTGGGTGACAGCGGGCTCAGCACTGTCGTCGTCGTGGGTGACAGCGGGCCCAGCACTGTCGTCGTCGTGGGTGACAGCGGGCCCTGCACTGTCGTCGTCGTGGGTGACAGCGGGCTCAGCACTGTCGTCGTCGTGGGTGACAGCGGGCCCAGCACTGTCGTCGTCGCGGGTGACAGCGGGCCCAGCGCTGTCGTCGTCGCGGGTGACAGCGGGCCCAGCACTGTCGTCGTCGCGGGTGACAGCGGGCCCAGCACTGTCGTCGTCGCGGGTGACAGCGGGCCCAGCACTGTCGTCGTCGCGGGTGACAGCGGGCCCAGCACTGTCGTCGTCGTGGGTGACAGCGGGCCCAGCACTGTCGTCGTCGTGGGTGACAGCGGGCCCAGCACTGTCGTCGTCGTGGGTGACAGCGGGCCCAGCACTGTCGTCGTCGTGGGTGACAGCGGGCCCAGCACTGTCGTCGTCGTGGGTGACAGCGGGCCCAGCACTGTCGTCGTCGTGGGTGACAGCGGGCCCAGCACTGTCGTCGTCGTGGGTGACAGCGGGCCCAGCACTGTCGTCGTCGTGGGTGACAGCGGGCCCAGCACTGTCGTCGTCGCGGGTGACAGCGGGCCCAGCACTGTCGTCGTCGCGGGTGACAGCGGGCCCAGCACTGTCGTCGTCGCGGGTGACAGCGGGCTCAGCACTGTCGTCGTCGTGGGTGACAGCGGGCCCAGCACTGTCGTCGTCGCGGGTGACAGCGGGCCCAGCACTGTCGTCGTCGTGGGTGACAGCGGGCCCAGCACTGTCGTCGTCGTGGGTGACAGCGGGCTCAGCACTGTCGTCGTCGTGGGTGACAGCGGGCTCAGCACTGTCGTCGTCGTGGGTGACAGCGGGCCCAGCACTGTCGTCGTCGTGGGTGACAGCGGGCCCAGCACTGTCGTCGTCGTGGGTGACAGCGGGCTCAGCACTGTCGTCGTCGTGGGTGACAGCGGGCCCTGCACTGTCGTCGTCGTGGGTGACAGCGGGCTCAGCACTGTCGTTGTCGTGGGTGACAGCGGGCCCTGCACTGTCGTCGTCGTGGGTGACAGCGGGCTCAGCACTGTCGTCGTCGTGGGTGACAGCGGGCCCTGCACTGTCGTCGTGGGTGACAGCGGGCTCAGCACTGTCGTCGTCGTGGGTGACAGCGGGCCCAGCACTGTCGTCGTCGTGGGTGACAGCGGGCCCTGCACTGTCGTCGTCGCGGGTGACAGCGGGCCCTGCACTGTCGTCGTCGCGGGTGACAGCGGGCCCAGCACTGTCGTCGTCGTGGGTGACAGCGGGCCCAGCACTGTCGTCGTCGTGGGTGACAGCGGGCCCAGCACTGTCGTCGTCGCGGGTGACAGCGGGCCCTGCACTGTCGTCGTCGTGGGTGACAGCGGGCCCTGCACTGTCGTCGTCGTGGGTGACAGCGGGCCCAGCACTGTCGTCGTCGTGGGTGACAGCGGGCCCAGCACTGTCGTCGTCGTGGGTGACAGCGGGCTCAGCACTGTCGTCGTCGTGGGTGACAGCGGGCCCTGCACTGTCGTCGTCGTGGGTGACAGCGGGCCCAGCACTGTCGTCGTCGCGGGTGACAGCGGGCTCAGCACTGTCGTCGTCGTGGGTGACAGCGGGCCCTGCACTGTCGTCGTCGTGGGTGACAGCGGGCCCTGCACTGTCGTCGTCGTGGGTGACAGCGGGCCCAGCACTGTCGTCGTCGCGGGTGACAGCGGGCCCAGCACTGTCGTCGTCGCGGGTGACAGCGGGCCCAGCACTGTCGTCGTCGTGGGTGACAGCGGGCCCAGCACTGTCGTCGTCGTGGGTGACAGCGGGCCCAGCACTGTCGTCGTCGTGGGTGACAGCGGGCCCAGCACTGTCGTCGTCGTGGGTGACAGCGGGCCCAGCACTGTCGTCGTCGTGGGTAACAGCGGGCCCAGCACTGTCGTCGTCGTGGGTGACAGCGGGCCCAGCACTGTCGTCGTCGTGGGTGACAGCGGGCCCAGCACTGTCGTCGTCGTGGGTGACAGCGGGCTCAGCACTGTCGTCGTCGTGGGTGACAGCTTGCACTGCACTGTCGTCGTGGGTGACAGCGGGCTCAGCACTGTCGTCGTCGTGGGTGACAGCGGGCCCTGCACTGTCGTCGTCGTGGGTGACAGCGGGCTCAGCACTGTCGTCGTCGTGGGTGACAGCGGGCCCTGCACTGTCGTCGTCGTGGGTGACAGCGGGCCCAGCACTGTCGTCGTCTTGGGTGACAGCGGGCCCTGCACTGTCGTCGTCGTGGGTGACAGCGGGCTCAGCACTGTCGTCGTCGTGGGTGACAGCGGGCCCATCACTGTCGTCGTCGTGGGTGACAGCGGGCCCAGCACTGTCGTCGTGGGTGACAGCGGGCTCAGCACTGTCGTCGTCGTGGGTGACAGCGGGCCCAGCACTGTCGTCGTCGTGGGTGACAGCGGGCCCAGCACTGTCATCGTCGTGGGTGACAGCGGGCCCTGCACTGTCGTCGTCGCGGGTGACAGCGGGCCCTGCACTGTCGTCGTCGCGGGTGACAGCGGGCCCTGCACTGTCGTCGTCGCGGGTGACAGCGGGCCCTGCACTGTCGTCGTCGCGGGTGACAGCGGGCCCTGCACTGTCGTCGTCGCGGGTGACAGCGGGCCCTGCACTGTCGTCGTCGCGGGTGACAGCGGGCCCTGCACTGTCGTCGTCGCGGGTGACAGCGGGCCCTGCACTGTCGTCGTCGTGGGTGACAGCGGGCCCAGCACTGTCGTCGTCGTGGGTGACACTGACGTCCTCGCTGATGACACTGTCGTCCTCGCTGATGACACTGTCGTCCTCGCTGATGACACTGACGTCCTCGCTGATGACACTGTCGTCCTCGCTGATGACACTGTCGTCCTCGCTGATGACACTGTCGTCCTCGCTGATGACACTGTCGTCCTCGCTGATGACACTGTCGTCCTCGCTGATGACACTGACGTCCTCGCTGATGACACTGACGTCCTCGCTGATGACACTGACGTCCTCGCTGATGACAAGGGGCTCAGGACTGTCGTCCTCGCTGACGACACTGGCGTCCTCGCTGATGACACTGGCGTCCTCGCTGATGACACTGACGTCCTCGCTGATGACACTGACGTCCTCGCTGATGACACTGACGTCCTCGCTGATGACACTGACGTCCTCGCTGATGACACTGACGTCCTCGCTGATGACACTGACGTCCTCGCTGATGACACTGACGTCCTCGCTGATGACACTGACGTCCTCGCTGATGACAAGGGGCTCAGGACTGTCGTCCTCGCTGACGACACTGTCGTCCTCGCTGATGACACTGACGTCCTCGCTGATGACACTGACGTCCTCGCTGATGACACTGACGTCCTCGCTGATGACACTGACGTCCTCGCTGATGACACTGACGTCCTCGCTGATGACACTGACGTCCTCGCTGATGACACTGACGTCCTCGCTGATGACACTGACGTCCTCGCTGATGACAAGGGGCTCAGCACTGACGACACCTGGTGTGGTGATCTCGTCCCTGCACGTCGTGTACAACCAGCCGAGGACGACGACGACGACGACCATCAGCAGGGAGCAGTTTGCGGTCCAGTGGGTTAACCCCAGCAGGAGGCGTCTGAGGTAGTTAACCCTGTTGATGGTCATCAGCAGCCGAGGTAGAGTCCCTAGGATTGGTACCCTGGTCCAGGGACTCCAGTCCCTGAGACCGTCCTTGTCGGGGCTGGAGAAGAACCTCCCCAGCAGGGGCAAGGACCCCCCCAGCCGCCTCAAGCACAGCTTGGGCCGCATGAGCCCCAGGAGGTGGTCGTCCAAGCCCCACACCTGCGGCTTCCACCAGGCAGAGGTCTTGACAGCCTCCGTCCGCCCGGGGAGGCCGGGGATGGCCTCCTTCATGGCCCAGCTGAAGGATGCCAGTCTCTCAAGGTGGCCCTGACCCATCACTTGGCCCTGGAGGTCGTCCTCCACCTCCCCCAGGAGGCTACACCACACCTCCAAGATCACCCAGATGGCCACTGCCACGCTCGCTCCCTTGACATGAAATATACCAATTTTATTACCTAACATGTCAGATGGTAAAGTAGGTTATATTGTGTTGTTGTATTAATACAAGTGTGGCGAGTTTACAGGTGATAACTAGAGCAATAAAAGAGGGATGTATGTGTAGTTGTTGCCAAGTGGGTCTCGTGCAGCCTCACAGCTAACTCTCAACTATATTTACTGACACCTGAAGACACACATCAGGTAAACTCTTGTCCTGCCGCGGGAGTCGATCCCGGGACCATGGGTGTAGAGCCCATGACAGCCTACTGCGCCACGGGATACTCTGTGTGTTTAGGGGGGGGGGGAGGGATTGGGGGCGGTAATTATTAAGATAAAGCGCTAAGACATTACGACTGAGGAGGGATATGAGGATAAGGATGTGGGATAAGACGGAGGAAAAGGAATGGTTAGCAACTACTAGAACGGTCGGGGATTGAACGCAGACCAGCATGACCGT
>NC_091215.1:19905431-20005431 GCF_040958095.1 Procambarus clarkii | reverse complement strand
TGGGTGCATTATGAGGATATCATCAACACAAGAGTGAATAAGGCAGCAGTGGTACTAAGAGTCCCCATCTCGCAGGAAGGTTAGTCACACAGGGTCAGTCATAGTCATACATATTCAGTCGCCTGCACTGCTAAATTACAGAATATAACACTGTGGCAGAACAGGCAAACAGGGATTATTCCTGAAAGATGGAACACACTTAGTCTGTCTCCTATCATCATGTACTGTGGTTTATGAGCTGAAAACTTCCCATTATTTCCCTATACTATAACGTGATGGGTCTTGCCTACGAGCTAGCCAAGACCATGGAGGAACAGATATATTTAAACAAGATTTATGATCTCATTTAACAGTTTATGGATCTATAACAATATCGAACAGTATTTTCAAAATGTATTCTTCGGAAATACAATACTAATGCATTATAAAAAAGCTAAAACCAAATCCGTTTAAAAATGTATTTCGCCTTTAACATGGAACATGCCAATAATTATCAAAATATTTGGTAAAGAAGACTGTGGTTTCTTGTCAATAATGTAGACGAGAGCGGCGTCTGAGGAACACTAGTCAGTAATAAGAGAAATGTTTCAGGATGAAGACGGCGTCTACGTCAATACGTTTCACAGACACCACAATGGAAATGTTTCATTTTAAAAGAACTATAGGCTGGGAAACAATTCAAGGTGTGTGTGTGTGTGTGTGTGTGTTCACCTAGTTGTATTTACCTAGCTGTGCTTGCGGGGGTTGAGCTCTGCTCTTTCGGCCCGCCTCTCAACTGTCAATCGATTAACTGTTACTAACTACTAATTTATTATTTTTTCACCACACACACACACACACACACAGGGGCCGGTGGCCGAGCGGACAGCACGCTGGACACGTGATCCTGTGGTCCCGGGTTCGATCCCGGGCGCCGGCGAGAAACAATGTCTTGATTCTTCTCATAATTTTTGCATCATCAGCAAACAATGAGAGGAATGTGTTTATACCCTCTGGAAGATCGTTTACATATATCAGAAACAGGATGGGTCCAAGAACAGAGCCCTGTGGGACTCCGCTGGTGATATCTCGCCACTCTGATGTCTTCCCCCCTCACAGTTACTGGCTGTTTCCTGTTGCTTAGATATTCCCTTATCCACTGGAGCACCTTACATTTTACTCCTGCCTGTTGCTCCAACTTTTGTAACAACCTTTAGTAATTTTGTAACAGCATGCGGTACTGTGTCGAAGGCTTTTTGACAGGCCAAGAAAAGGCAGTCTGCCCACTCTTCTCTTTCTTGCCTAATTTTTCTCGCCTGGTCATAGAATTCTATTAAACCTGTGAGGCACGATTTACCATCTCTGAACCCATGCTGGTGGTGTGTAACAAAGTTTCTTCTCTACATGTATTCTACGAGCCCTTGCCTCACGACCTTCTCCATCTAGCCCGTCCTCTTTTAGGTTTCTTAAGGACAAGAAAACGGCAAATGTAAAGTGTCCTCTTCTAACCTACCAGAGGATCCAAACACAGGAAACGGGACAGTACGTTTCTTTCGCGAGCCGCTTCCATTTTCTAGTACGACGGTTTTTGGCCTTAGAGTATACGTCACAATGCGACGGTCTGTTGAGGAGAATATAGGTTGTATCGACAACGGGAAGCCAGGGGCCAGATTCACGAAGCAGTTACGCAAGTACATACGAACGTGTATATGTTTACTCAATCTTTGACGGCTTTGGTTACATTTATGAAACATTTTACAAGCATGAAAACTTGCAAATCAACTGTTGTTATTGTTATAAACAGCCTCCTGGTGCTTCGGAGCTCATTAACTGTTTAATAATTGTAAACAAAGCCGCCAAAGATTGAGAAAAGATGTTCAGGTTCGTAAGTGTTTGCGTAACTTCTTCGTGAATCTAGTCCCAGGTCAGTACACGAACGAGGGACAACAAACTCCACCACCGCAGATGGTGTGGGTGACAACTAACACTAACATTTCGCGTGTGAAATAAAAAAAATATCAAATAACTTTTTGTTTAATACAATTTGCCACACCTGGGAGATTTATTAACGCAGGTGGTTCAGGTGTGCCACTAATTAGCAATTGATTACAATAAATTCAATGGCAGTGATTGCATTCAATGGTGGCTCAGTCAGCCTCTATTGAATACTAGCGTCAACATGGCTACATACTTCCAGAGGTCAACATGGCTACATACTTCCAGGGGTCAACATGGCTACATACGTCCAGGGCCAACATGGCTACATACTTCCAGAACCAACATGGCTACATACGTCCAGGACCAACATGGCTACATACTTCCAGGGGTCAACATGGCTACATACTTCCAGGATCCAACATGGCTACATACTTCCAGGGGTCAACATGGCTACATACTTCCAGGGGTCAACATGGCTACATACTTCCAGGGGTCAACATGGCTACATACTTCCAGGGCCAACATGGCTACACACTTCCAGGGGCCAACATGGCTACATACTTCCAGGGGTCAACATGGCTACATACTTCCAGGGGTCAACATGGCTACATACTTCCAGGGGTCAACATGGCTACATACTTCCAGGGGTCAACATGGCTACATACTTCCAGGGGTCAACATAGCTACACACTTCCAGGGGCCAACATGGCTACACACTTCCAGGGGTCAACATGGCTACACACTTCCAGGGTCAACATAGCTACACACTTCCAGGGGCCAACATGGCTACACACTTCCAGGGTCAACATAGCTACACACTTCCAGGGGCCAACATGGCTACACACTTCCAGGGTCAACATAGCTACACACTTCCAGGGTCAACATGGCTACATACTTCCAGAGGCCAACATGGCTACATACTTCCAGGGGCCAACATGGCTACATACTTCCAGGGGCCAACATGGCTACACACTTCCAGGGACAACATAGCTACACACTTCCAGGGGTCAACATGGCTACACACTTCCAGGGTCAACATAGCTACACACTTCCAGGGGCCAACATGGCTACACACTTCCAGGGGCCAACATGGCTACATACTTCCAGGGGTCAACATGGCTACATACTTCCAGGGGTCAACATAGCTACACACTTCCAGGGGCCAACATGGCTACATACTTCCAGGGTCAACATAGCTACACACTTCCAGGGGCCAACATGGCTACATACTTCCAGGGCCAACATGGCTTCATACTTCCAGGGGCCAACATGGCTACACACTTCCAGGGTCAACATGGCTACACACTTCCAGGGGCCAACATGGCTACATACTTCCAGGGTCAACATGGCTACATACTTCCAGGGACAACATGGCTACACACTTCCAGGGGCCAACATGGCTACATACTTCCAGGGTCAACATGGCTACATACTTCCAGGGACAACATGGCTACACACTTCCAGGGGTCAACATGGCTACATACTTCCAGGGACCAACATGGCTACATACTTCCAGGGTCAACATGGCTACATACTTCCAGGGACAACATGGCTACACACTTCCAGGGGCCAACATGGCTACATACTTCCAGGGGTCA
Organism: Procambarus clarkii; assembly: GCF_040958095.1. Lineage (NCBI taxonomy): Eukaryota > Metazoa > Arthropoda > Malacostraca > Decapoda > Cambaridae > Procambarus > Procambarus clarkii. The sequence continues at coordinate 20,001,916 of NC_091215.1, read as the reverse complement.
ACATGGCTACACACTTCCAGGGACCAACATGGCTACATACTTCCAGGGTCAACATGGCTACACACTTCCAGGGCCAACATGGCTACACACTTCCATGGGCTAACATAGCCACATACGTCCAGGGAACAACATGGCTACATACTACAAGAGTCAATATGCCCCAAAAAATTCCAGGATCGATATGACCACATATTTCGTAGATCAACATGGCGCCACATACCTACATGAGAAATCAAAGTGTTACTACACATCGGTCAGCCTGGCCACATACTGCTGGGGTTTACCATGTATCATGACGCAATATACTGTGTAGTGTATTTCACTGTCACATGTTGGAATGAAAACAGGAGAAAGCCTACGAACTGTTCATCAAGGAGTCATACGACCCAGCCGCTCAGGGCTCAAATCCTCGAACTGGTCAATATCTTCATGTCTGTTACTCCCATAAGTAACGGTGTAGAGTCATGGGTATTATTGCTTCTCAGGACACACCAACTCGTCCCTCCTCATCACATCTGGGGTCTCATTTTAGAATTTACGTCAATGGTTGTCTTTTGTCCTATTATTAGGACGTGCTGAACAAGCTAATGTTTTGCTTCTATTAAGCTGCATCAATATGTTAAGCCTGTCTGTGTCTGTCTGTCGTACCGCAGACTGGCTAAACGAACAACTAGCATGTTCAGAACTCTGCGTATTGTACAAATAGATATGTATAAGCTTGACAGGCAAAGGCAATTATGAGGACTAAATAAAAGAACGTAGTGAAACCATTTGGGTAATCAGGGATCGAACGCCGACCCCGTAAAACACAAGGCCGTCGCTGTATCTACCAACTCAGGTTCTACAAACACCGTGCAAGACATCTTTATCGGGTAGTGACTCTTAATAATTTCGCCTGCAGGCCAAGAGTCCGGGTAGCAGGCCAAGAGTCCGGGTAGCAGGCCAAGAGTCCGGGTAGGAGGCCAAGAGTCCGGGTAGGAGGCCAAGAGTCCGGGTAGCAGGCCAAGAGTCCGGGTAGCAGGCAAAAAGCTTGTTGACAGGATCACTTGTCGGCTCCGGGGAGATTACTCGATTAATAAGGAAATTTATTTTAAACGTATTGGATAGACAGCTTAAGTGTGTTAACCTTATTAGATTCGTCGGAAGATTAGCTGGGAGCCATGCTGAGTATCTTGATGTGCGGGTGTGTCCGTGTGCGTGTGTGTCCGTGTGCGTGTGCGTGAATGTGAGCATGTGCGTGTCTGAGTGCTTGAATGTGCCCATGTGTGTATCCGTATGCATGAATGTGCCCATGTGCGTGTCCGTGTGCATGAATGTGACCGTTACGAATCCATGTTAATTTATGGATTCACACAGTAATTTCATGCAATGTGAATTAATTATATATATATATATATATATATATATATATATATATATATATATATATATATATATATATATATATATATATATATATATATGTGTGTTGGCTCTTATATTATATTAAGATAACGTGGCAACATAATTGGGGTCTTGGCTTGCTTGTCGGGGGACAGGAATTGTACCTGTATTCGACCTGTGGAGACACAGGAAGATTACTGATCAGCTGTTGGGTTGCCAGATGTCGCCTCTTTCTAGTAGTAAATCTCTTATTTACATATTATAAACAATGTTTATACTTTTAGTTAGAATATTTGCATGTATGAAAACATTAGTATGATTGTGTATGTTTGGGAATGATTATTATCATTATTATTATATACAAGTGGAGTGTGTGTATCTGCTTTGTAGTAGCCTTGTCTTGTAGTTTTCTAATTAGATATGTAACTATATAACTGTGTATAATAAAGTGTACAACATAAAAAAAAGGGGTGAACACTCATACGCATTCAGAGTTAAATGGCAAGTTTATCTTTTAATGATCTATATTCTCTTCAAGGCTACGGGTCCCTACAATTGCACCAGAGGTGTTACCCCTTTATATTATATTACAATATATATATATATATATATATATATATATATATATATATATATATATATATATATGTCGTACCTAGTAGCCAGAACGCACTTCTCAGCCTACAATGCAAGGCCCGATTTGCCTAATAAGCTAAGTTTAACTGAATTAATATATTTTCGACTACCTAACCTAACCTAATATAACTTTTTCGGCTACCTAACCTAACCTAATCTATAAAAATAGGTTAGGTTAGGTTAGGTAGGGTTGGTTAGGTTCAGTCATATATCTACGTTTATTTTAACTCCAATAAAAATGAATTGACCTCATACATAATGAAATGTGTAGCTTTATCATTTCATAAGAAAAAAGTTAGAGAAAATATATTAATTCAGTAAAACTTGGCTTATTAGGCAAATCGGGCCTTGCATAGTAGGCTGAGAAGTGCGTTTTTGGCTACTAGGTACGACATATATATATATATATATATATGTCGTACCTAGTAGCCAGAACGCACTTCTCAGCCTACTATGCAAGGCCCAATTTGCCTAATAAGCCAGGTTTTCATGAATTAATTGTTTTTCGACTACCTAACCTACCTAACCTAACCTAACCTATCTTTTTCGGCTACCTAACCTAACCTAACCTATAAAGATAGATTAGGTTAGGTTAGGTTGGGTTGGTTAGGTTCGGTCATATATCTACGTTAATTTTAACTCCAATAAAAAAATTGACCTCATACATAATGAAATGGGTAGCTTTATCATTTCATAAGAAAAAAATTAGAGAAAATATATTAATTCAGGAAAACTTGGCTTATTAGGCAAATCGGGCCCTGCATAGTAGGCCGAGAAGTGCATTCTGGCTATTAGGTACGACATATATATATATATATATATATATATATATATATATGTCGTACCTAGTAGCCAGAACTCACTTCTCAGCCTACTATGCAAGGCCCGATTTGCCTAATAAGCCAAGTTTTCATGAATTAATGTTTTTTCGTCTACCTAACCTACCTAACCTAACCTAACCTAGCTTTTTTTGGCTACCTAACCTAACCTTACCTATATATATAGGTTAGGTTAGGTTAGGTAGGGTTGGTTAGGTTCGGTCATATATCTACGTTAATTTTAACTCCAATAAAAAAAATTGACCTCATACATAGTGAAAAGGGCAGCTTTATCATTTCATAAGAAAAAAATTATAGTAAATATATTAATTCAGGAAAACTTGGCTTATTAGGCAAATCGGGCCTTGAATAGTAGGCTGAGAAGTGCGTTCTGGCTACTAGGTACGACATATATATATATATATATATATATATATATATATATATATATATATATATATATATATATATATATATATATATATATATATATACATACATACATACATATATATATATATATATATATATATATATATATATATATATATATATATATATATATATATATGTTGTACCTAGTAGCCAGAACGTCGTACTCGGCCTACTATGCAAGGCCCGATTTGCCTAACAAGCCAAGTTTTCATGAATTAATATATTTTCTCTAATTTTTTTCTTATGAAATGATAAAGCTACCCATTTCATTATGTACGAGGTCAATTTTTTTTTATTGGAGTTAAAATTAACGTAGATATATGACCGAACCTAACCAACCCTACCTAACCTATCCTAACCTATCTATATAAGTTAGGTTTGGTTAGGTAGCCGAAAAAGTTAGGTTAGGTAGGTTAGGTAGTCGAAAAACAATTAATTCATGAAAACTTGGCTCATTAGGCAAATCGGGCCTTGCATAGTACGCTGACAAGTGCGTTCTGGCTACTAGGTACGACATATATATATATGTATATATATGTATATATATATATATATATATATATATATATATATATATATATATATATATATATATATATATATATATATATATTATACACACACACGTTTGGGTGGATATATACAGGTCGTCTGCAGTTACTAATACTTCTCCACCACACAGCACAACTGTGACCTTCCCCACTAGACCACACAAAAATTACCATCAATCTTTCTATCTACCCCATCTACCTATTTATCTATCTATCCATCCATCCATCTGTCCATCTATCCATGTTTATATCCAACAACCTCTCTTTCCGCCCCTCTGCGCATTCATCTATCTTTCTACCCATCCATATAACCTATCATTGCATCCATCTATCCATCACCTATCTATGAATCGATCCATCTATCTGCTGTATGTTTCTGTCTCTTTCTCTGTGTGTCTGTAATAAAATGAATGGCAGCGAAGCGAGAAATGTTATTTTTTTTTGTCAAATTTCTCGCTACGTCGCCTACGTCGTAGTTTAAGGTGAAATCGGGGTCGTAGCGCGTTCTTCTTCCTGTAATATGTTTATTAATTACGTCACACACCGCTGTGTCAGATGTTAGTTCTTGGGTCCGCCTCTCGATGTTTATGGATGTATTTTCGTTACTATTCATCGTATCTTCTTGAAATTTAAAATTATTTTATAAGTAGTAGTGGAACAAAAGGTAGTTGTTGGGGTTCAGCTCCTGTCCTCCGCTTTAGTTCGCTCGTGTAATTTCTTAAGAATCCATTGTATTTCAACCAAAATTAATATGCAAGATATATCTACCCTCCAGAAGGTAATACCATCAACCATTTGTTACTTGCAAGCAAATGGGAAAGCAAGCAAAAATAGCAGAGCAATATTCAAACATTCTCCCTTCCACCTTGAACCCTTTCCTCTTTTTTTTCCCTTACTCCTTCCCTCCACTTGCCTCACCTACTGTACCCTTCCCTCCACTTGCCTCACCTACTGTACCCTTCCCTCCACTTGCCCCACCTACTGTACCCTTCCCTCCACTTGCCTCACCTACTGTACCCTTCCCTCCACTTGCCCCACCTACTGTACCCTTCCCTCCACTTGCCTCACCTACTGTACCCTTCCCTCCACTTGCCCCACCTACTGTACCCTTCCCTCCACTTGCCTCACCTACTGTACCCTTCCCTCCACTTGCCCCACCTACTGTACCCTTCCCTCCACTCAAAGTCTCCCCTCACACGGACTCATCATATAGTTTATATGAAGTGAGTGAAAGTTAGCGAGTGCTAACTTTCTAACAAGATAATTGTTGACAATTTTATATATATATATATATATATATATATATATATATATATATATATATATATATATATATATATATATATATATATATATATATATATGGTGGGTTCACAAGACTAAAACCCAACCAGATCAAATGCTCAACCCTGTACTGGGTGACAATGCTCAGGGCCAATGAACCAATCAAAAATGGATCTAAATTATAGAAACTACTGCTAATGTTCAAATTACATGATTCTGTAATCCGTATTAAAGCAGATTTAATTATGTTCCTATTGAAAATAGTTTTACAATTCGTTATTGAAGAAGCCATCTCCCAATTGGGTGAGAACTTTCTGAGAAATGAACAAACATTCGTTTGTTCATTTTAACCCACCGGTATTGTCACACTAGGAAGGTCACACTAGGAACACTAGGAACGTCACACGAGGAACATGGCAAGTGCAATTACTGCCTTAGGCAACCAAGTGGTGTATTTCCCCATTCCACAGTGTGGGAAATGGGAGGGATTTAGGAATGCAGATTCACATAAATAGAGACGTCTTGGAGACTGGGGACGAGTGCTTGAGGAAGCGTGAAATATATTATAGGGTGTTATGGAGGCCAGCGTGCGGGACCAACGGGCAGGAGGTGGGAAGCATGATTTCTATTAAACCGTGCAACATGAACACTTCCTGTTTTAACTGAAATGATCACCGAGCCGTTACGTAGGCACATAGGGTGGGGGAAAATGACACAGGAAAGCCTTGTACGAAATGGCAATCATAACACAACAGACACATCCCGGGAGTGTGACACTGAAGTCATGACCCACCAAAACACATCCCGAGTGGTGTGATGCTGAGGTCATGACTCGCCAATAGATACATCCCAGACATTGTGGGTCTTCAAGGCTCAGCAAGACACACATCCCATGCAGATTGCAACTAGGAGTATGGCCTATCAACAGACACATCTCAGGTAGTGTGGAACATGTCACTTCCGACCAACACACACATCCAGCAACACAAAATGCATTTTTTTCTTTTATTATTATTATTTTCTACCACAGACGTGGCCACACATTTACAATGCTAACCAGCCTATATACATTTTCTTCTGTCCTCCATGGACAGGGTTAGAGAAGTGTTAAACATATAGTTCAAGGGTTTATTGAACACTCAACCACAGAAGGTGATTCGGTGCTTTTAAAATGCTAAGTAAGTAATTATCAAAAGAAGTTTAAAATGCTAAGCTAACCTACATACGTAAATACATAGATACACAGATTTACGTATGCCCTACATAAAGTGTTCGATGTGTCTTTTACATTGTGGATGTACATTAATGACACTAAGGTGAAACGTAATTCTGATCAGCTTCCATATATACTTTATACCCATACATATACATACACACACACACACACATATACATATATACACACACATGCATTCACATACATTTGTTTCATTTACTCTGACAGGGTGAGATAGCTGCAGTAACTATTCGCGTAACGTTTTTCACGGGATGATGAATGTTGTCATCCGTTATATTCCGTGTAAACGCGCGTAATGGGCTCACGGACGGCAAACATTGCCTCACAAACTTGCCGAAATTCTATGACCGGGTAATATTGCAGAGTGATGCAAGTGCACAACACGGGTCGATAGATAGCTATGAAAAGGTGCTAACCAACTACTTGGGATGGACAGTACAGCGACGACATCGCTTCTTGCAGATCGGCGCTCGATCCCCGATGGTGCAAATGGTTGGGCACCGATCCTTCCCTCCGTCCAATCCTAGATCCTCGTCCTTGTATCTCGACCAAGTGCTATATATTCGTTCTTGAAGAGCGACTTCTGATAATTACTTACCTTACAGTTGGTTCAGCGCAATACTCAGGCAACAGATGACAAAGACTCACAAAAGGAGGCAGAGAGGGAGGGAGGGAGGGAATTATGAAGCGAAAGCGCCAAGCCGATTGATTGATAAGGATTAAGCCACCCAAGAGGTGGCACGGGCATGAATAGCCCGTAAAGCGCCAAGCCATTATGACTATACAGTAGCAGTCAGGATAAGGATTTGGGATGGGACGAGAGGAGAAAGGAATGGTAGCCAACCACTTGGACGGTCGGGTGTCCAAGTGGTTGGGCACCATTCCTTTCCGCCGACCAATCCCAAATCCGTATTCGAGACGTACAGGTGACAGGAGTCACCAGTCCGTCACCAGCGCGGTCCTACACGGGCCGGCGCTAGGGCCACTCCTATTTATATCTTTATGTGAATGACCTAGAGAAGAACGACGCCTTCTTATCAATGTTACTGAAGACGCTGGTATAACGAGGATGATACACACGACTCCTCCTCCAAGTCTCTTAAGGCCGGGACTTGCTGATAATCCAGCCTGTTCTCTCACGTTGTCACAACGGACAGAAAATGACCAACTAAATTGCCTGGCCCGAACCTAACCTAACCGATGACAACACGCACAGAAACCGTTGTTTGTGAGCCAACAAGATTATATACATAGTATATCACATTTGGTCCGTTAGGTATTTTGACGTCAATATGCGATGTTTTACTCGAGAGGAGAGGTTGGAGGGAATGGTCTCGAAAGTGACTACTAGAGTTTAGCTACATCTAATACAAAATAAATTAGCCAAGTGCAGAGAGCAGGAGGCAGAGTATTAAGTATTAGATATGAGACGTTCTCCGTGGAGGCGAAGATACAATAAGACCAAGGGGGGGGGGGGGGAAGAGTTGCTCTCAGCCAACCTCTCTCAGAAAACCCACCTCAACTGGATATCATCAACAGAATATGCAACGCTGACAGACATACGAGTAGCGCTCTGGGATCAGTGGCACCAGCATGGACTCATAACTCGTCATATACAAAACATGCTGAAGAATTTCCAGAATTACTCCAAGACCAGCCCAGGGGCTGAGCAATGTGAGTTACAAGGATTTTTTTTTTATTTTAAATTAAATCTCGTGTCACGAAAAAGAGAGAAGAAACAAGCAAGTCATGGTTACTACATACAAAATCCCCTGGATTTGTCAGGATAGACTAGGACACAATTCGTCAGTGATGGAACATAAACAAGAGGCCAACGGTGGGAACCACGTGTCAGTTTGAGCCACAGAGTTTTTTTTTTTTTTTGAGATATATACAAGAGTTGTTACATTCTTGTAGAGCCACTAGTACGCGTAGCGTTTCGGGCAGGTCCCTGGAATACGATCCCCGCCGCGAAGAATCGTTTTTTCATCCAAGTACACATTTTACTGTTGCGTTAAACAGGGGCTACAGTTAAGGAATTGCGCCCAGTAAATCCTCCCCGGCCAGGATACGAACCCATGACATAGCGCTCGCGGAACGCCAGGCGAGTGTCTTACCACTACACCACGGAGACTGTTGTAAGTTGTAAGCAAATGGAATAAACAAAGTGATTGAGGCCGGCCCCATACACAGCTTAAATATAGATGTGACAGCCGTTCACTGAAGAGTGAGAGGCGGGACCGAGAGCTGAAAATTTACAAGCACACCTTGCCAAACAGAGCTTGCTAGGAGAGTACACAGGGTGTAAACACTTAACAACCAACAACATGTAGACACGTGGACACTTGATAAACAGCTGATCTTCCGGGCTGTGTCGCTTGCCAGACTGCATGAAGCGGTAACTAACAGTCTAACTGGCCGGACCGTCACCGGGAGGCCTGGCCACACGCTGGACTGCGGGACCTCGAAGACTAATCAGAATAAACTTGAGGTACATAATTCAAATATGTACACACGGGGTGACACACACCATGTACACACACAGGGTGACACACACAAAATGTACACACACAGGGTGACACACACACCATGTACACACAGGGTGACACACGCACCATGTACACACAGGGTGACACACACACCATGTACACACAGGGTGACACACCATGTACACACACAGGGTGACACACACACCATGTACACACAGGGTGACACACACACCATGTACACACACAGGGTGACACACACACCATGTACACACACAGGGTGACACACACACCATGTACACACACAGGGTGATACACACACCATGTACACACACAGGGTGACACACACACCATGTACACACAGGGTGACACACCATGTACACACAGGGTGACACACACACCATGTACACACAGAGTGACACACCATGTACACACAGGGTGACACACACACCATGTACACACAGAGTGACACACCATGTACACACAGGGTGACTCACACACCATGTACACACAGGGTGACACACACACCATGTACACACAGGGTGACACACACACCATGTACACACAGGGTGACACACACACCATGTACACACAGGGTGACACACACACCATGTACACACAGGGTGACACACACACCATGTACACACAGGGTGACACACACACCATGTACACACAGGGTGACACACACACCATGTACACACAGGGTGACACACACACCATGTACACACAGGGTGACACACACACCATGTACACACACAGGGTGACACACACACCATGTACACACAGGGTGACACACACACCATGTACACACAGGGTGACACACACACCATGTACACACAGGGTGACACACACCATGTACACACAGGGTGACACACACACCATGTACACACAGGGTGACACACACACCATGTACACACAGGGTGACACACACCATGTACACACAGGGTGACACACACACCATGTACACACAGGGTGACACACACACCATGTACACACAGGGTGACACACACACCATGTACACACAGGGTGACACACACACCATGTACACACAGGGTGACACACCATGTACACACAGGGTGACACACACACCATGTACACACACAGGGTGACACACACACCATGTACACACAGGGTGACACACACACCATGTACACACAGGGTGACACACCATGTACACACAGGGTGACACACACACCATGTACACACAGGGTGACACACACACCATGTACACACAGGGTGACACACACACCATGTACACACAGGGTGACACACACACCATGTACACACAGGGTGACACACCATGTACACACAGGGTGACACACCATGTACACACAGGGTGACACACACCATGTACACACAGGGTGACACACACACCATGTACACACAGGGTGACACACACCATGTACACACAGGGTGACACACCATGTACACACAGGGTGACACACACACCATGTACACACAGGGTGACACACACACCATGTACACACAGGGTGACACACACACCATGTACACACAGGGTGACACACCATGTACACACAGGGTGACACACACACCATGTACACACAGGGTGACACACACACCATGTACACACAGGGTGACACACACACCATGTACACACAGGGTGACACACCATGTACACACAGGGTGACACACACACCATGTACACACAGGGTGACACACACACCATGTACACACAGGGTGACACACACACCATGTACACACAGGGTGACACACACACCATGTACACACAGGGTGACACACACCATGTACACACAGGGTGACACACACCATGTACACACAGGGTGACACACACACCATGTACACACAGGGTGACACACACACCATGTACACACAGGGTGACACACACCATGTACACACAGGGTGACACACACACCATGTACACACACAGGGTGACACACACACCATGTACACACAGGGTGACACACACACCATGTACACACAGGGTGACACCACACCATGTACACACAGGGTGACACACACACCATGTACACACAGGGTGACACACACACCATGTACACACAGGGTGACACACACACCATGTACACACAGGGTGACACACACACCATGTACACACAGGGTGACACACCATGTACACACAGGGTGACACACACACCATGTACCACAGGGTGACACACACCATGTACACACAGGGTGCACACACACCATGTACACACAGGGTGACACACACACCATGTACACACAGGGTGACACACACACCATGTACACACAGGGTGACACACACACCATGTACACACACAGGGTGACACACACACCATGTACACACAGGGTGACACACACACCATGTACACACAGGGTGACACACCATGTACACACACAGGGTGACAACACACCATGTACACACAGGGTGACACACCCATGTACACACAGGGTGACACACACACCATGTACACACAGGGTGACACACACACCATGTACACACAGGGTGACACACACACCATGTACACACAGGGTGACACACACACCATGTACACACAGGGTGACACATGTTGTGACCAGAAGGCATAAGAATAAATTAGATTCTCTCTCAAATCTATGAGGCGGCGGAGGTGTGTGTGTGTTATGAATGGGCTGTGCCTGGGTCAAGACATCTGGGTCTGTCACGAAGGTCTTGGTCAAGACATCTGGGTCTGTCACGAAGGTCGTGGTCAAGACATCTGGGTCTGTCACGAAGGTCGTGGTCAAGACATCTGGGTCTGTCACGAAGGTCGTGGTCAAGACATCTGGGTCTGTCAAGAAGGTCGTGGTCAAGACATCTGGGTCTGTCACGAAGGTCGTGGTCAAGACATCTGGGTCAGTCAAGAAGGTCGTGGTCAAGACATCTGGGTCTGTCACGAAGGTCGTGGTCAAGACATCTGGGTCTGTCACGAAGGTCGTGGTCAAGACATCTGGGTCTGTCACGAAGGTCGTGGTCAAGACATCTGGGTCTGTCACGAAGGTCGTGGTCAAGACATCTGGGTCTGTCGCGAAGGTCTTGGTCAAGACATCTGGGACAGTCACGAAGGTCGTGGTCAAGACATCTGGGTCTGTCACGAAGGTCGTGGTCAAGACGTCTGGGTCTGTCGCGAAGGTCGTGGTCAAGACATCTGGGTCTGTCACGAAGGTCGTGGTCAAGACGTCTGGGTCTGTCGCGAAGGTCGTGGTCAAGACATCTGGGTCTGTCACGAAGGTCGTGGTCAAGACATCTGGGTCTGTCACGAAGGTCGTGGTCAAGACATCTGGGTCTGTCACGAAGGTCGTGGTCAAGACATCTGGGTCTGTCACGAAGGTCTTGGTCAAGACATCTGGGTCTGTCACGAAGGTCGTGGTCAAGACATCTGGGTCTGTCACGAAGGTCGTGGTCAAGACATCTGGGACAGTCAAGAAGGTCGTGGTCAAGACATCTGGGACAGTCAAGAAGGTCGTGGTCAAGACATCTGGGTCTGTCACGAAGGTCGTGGTCAAGACATCTGGGTCAGTCAAGAAGGTCGTGGTCAAGACATCTGGGTCTGTCGCGAAGGTCGTGGTCAAGACATCTGGGTCTGTCACGAAGGTCGTGGTCAAGACATCTGGGTCTGTCACGAAGGTCGTGGTCAAGACATCTGGGACAGTCAAGAAGGTCGTGGTCAAGACATCTGGGACAGTCAAGAAGGTCGTGGTCAAGACATCTGGGACAGTCAAGAAGGTCGTGGTCAAGACATCTGGGTCTGTCACGAAGGTCGTGGTCAAGACATCTGGGTCAGTCAAGAAGGTCGTGGTCAAGACATCTGGGTCTGTCGCGAAGGTCGTGGTCAAGACATCTGGGTCTGTCACGAAGGTCGTGGTCAAGACATCTGGGTCTGTCGCGAAGGTCGTGGTCAAGACATCTGGGTCTGTCACGAAGGTCTTGGTCAAGACATCTGGGACAGTCAAGAAGGTCGTGGTCAAGACATCTGGGTCAGTCAAGAAGGTCGTGGTCAAGACATCTGGGACAGTCAAGAAGGTCGTGGTCAAGACATCTGGGTCAGTCAAGAAGGTCGTGGTCAAGACATCTGGGACAGTCAAGAAGGTCGTGGTCAAGACATCTGGGTCAGTCAAGAAGGTCGTGGTCAAGACATCTGGGACAGTCAAGAAGGTCGTGGTCAAGACATCTGGGTCAGTCACGAAGGTCGTGGTCAAGACATCTGGGTCTGTCACGAAGGTCGTGGTCAAGACATCTGGGACAGTCAAGAAGGTCGTGGTCAAGACATCTGGGTCAGTCAAGAAGGTCGTGGTCAAGACATCTGGGACAGTCAAGAAGGTCTTGGTCAAGACATCTGGGACAGTCAAGAAGGTCGTGGTCAAGACATCTGGGTCTGTCGCGAAGGTCGTGGTCAAGACATCTGGGTCTGTCACGAAGGTCGTGGTCAAGACGTCTGGGTCTGTCACGAAGGTCGTGGTCAAGACATCTGGGTCTGTCACGAAGGTCGTGGTCAAGACATCTGGGTCTGTCACGAAGGTCGTGGTCAAGACATCTGGGTCTGTCACGAAGGTCGTGGTCAAGACATCTGGGTCTGTCACGAAGGTCGTGGTCAAGACATCTGGGTCAGTCACGAAGGTCGTGGTCAAGACATCTGGGTCTGTCACGAAGGTCGTGGTCAAGACATCTGGGTCTGTCACGAAGGTCGTGGTCAAGACATCTGGGTCTGTCACGAAGGTCGTGGTCAAGACATCTGGGTCAGTCACGAAGGTCGTGGTCAAGACATCTGGGTCAGTCACGAAGGTCGTGGTCAAGACATCTGGGTCTGTCACGAAGGTCGTGGTCAAGACATCTGGGTCTGTCACGAAGGTCTTGGTCAAGACATCTGGGACAGTCAAGAAGGTCGTGGTCAAGACATCTGGGACAGTCAAGAAGGTCGTGGTCAAGACATCTGGGACAGTCAAGAAGGTCGTGGTCAAGACATCTGGGTCTGTCACGAAGGTCGTGGTCAAGACATCTGGGTCAGTCAAGAAGGTCGTGGTCAAGACATCTGGGTCTGTCGCGAAGGTCGTGGTCAAGACATCTGGGTCTGTCACGAAGGTCGTGGTCAAGACATCTGGGTCTGTCACGAAGGTCGTGGTCAAGACATCTGGGACAGTCAAGAAGGTCGTGGTCAAGACATCTGGGACAGTCAAGAAGGTCGTGGTCAAGACATCTGGGACAGTCAAGAAGGTCGTGGTCAAGACATCTGGGTCTGTCACGAAGGTCGTGGTCAAGACATCTGGGTCAGTCAAGAAGGTCGTGGTCAAGACATCTGGGTCTGTCGCGAAGGTCGTGGTCAAGACATCTGGGTCTGTCACGAAGGTCGTGGTCAAGACATCTGGGTCTGTCGCGAAGGTCGTGGTCAAGACATCTGGGTCTGTCACGAAGGTCTTGGTCAAGACATCTGGGACAGTCAAGAAGGTCGTGGTCAAGACATCTGGGTCAGTCAAGAAGGTCGTGGTCAAGACATCTGGGACAGTCAAGAAGGTCGTGGTCAAGACATCTGGGTCAGTCAAGAAGGTCGTGGTCAAGACATCTGGGACAGTCAAGAAGGTCGTGGTCAAGACATCTGGGTCAGTCAAGAAGGTCGTGGTCAAGACATCTGGGACAGTCAAGAAGGTCGTGGTCAAGACATCTGGGTCAGTCACGAAGGTCGTGGTCAAGACATCTGGGTCTGTCACGAAGGTCGTGGTCAAGACATCTGGGACAGTCAAGAAGGTCGTGGTCAAGACATCTGGGTCAGTCAAGAAGGTCGTGGTCAAGACATCTGGGACAGTCAAGAAGGTCTTGGTCAAGACATCTGGGACAGTCAAGAAGGTCGTGGTCAAGACATCTGGGTCTGTCGCGAAGGTCGTGGTCAAGACATCTGGGTCTGTCACGAAGGTCGTGGTCAAGACGTCTGGGTCTGTCACGAAGGTCGTGGTCAAGACATCTGGGTCTGTCACGAAGGTCGTGGTCAAGACATCTGGGTCTGTCACGAAGGTCGTGGTCAAGACATCTGGGTCAGTCACGAAGGTCGTGGTCAAGACGTCTGGGTCTGTCACGAAGGTCGTGGTCAAGACATCTGGGTCTGTCACGAAGGTCGTGGTCAAGACATCTGGGTCTGTCACGAAGGTCGTGGTCAAGACATCTGGGACAGTCAAGAAGGTCGTGGTCAAGACATCTGGGTCAGTCAAGAAGGTCGTGGTCAAGATATCTGGGACCCAGATTGTCGATATCTTCTCAGTGCCTCCAGTTATGTCATGCTAGGCGGAAATTTATATGACTCCCACGTTGACCAGAAACTGCAGTCGGAAACGGTCTTGAGGTAATGCACAAGGTGTTCTAGTGCTGGAGCGGCAGAAAGCATGTCAGTGATGTGGAATTGGTGATGAGAGTTTGGCTCAAGCTAGTGGAGGCTGGCATTTCTGATCTGGGGGGAGCACTGAGCGGCTGTGAGCAGGAAGTCATGGCCACATCAGCAGGTTGACATGTCCCAGACGGTAGACCACCGCACCCTCAGCATCGCAGTGCGAACCTCTGGTGGAATGCACAAGTTGGTATCATGAGTAGTAATATATCTGTGTATTATGAAGTGACAAACATTGGCCAGTAATTTGAGATTACTAGAAGAAGCAAGCGTGCTTTCTAACGATTAAACAAGCAACTGACAACCTTTGGACAAGGTGGATGTGTGGGAAAAGATTGTGCAGAACGAGTGCTGTAGTAAGACTTAGCAGGGCGCCCCATGGTCTAAAGTAGGGGAGTGATGACGTCACGCCGTGATACTGACAGTGTGAAGAGCGAGTCATCCGTCAGGTGCCCGGAGCAGTTCCGACTTGACAAGTTAGTCGTCAAGTCGATCCAGTCGTCAAGTCGATCCAGTCATGTTGGTGCAAAGAGCCACTGTAGGAAGAGGTTAATGACAAGTAAACTTTTTGGCTGAGGAGCAAGACCAAAGATTACGTCGACTGTTTTACCTGTCAAGCCGAATGGACATTAATCCACAGAGACAATACAAGTGATAAATGTTGGCCCAATCAGTAGAGACAGTGATCCTGCGACTCAAAGCCAGTGTTTATTTATTTATTTATTTATATACAAAAAGGTACATTGGGATTGTGAGGATACATAGCATAGTAATTACATTCTTGTAAAGCCACTAGTACGCGCAGCGTTTCGGGCAGTGTAGTCTATCTGTGTGGACGACACTGCCTAGAGACTACTTGGGACGGGCGAGAGTTTCTG
Organism: Procambarus clarkii; assembly: GCF_040958095.1. Classification (NCBI taxonomy): domain Eukaryota; kingdom Metazoa; phylum Arthropoda; class Malacostraca; order Decapoda; family Cambaridae; genus Procambarus; species Procambarus clarkii. The sequence goes on along the minus strand of NC_091215.1, from coordinate 19,985,861 downwards.
TGAAGTGACGCATCCTTGCCAGAGTCCAGAGCACCTCGTGAACGCCGTGGCCCATATATATCTCTCCAAGACACGAAGCTAATTGAGAACTTAACTGCCCTAGCGAGACAGATACGCAGCAACGCCGAGGCAAGGTGAAGGTGGAGAAGAGTCTAGGAGACACTTCTCATGTCACTGTGAGGATTAAGTACTACAGACGTTAAGTGTGGCATGTTGAGCAGATGCTCTTTTGTTATAACCCGCCCGGGATCGAACCCGGGACCACAGGATCACAAGTCCAGTGTGCTGTCCGCTCAGCCGACCGGCTCCAATGACGTGTGACGTCATTGTTGTTGTGCTTGAGAATAAACCATTCGAAGATTATTTCTCTTCCGGCCTAAACGTAAGTCACACAACAGTGACGTCATCGACGCAGGCGCCGCAGCAGGGACGCAGAGTGACTTGGGAGAAACTCAGTGTTGACCAAATCAGCTGTTCTAGCTAAGTAACGTTCCCTCCCCATTCCCCCTTTGATTAGAAATTCCTTCAAGGAACTTTTAGGAAATATTATAGTTATTCATGTATCAGGATACACTTGGGTGTATATGTTATACTGTGGTATCAGGATACACTTGGGTGTATATGTTATACTGTGGTATCAGGATACACTTGGGTGTATATGTTATACTGTGGTATCAGGATACACTTGGGTGTATATGCTCAAGAGAATGATGCAGAGGATCAGGAGAGGGAGGCATAGGCCTAAGAGTGATGCAGAGGCTCAAATATTATAGTTATTAATACTGATTTAATACTGTGGTATCAGGATACACTTGGGTGTATATGTTATACTGTGGTATCAGGATACACTTGGGTGTATATGTTATACTGTGGTATCAGGATACACTTGGGTGTATATGTCATACTGTGGTATCAGGATACACTTGGGTGTATATGTTATACTGTGGTATCAGGATACACTTGGGTGTATATGTTATACTGTGGTATCAGGATACACTTGGGTGTATATGTTATACTGTGGTATCAGGATACACTTGGGTGTATATGTTATACTGTGGTATCAGGATACACTTGGGTGTATATGTTATACTGTGGTATCAGGATACACTTGGGTGTATATGTTATACTGTGGTATCAGGATACACTTGAGTGTATATGTTATACTGTGGTGAAATGACAAGTGACCATTAGCCAAATGTTCCCGCCAGATGACAGCCTAGTGCTAGTGAGGAGTTATTCGGCAGTGAACTTTGTATGGTAAGATTTAAAGTAAGATTTGATTTCCAAGCCTCCTAATTTCTTGAGAAAGCAAATTAATGTGCAAAGACAATATTAGAGTTACCACAATTGTCTCAGTAGAGTAACGCTCATCTGACCAGAGCCGAGAGTGGCCGTTAGGTTAAACAGTGGATGAGGCTAATGCTTGTATAGTATTGTTTTGGATTTGTATAGTATTCATTAATGAATGTTGTTATTAGTTTTAAAACTAATAACAAACTAATGGAAACTGTTTCCATGTACCTCTAATTGAACTATGCCAGGCATTGATCTATACGAGAGTTTTAGCTATTTATGCTATCACTGAATAAAGGTTATTCCTGGGGAAGAGGTTATCATATTACTGTTTGGAGGAGAGTGAGGCTAGGCTGTAAGGGAACTGAAGACTAGTTTTCAGACAAAGTTTTAGATGCTACTCCAAGTTTACTCACAACTGAAAACAAATGGGAAAATTTTCGAAATATACTTGACGTGGTTTATGGGGGAATAAAAACCATTTTTCAAACTTTTCAGACACACGCAATTAGGAAATAACTTTGCTACACAAGAACCAAAAATTGTATTACGCTGGTAAAAGTCAATTAAACATGTTTAATGAGGGAAATTTCCCCACCTAGTCATACCTAACACAACACATATTACATGTGTAATTATATATTGTGTTATTGATACATTACACAAATAAATGTATATACACAAAGAAGATGCGTTTTCCTTTGGTGTATTATTTCTATTAATTTTAATTATTAATTAAATCACAACAATAAACGAAAGAATTGTAGATAATTTTTGTGTTATCTTGATAGATAATTTCCCTGTGACGTAAGACGCCATGTATGCCGGAGAGTTAATAGATGAATTAATAAAACTCACTTCTTTCACTGAACAATTACTACACATAGTCTAGGTGCTATTTAATATATAAATATTAATCATAAATTATAATTAATAAGATCCTAAAAGGATCTGATTTAATATTCATTCCTTCCCAAAATTAATTAAATAATCCAGCGTGTATAAACGGGGTGAGGAAAGGCAGCTCCGTCTTGCCTGAAGGTCTCAAGAAGAGACGCGGCGGACAGGTGCCTGGAGTCATCACCACAACAACTTTATTGATCATCCTGTCTAACTGCTCTAGTTGGACCCGTCGCCTCTAGCAGGGTAACACTTAAAAGGTTCATCAGAAACGCATCGTCTCGCTAATTTACACCCACAGAAGTGAATATTATTACAGAGTATTAACAGAAACGTATTTCTATTCTCAAATACAATTCAACCACCTTGAGGTTACCTTGAGGTGCTTCCGGGGATTTAGCGGATTAGCGGCCCGGTCGTCGACCAGGCCTCCTGGTTGCTGGACTGATCAACCAGGTTGTTGGACGCGGCTGTTCGCAGCCTGACGTATGACTACCACACACATGGGTACACACACTTACAAACACACGTACACGTTATCACACGCTCAAACACGTGCACACAAGCAGCCTCACGCTGACACAACTTCACGAACCACAAATATATTCACGAACATTTAATAATGCTCACGGATCGACGGACCGAAACATCGTCACTCCATTTAGTGTTGAGATGTGAGGGTGACCAATGTCCCGGCACGATAGTGTGGCTTATTACAGTAGGGAAGTGATGGCGTTACGCCGTGAAGCTGACACAGTGTGAACATATCAATAGAAATAGAACAAGAAATAGATCAAGTAAATAGAGCAAGAATGACGTAGTATCAAAATGTAAATATAACCAAAGGAATTATCCAGTTATATCAGGAAGACTTATGTCTCCGAACAACAAACTCAGGCAAACAATTGAACAAGAGAAAGCGTAATGCTATCAAAAAATGATAACGAGATAAAATCAGCAGTTATTATAAGCACTTACTGGTGACCAGCAGTCACCGCAAGCACTTACTGGTGACCAGCAGTCACCGCAAGCACTTACTGGTGACCAGCAGTCACCGCAAGCACTTACTGGTGACCAGCAGTCACCGCAAGCACTTACTGGTGACCAGCAGTCGTCGCAAGCACTTACTGGTGACCAGCAGTCGTCGCAAGCACTTACTGGTGACCGGCAGTCATCGCAAGCACTTACAGGTGACAGGCAGTCATCGCAAGCACTTACAGGTGACAGGCAGTCATCGCAAGCACTTACAGGTGACAGGCAGTCATCGCAAGCACTTACAGGTGACAGGCAGTCATCGCAAGCACTTACAGGTGACAGGCAGTCATCGCAAGCACTTACAAGTGACAGGCAGTCATCGCAAGCACTTACAAGTGACAGGCAGTCATCGCAAGCACTTACAAGTGACAGGCAGTCATCGCAAGCACTTACAGGTGACAGGCAGTCATCGCAAGCACTTACAGGTGACAGGCAGTCATCGCAAGCACTTACAGGTGACAGGCAGTCATCGCAAGCACTTACAGGTGACAGGCAGTCATCGCAAGCACTTACAGGTGACAGGCAGTCATCGCAAGCACTTACAGGTGACAGGCAGTCATCGCAAGCACTTACAGGTGACAGGCAGTCATCGCAAGCACTTACAGGTGACAGGCAGTCATCGCAAGCACTTACAGGTGACAGGCAGTCATCGCAAGCACTTACAGGTGACAGGCAGTCATCGCAAGCACTTACAGGTGACAGGCAGTCATCGCAAGCACTTACAGGTGACAGGCAGTCATCGCAAGCACTTACAGGTGACAGGCAGTCATCGCAAGCACTTACAGGTGACAGGCAGTCATCGCAAGCACTTACAGGTGACAGGCAGTCATCACAAGCACTTACAGGTGACAGGCAGTCATCGCAAGCACTTACAGGTGACAGGCAGTCATCGCAAGCACTTACAGGTGACAGGCAGTCATCGCAAGCACTTACAGGTGACAGGCAGTCATCGCAAGCACTTACAGGTGACCAGCAGTCATCACAAGCACTTAGCAAGCAAGCAAGTACACATGTGACCAGCGGCTCTTACAAGCACACACAGGTGACCGGCAGTCATCGCAAGCACTTACAGGTGACCGGCAGTCATCGCAAGCACTTACAGGTGACAGGCAGTCATCGCAAGCACTTACAGGTGACCGGCAGTCGTCGCAAGCACTTACAAGTGACCAGCAGTCATCACAAGCACTTAGCAAGCAAGTACACAGGTGACCAGCGGGTCTTACAAGCACACACAGGTGACCAGCGGGTCTTACAAGCACGTACAGACACACACGCCTGGGCTATATATCACACAGGTAAGAGAATAAATGTCGTAAATTTTGCCGTGATTGTCGGCCTTAAATGTTAAAAATCAATGGTTAAAAAAAGGTTCAAGACTGGCCAGAACCTCTGAGGTGTGCGGCCAGTCTGAGTGAACACTCTGAACCACAGCCATTCTGAGTGGCTGTGAGAGGTGAACAGTGTGCCTGAACACAGAAGGTTCAGTAAGTGAATAATAGATCACAGTATGAATGATGGAAAGTTCAGTAAGTGAACGATAGATCGCAGTGTGAATGATGGATACTTGAATTTCAGTGATATAAATCTTAGTGTGAATGATATGGGGTATCTTAGTGTGAATGATATGGGGTATCTTAGTGTGAATGATATGGGGTATCTTAGTGTGAATGATATGGGGTATCTTAGTGTGAATGATATGGGGTATCTTAGTGCGAATGATATGGGGTATCTTAGTGCGAATGATATGGGGTATCTTAGTGCGAATGATATGGGGTATCTTAGTGTGAATGATATGGGGTATCTTAGTGTGAATGATATGGGGTATCTTAGTGTGAATGATATGGGGTATCTTAGTGTGAATGATATGGGGTATCTTAGTGTGAATGATATGGGGTATCTTAGTGTGAATGATATGGGGTATCTTAGTGTGAATGATATGGGGTATCTTAGTGTGAATGATATGGGGTATCTTAGTGTGAATGATATGGGGTATCTTAGTGCGAATGATATGGGGTATCTTAGTGTGAATGATATCGGAACACAGCGTGCCTAATGATACATAATGTAAACGACGGAAAGGTTTATTTCAGTGACGTAAATCTCAGAGTGAATTACTGATATTTTAGTGTGAATGATTGAAGATGAATAACTGAAGGCTGACTGTGAATGACTAATAATCGAGAATATGAACTATGGAACATGAGTATATGAGTGATGAAAGTTGCGTCAAGAATGAAATGATGAATAAGATGATCAAGTGAATAAGCAAATGACAACTGTATTTGGGAAGACTGAACAATAAAACAATTTTGAATTTCAATAATGAAAGGATGAGTATGAATAAAAAAAAGGTTTAGTTTCAAACATGTTAAGAGAAGTATTAAAATAATGAAAGACAATGTGAATGATAGAAAACTAGGTATGAATTAACCACTGAATAGCAATAGATCGTGTATAAAATGTATAGACCAAGAATGTGAATAATCGAAGCTGAACCTACGAAAGAATATAATTTGAATTTTAGTAACGAAACACTGAAAACAATAAAGGTAGCTTCAATAAGAATAAAGCAAGTCTGATAATGAAATAACATTTATAATCCGAATCACATTTATAATGTGATTCAGATTAATGTGATTCAAATCTGGCTGATTATCTGAATGGTATAATACTGAGCATCTGAATGGTATAATACTGAGCATCTGAATGGTATAATACTGAGCATCTGAATGGTATAATACTGAACATCTGAATGGTATAATACTGAGTATCTGAATGGTATAATACTGAGCATCTGAATGGTATAATACTGAGCATCTGAATGGTATAATACTGAGCATCTGAATGGTATAATACTGAGCATCTGAATGGTATAATACTGAGCATCTGAATGGTATAATACTGAGCATCTGAATGGTATAATACTGAGCATCTGAATGGTATAATACTGAGCATCTGAATGGTATAATACTGAGCATCTGAATGGTATAATACTGAGCATCTGAATGGTATAATACTGAGCATCTGAATGGTATAATACTGAGCATCTGAATGGTATAATACTGAGCATCTGAATGGTATAATACTGAACATCTGAATGGTATAATACTGAGCATCTGAATGGTATAATACTGAGCATCTGAATGGTATAATACTGAGCATCTGAATGGTATAATACTGAGCATCTGAATGGTATAATACTGAGCATCTGAATGGTATAATACTGAGCATCTGAATGGTATAATACTGAGCATCTGAATATATGGCTGAATGTGAATAACAAAACCCTGACAATGAATAGTGAAAGTTTGTTAATGTTGATTGTAAATTGAACACTATGATTCGTGAAAGATTAAATTTATAAATGAGAGAATAATGGGTATAAATGATTTTAATTAGCAGCAATGAATGGTAGAGCACTTCACAGGCCGAGTGTGTGAGTGATGGAGGCCCAGAGTGTGTGTGAGTGATGGAGGCCCAGAGTGTGTGTGTGAGTGATGGAGGCCCAGAGTGTGTGTGTGAGTGATGGAGGCCCAGAGTGTGTGTGTGAGTGATGGAGGCCCAGAGTGTGTGTGTGAGTGATGGAGGCCCAGAGTGTGTGTGTGAGTGATGGAGGCCCAGAGTGTGTGTGTGAGTGATGGAGGCCCAGAGTGTATGTGTGAGTGATGGAGGCCCAGAGTGTGTGTGTGAGTGATGGAGGCCCAGAGTGTGTGTGTGAGTGATGGAGGCCCAGAGTGTGTGTGTGTGATGGAGGCCCAGAGTGTGTGTGTGAGTGATGGAGGCCCAGAGTGTGTGTGTGAGTGATGGAGGCCCAGAGTGTGTGTGAGTGATGGTGGCCCAGAGTGTGTGTGTGAGTGATGGAGGCCCAGAGTGTGTGAGTGAGTGATGGAGGCCCAGAGTGTGTGTGTGAGTGATGGTGGCCCAGAGTGTGTGTGTGATGGGGGCCCAGAGTGTGTGTGAGTGATGGAGGCCCAGAGTGTGTGTGAGTGATGGAGGCCCAGAGTGTGTGTGTGTGAGTGATGGTGGCCCAGAGTGTGTGAGTGATGGTGGCCCAGAGTGTGTGAGTGAGTGATGGTGGCCCAGAGTGTGTGAGTGAGTGATGGTGGCCCAGAGTGTGTGTGTGAGTGATGGTGGCCCAGAGTGTGTGTGTGAGTGATGGAGGCCCAGAGTGTGTGTGTGAGTGATGGAGGCCCAGAGTGTGTGTGTGAGTGATGGAGGCCCAGAGTGTGTGTGTGAGTGATGGTGGCCCAGAGTGTGTGTGTGAGTGATGGTGGCCCAGAGTGTGTGTGTGATGGGGGCCCAGAGTGTGTGAGTGAGTGATGGAGGCCCAGAGTGTGTGTGTGAGTGATGGTGGCCCAGAGTGTGTGAGTGATGGAGGCCCAGAGTGTGTGTGTGAGTGATGGAGGCCCAGAGTGTGTGTGTGAGTGATGGTGGCCCAGAGTGTGTGTGTGAGTGATGGTGGCCCACAGTGTGTGTGTGATGGGGGCCCAGAGTGTGTGAGTGAGTGATGGAGGCCCAGAGTGTGTGTGTGAGTGATGGTGGCCCAGAGTGTGTGAGTGATGGAGGCCCAGAGTGTGTGTGTGAGTGATGGAGGCCCAGAGTGTGTGAGTGATGGGGGCCCAGAGTGTGTGTGAGTGATGGTGGCCCAGAGTGTGTGTGAGTGATGGAGGCCCAGAGTGTGTGAGTGATGGGGGCCCAGAGTGTGTGTGAGTGATGGTGGCCCAGAGTGTGTGTGTGTAAGTGATGGTGGCCCAGAGTGTGTGTGTGTGAGTGATGGAGGCCCAGAGTGTGTGTGAGTGATGGAGGCCCAGAGTGAGAGTGATGGTGGCCCAGAGTGTGTGTGTGAGTGATGGTGGCCCAGAGTGTGTGTGTGAGTGATGGTGGCCCAGAGTGTGTGTGAGTGATGGAGGCCCAGAGTGAGAGTGATGGAAGGTTCAGGAGTAATGATAAATGATTCTGAATGAGCAAGATGAAATTGTGAGAATAATTAGAGAAGAATTTCAAACGTGGACTCACTAATGTAAGCCAATGTGTCCCCATCTATATACCCCCCCCCCCTCCTCCTTTATGCTTTGTCCCTCACGGCTCCTGCCCTCATTCTTCCCAACATGTCCCCTCCCTCTCACTCCCCTGTCATTCAAACACAGTTTCCTCTAAATACATCACACTTCTTCATGATTCTTCTGCCTCAGAGACTTCCCTATGTAATGAAAGTAATCCCAAGCAAAATGACTCTCTGTACCCTTGCGCCCTCCCATATTAACCTCTCCCAGTTAGCCTCCACACAAGCGTCTCTCCCACACACATATACCACTCTCCCGTGTCTCCCATGTGCGCGTGAAGTGAGAGAAGAGGCACAGGGGTCCCCCGGAGTGATGAATGTCAGGCTCATCCATTCTCCTGTTATTTACCCCCTTTGTCCAATGTTTATACTCCGTTGTCTGTCGTCCGCAGCGGCGACAGAGGCCAGCAGCACGCGAGGGGAATTTACAGAGGTGTTGTGGGGGAGGAAAGTGCGCCGTAAAGAAAGGAAGACTGGACAAAGACAATGGTAAACAAAGACGGGAGACTTGGAGATGACAGAGGACATGATGTAGGCCGGATCCGGGAGACACAGCTGCTGGAGATGTTGATATGATAGAGCTTATATTTACATATACGGGTTCGGGAACCTGTACAACATTTGCTGAATGATGGTTGAGAGGCGGGACCAAACAGCTAAAGCGCAACCCCCGCAAGCACAATTAGGTGAGCAGAATTTGGCGAGTATACGTGTGCGCGAGAGCGCACGCGCGCGCACGCACGCACGCACGCACGCACACACACACACACACACACACACGCACACACACACACGTGTGTGTGTGTGTGTGTGTGTGTGTGGATAAGGGTATCAAGAGGATAACATCAGCAGCATATGCCAGGTTGGCTAACATAAGAACGGCCTTCAGAAACTTGTGTAAGGCATCTTTCAGAACATTATATACCACATATGTCAGACCAATCCTGAAGTATGCGGCTCCAGCATAGAGACCATATCTAGTCAAGCATAAGACTGAACTGCAAAAGGTTCAAAGGTTTACCACCAGACTAGTACCCGAGCTGAGAGGTATGAGCTACGAGGAGAGACTACGGGAATTAAACCTCACGTCGCTGGAAGCCAAGAGTTAGCGCGGACATGATCACCACATACAAGATTCTCAAAGGAATTGATAGAGTAGATAAAGACAGGCTATTTAACATAAGGGGCATACGCACTAGGGGACACAGGTGAAAATTGAGTGCCCAAATGAGCCACAGAGATATTAGAATGAACTTTTTCAGTGTCAGAGTGGTTGACAAATGGAAAGCATTAGGCAGTGATGCGGTGGAGGCTGACTCCATACACAGTTTCAAGTGTAGATATGATAGAGCCCAGTAGGCTCAGGAATCTGTACACCAGTTGATTGACAGTTGAGAGGCGGGACCAAAGAGCCACAGCTCAACCCCCGCAAGCACAATTAGGTGAGTACGTACGTACGTGTGTGTGTGTGTGTGTGTGTGTGTGTGTGTGTGTGTGTGTGTGTGTGTGTGTGTGTGTGTTTGAAAAATAATCAGTTGCTTGACAGTTGAGAGGCGGGCCCAAAGAGCCAGAACTCAACCCCCGCAAGCACAACTAGGTGAACACACACTTTTCAGCTATGCTCATCAGGATGATGGGAACAGTTCTGCCTTTAGAAGCCGTGATGACGATCATCAAAACTCTATGGAAAACATACCCCCATCTTATTTGAGATCATTTAATATCAAATGGGTCGGTATAAATGTTGAAATTACTTAAATCAAGGCACTTAGCAGACCCTGACTTGCCTCTGACCTCCCCCATCCCCCCATCCCCATGTGTCACGTGTCAAAGTTGGGCGAGACTAGCCCCAAGCGTCTGGCCTCCTAATGCGGACAAGAGAAATTCTCTTTTATAGATATATATTAGAGATGGGGGTATCCGGCGGTGCCCGGGTCTATCCGGTACCAGAGTGTCCTCCAAGCATCCTCACCTACACACACACGCCCAAGTACAGGGCTCTGTACTTAGACCCATCCTGTTTCTAATATATGTAAACGATCTTCCAGAGGGTATAGACTCATTCCTCTCAGTGTTTGCTGATGATGGAAAAATGAGAAGAATCAAGACAGATGATGATAGACAGAGACTACAGGACGACCGGGACAGGCTGGAGGAATGGTCTAAAAAATGGCTACTAAAGTTCAACTCAGGAAAGTGCAAAGTAATGAAATTAGGCGAAGGGAGCAGAAGGCTGACCGCAAGGTACTATCTGGGAGGTGCAATCCTACAAGAGTCAAATCGAGAGAAAGATTTGGATGTTGATATCACACCGAACCTGTCCCCAGAGGCCCACATCAAAAGGATATAATTAGCGGCATATGCTAGGTTGGCCAACATAAAAACTGCCTTTAGAGATTTGTGTAAGGAATCTTTCAGAACCCTGTATACCACTTATGTAAGACCAATCCTGGAATATGCAGCTCCAGCTTGGAGTACATACCTAGTTAAACACAAGACAAAGTAAGAGAAGATTCAGCGGTATGCCACCAGGCTCGTCCCGGAACAGAGGTAAGAGCTACAGGAAAGGCTAAAGGAACTGAAACCCACGTCCCCGTAAGACAGAAGAGTAAGGGGAAGACATGATAACCACCTACAAAATTCTCAGGGGAATTGACAGGGTGGACAAAGACAAACTCTTTAGCACGGGTGGAACACAAACAAGGGGACACAGGTGGAAACTGAGTACCCAAATGAGCCACAGAGACGTTAGAAAGAAGTTTTTCAATGTCAGAGTAGTTAGTAAATGGAATGCATTAGGCAGTGATGTGGTGGAGGCTGACTCCATACACAGTTTCAAATGTAGATATGAAAGAGCCCAGTAGGCTCAGGAATCTGTACACCAGTTGATTGACAGTTGAGAGGTGAGACCAAAGAGCCTAAGCTCAATCCCCGCAAGCATAACTAGGCGAGTACACACACACTCACTCTCTGTTTCTTCACATACACACGTGAAAAAACCCACACCACACATGTGTGTGGTGTGGGAAAAAAAAAAAAAAAAAAAAAAAAGTAGTTAGTAAACAGTTGATTGACAGTTGAGAGGCGGGCCGAAAGAGCAAAGCTCAACCCCCGCAAAAACACAACTAGTAAACACATCCTCCTCGTCCCCACATTGCTATAACAATCTTCAATACACAATGTTTTTATGACTGTAAACATCTTCACACTATCAATATTCTTCCTCACACCCACCTCCCAACACCCCCCCCCCACCCTCCCAACACCCACACCCCCCCCCCCACCTCCCAACACCCACACACCCACCCCCCACCCTCCCAACACCCACACACCCACCCCCCACCCTCCCAACACCCACACCCCCCCCCTACCTCCCAACACCCACACCCCCCCCCTACCTCCCAACACCCACACACCCCCCCCTACCTCCCAACACCCACACCCCCCCCACCTCCCAACACCCACACACCCCCCCCCTACCTCCCAACACCCACACCCCCCCCACCTCCCAACACCCACACCCCCCCCACCTCCCAACACCCACACACCCCCCCCCTACCTCCCAACACCCACACCCCCCCCACCTCCCAACACCCACACCCCCCCCCTACCTCCCAACACCCACACACCCCCCCCCTACCTCCCAACACCCACACACCCCCCCCCCTACCTCCCAACACGCACACCCCCCTCCTACCTCCCAACACCCACACACCCCCCACCTCCCAACACCCCCCCACCTCCCACACCCCCCCCACCTCCCAACACCCACACACCCCCCCCCACCTGCCAACACCCACACCCCCCCCCCTCCCAACACCCACACCCCCTCCCTCCCAACACCCACACACACAGCCCCCTCCCAACACCCACACACCCCCCCCCCAACACCCACACACACACCCCCCTCCCAACACCCACCCCCCTCCCAACACCCACACACACCCCCGTCTCAACACCCACACACACCCCCTCCCAACACCCCCCTCCCAACACCCCCCTCCCAACACCCACACACACCCCCCCCTCCCAACACCCACACACACCCCCCCTCCCAACACCCACACACACCCCCCCTCCCAACACCCACACACACCCCCGTCTCAACACCCACACACACCCCCTCCCAACACCCCCCTCCCAACACCCACACACACCCCCCCCTCCCAACACCCACACACACCCCCCCTCCCAACACCCACACACACCCCCCCTCCCAACACCCACACACACCTCCCCTCCCAACACCCACACCCCCCCCCCCTTTCCAACACCCACACACCCCCCCTCCCAACACCCACACACCCCCCTCCCAACACCCACACACCCCCCTCCCAACACCCACACACCCCCCCCTCCCAACACCCACACACCCTCCCCCCTCCCAACACCCACACACCCTCCCCCCTCCCAACACCCACACCCCCCCCCCTCCCCACACCCCCCCTTCCCACACCCACACCCCCCCTCCCAACACCCCCCTCCCAACACCCACACCCCCCCCCCTCCCAACACCCACACACCCCCTGTAACACCCAGGACCTCCCCCTTAGAGTTCACACCCAGGGAAGCCTTCTTCAAGAGGTCAGCCCAGATGACCTCCGGTTCATCTTGTATATTAAAAAAATTCCTGGGTTAGTCTTAGTCAGCATAGTTTCAAGTATGTAATATTTCATGCAAGGGAATTAGACTCCAGATTCTTATGTGTAAACATCCTTGGATCTCCCCCTTTTGGCCAGGTCAGAGGTCAGTCACACATGTAATTAATAACTCCTCTCTTGAAGAGTGTATGGTGAATGTCAAACAAGCTTTTTGAAATATTTCTTGAGTGTTTGTACACTCTTGGTGGGTAGCAACAGCAGATCTCCCCCTCCCCCTGTGGGGGTTGTATATAGAGGTCCTGTAGGGACTTAGGGGACACAGAGTGCGGGACACCGGGGTCCAGAGAGGGCTGTGAAGATCATCTCAGCCAGGGAGAGACAGGTCTTAAGGTAACGTGTGTGATCTGAGTTTTTGTTCCATGTCCAAATTTCTTAACTTTTTTGCCAGTGTTAGAGTAGGATTTATAAGTGGTGATTGACATAATTTTGGTCTCAATAAAACTCGTGTTAAATTTTCCGTCTGTGTCAATTGTTGAATCCTCTTAGCCTTTTGGATATAGTGGCTGACAACCGTTTCCATAATTAATGACAGTTATAGAAAGTACTCTCCAAGTCAAGCAATGTTTCTTGCCTCGTTGCTTGATATAGTCTCAATGGTCAAAGGCAGATGGTGGCAGCGTATTTCATCCTGTGTTAGCATCTCCTTGTTGGCAGTGTACTTTGTAGTCCCGGTGTAACCATCATATGTCAGCCCATAACAGTGTTACCAAGTGCAACCAATGGGGAAGTGTTACTCAGGATAAGTAGTGTTTACATTATTAGTTAAGTGTTCCATTATAGTAGTGGTACAATAGAGCGGTGTTACACCCCCCTCCCATCACCCACACACCCCCCTCCTCCCCACACCCACACACCTGGTGGATAGGGGCCTCGTAGCCTGGTGGATAGCGCGCAGGAATCGTAATTCTGTGGCGCGGGTTCGATTCCCGCACCATCAGAAACAAATGGGCAAAGTTTCTTTCACCCTAAGTGCCCCTGTTACCTAGCAGTAAATAGGTACCTGGGAGTTAGTCAGCTGTCACGGGCTGCTTCCTGGGGGGTGTGTGTGTGTGGTGTGGGAAAAAAAAAAAAAAAAAAAAAAGTAGTTAGTAAACAGTTGATTGACAGTTGAGAGGCGGGCCGAAAGAGCAAAGCTCAACCCCCGCAAAACACAACTAGTAAACACACCCCCCTCCCATCACCCACAAACCTCCCTCCTCCCCACACCCACACCCCCCCCCTCCCCACACCCACACACACCCCCTCCCAACACCCACACACCCCCCCTCCCAACACCCACACACACCCCCCCTCCCAACACCCACACACACCCACCCTCCCAACACCCACACACCCCCTCCCAACACCCACACACCCCCTTCCCAACACCCACACACACCCCCCCTCCCAACACCCACACACACCCACCCTCCCAACACCCACACACCCAACTCCCAACACACACACACACCCAACTCCCAACACCCACACACCCAACTCCCAACGGACATTTCATACACACACCCAACTTTACGAATGGGTAATATGGGCCGCCCCCCTTCATGGGAGACATAGGGGTTAGACACCCTACGACACTCCCCATAAAATCATCTTCAATTCTTTAAAGGTGTTGATGCTAGCTCCAAGCGTCTGGCCACCAAGGTCAGATAAACAGATAGATATTCGCTTTTATAGATATAGATACTAGATGGAATACCCGTAGGGCCCGGGGAGACCCGTCGCCCAGGTCTCCACCACACACCCTCCCTGTCTCCCTTATCATTGTAACTATCTTCATCGTACACTATCTTTTTTACTGTAAAGAAACTCTTCACGCCTTCTCCACTTCTTCCCCCACACACACACTCATACTCTCCCCTCACACACCTTCCCCAATCTCTCCCCAACGCGCACCATCCACGTCTCACTTCAGCACACATCCTCCCTATCTCCCTCTGCACATTTCCCCTATCTCCCTCAATCCCCCTTATTTCACTCTCCATCCAGCCTCTCATATCCCCCTCAATTTCCCCTTATTTCCCTCTCCATTTAGCCTCTCCTACACTCCCCATATCCCCCTACACATGTTCCTAGTCTCCCAGCATCATTATAACTATTTCCAACACCATCTCCATCACTCTAATCAAAACATTGGGCCCAGAATGCAAATGTGTCATTTGAAAACGTTTTTAATATTCTGAGCAGTAAAACTATGAATTCGCTAATATTTAACGTAGTGCTAAAGTCAATTTTTCGTCTTCTAACTTTGAGATGGAAGGGCATTGGGGAAGTGCCCCCTTTCAGAGGGGGACGCCCCTTTCAGGGGGGGACGCCCCCTTTCAGGGGGACACTGGGCCGATTCCTCTATGGCTCTCCCGATAAAATAACCATCAATCCTGCAAGGTTGAATGAAGCATCTAGCCTCCACCCTCAAACATTCTATTATATCTACTGTATATCTAACCCCGTCCTCTCAAAATAACGTCGCTTTTCGCTCGTTTACGCGCTACGGCCAAAAACTGACGTAATATTAAATGAAATCGGCTTACAAAAGTGATGTACTGTCCCATTTTTTGTTTTGGTCTTCCAGCTTAGTGCTAGGTTAGGAGAGGAAACTTTCAATTAACGTTTTTCATGACTTGAAACTTTAGGAGAATTTCCTGCCCTCCTAACCTACCAGAGGACCCTTAACTTACTGTTTTGAAAAAAAAAATGATTTTCAATTTTATTTCATTTTTAAATTGCGTCAGTTTTCGGCCATACGGGCAAACGGCTAAATTCAGACGTAACTTTTAAGAGGACAGGTTGGAATCTATGAGAGAGAATGGCTGTTTGTCTGCCCAAAGTACGAGGCCAGCTGCCCGGGGTAAACTCACCCAACTTTGCAGGCAGGTATGGGACAGACATAGGCTGGTCGGGGTTAGATCTTCCCCTTCTCTCTTCCCTGTTACGTTCTCAGTCTCTCCTTCTTCCTCTTCCTCTTTCGATTCTCTCTCTCTCATGCTCTTCCTCTTCCTTCAGTTGACTTCTCTGAGCTCAGATCATCTTGTTCGGCTATATTGATTGGTTATATTTATGACACCTAGATCTCTACACCTTTATCCCCCCCCTTGTCCTCTCTCTTATTCTATCTACCCTAACATCTCTCCTCCCCATCCATCTCTCTCTCTCCCTCTGCCTCCCTCCCCCAATTGTCTCCGCACATTTAATACCTGTAAGAGCCCGGTAATCCAAATTCAGTAACCCGAATCTTCAGCTAATCTGAATGAATTCGTGTGCCCTGTTGTTTAGTAAACGTCGGGAGTAGCGAGTAAACCATGCAAAAGTGCGGGTAAAGAGTGGGAGTACACAGGTACTCTGCCGGAAACAAATCCTAGATTTCAGACTTTATGAAACCCGCAGGGGTCTCTATAGCTGCCGATATTTCTTAAAAGGTAGTATTGGGGCCAACCCCAACTGGTCTAAGATACTTGCATACCCTGACAGCCGAGTGGACAGCGCTCGGGATTCGTAGTCCTAAGATTCCAGGTTCGCGGAAACAAATGGGCAGTTTCTTTCACCCTGATGCACCTGTTCACCTAGCAGTAAATAGGTACCTGGGAGTTAGATAGCTGCTTCCTGGGGTTGTGTAACAAAAAGGAGGCGTTTTCGAGGACCGGGCCGCGGGGACGCTAAGCCCCGAAATCATCTCAAGATCGCCTCAAGATATACCCTCCATGTATCATCAAGGAAAGTTGGGCGAGGCTACCCACAAGTGTCTGGCCTCCTACTTCGAACTTAAAAATAAAACTTATAATTTATAGATGTTCATAGCTTATGTGCTATTATAACTACTCCTTTATGTCATTAATGTTATTCATCATTGTGAGTCATATACTCATACTGGGGAAAATATGATGGTCGCACGCTAACAAGACGTGTGTCCGTGTGTAGAATGATTAACTAATCATCTTGTTATATATTTTATCATTTTTCTGGAATAGTCCGTTTAGCATTATTTTGGTGTTGGGATATTAAAATTTCATATGATAGTAAACTTATAAGTATAATTATCCCTCTCTTAAATCTTAAGTCACGACTTAAGTACTTAGTTGGACTATCCATTAATAAACCATTCACCATAGACCACACATCTATAAATCATCCGTTTCTGCCCGAAACGCTATGCGTGTTAGTGGCTTTACAAGAATGTATAAACATCAATGCTATGTACTCGCATAAACCCTAGGTAACTTATTGTATATATATAAATAAATAAAGTACTTTTTACTTTAATGGTGATAGCTGGTGATAACTTTTGGTGATAGCTGGAGCAGATGGGTGTATTTCTATTTTCTCTAAAATAGAGAAAAATGTATGTAAAAATGTATTTTTCTAAATTCTACCCGGATGTATTATGTATGGTATGTATTATGCAGCCGGTCGGCCGAGCGGACAGCACGCTGGATTTGTGATCCTGTGGTCCTGGGTTCGATCCCAGGCGCCGACGAGAAACAATGGGCAGAGTTTCTTTCACCCTATACCCCTGTTACCTAGCAGTAAAATAGGTACCTGGGTGTTAGTCAGCTGTCACGGTCTGCTTCCTGGGGGTGGAGGCCTGGTCGAGGACCGGGCCGCGGGGACACTAAAAAGCCCCGAAATCATCTCAAGATAAACTCAAGATAACCTCAAGATGGTTGGGTCGGGGCTGTTAGTGTTGTCTGTGATCAGGCTTTTCTCTTGTTACTAGACATATAAATTATCCCCATTAGCCAAGCGATACAGCACGTCTTCTCAAGCGTCCTCAACGTCGCTAAAATGATGTACTAAACTGCGCGAACCTAACCTAAGGACCAATGAATGGAAACGGGACAGACCGTCACTTTTGAGAGCCGCTACGATATATAATACATCTCATTTTGACGTCAAAACACGATGCATTTATTATTCAAGAGGACATGCAGGCTGCAGTCGTCACCGTAAAGCATTTCTGGGATATTGAGAACTCACCATTACACTGATTGATTGATTGATGAAGATTAAGCCACCCAAGAGGTGGCACGGGCATGAATAGCCCGTAAGTGGTGGCCCTTTCGAGCCATTACCAGTATCAAAAGATGATACTGGAGATCTGTGGAGGCGCAACTGCACCCTGCGTGACGGGAGATGTCTCCCGGACCAAGTGGTGACCAAATGGTGTCCATTACACGTTTCACGGGCAGTGAAACACATAATGTGTGTGTTTCACTTAGTGTGTAAACATGCAGCCAATTAGTTTGTTGAGGCGTGTCCCGCCGGTGCTGTGTGCAGCTGTAGTGCTTCTGTGTACACACAACAGTTGCTAGTAAGTTATTACCTATTTATATGACCTCTGGGGATCAATGAAGGTAAGGTAACTATCAGGGGGGGGGGAAAGCGCCAAGCCATTACGACTATATAGTACTGGGAAGGGGTCAGGATAAGGATTTGGGATGGGACGGGGGAAGGAATGGTGCCCAACCACTTGGACGGTCGGGGATTGAACGCCGACCTGCATGAAGCGAGACCGTCGCTCTACCGTCCACCCCAAGTGGTAAGGTCTGGGGATCAATAAAGAGAATTCTGTATCTCTCAGGTCATTGTAATTCACAAACTTAAGTGCAAACAGTAGACAAAACACTGAATTAGGTCACCAAAACATCTTGGTCCAGCTAAACATACTAACAGTATATAATATTTTAATTGATGTTTCAGAAAATATCGGTTTTTATTGCATCGCTTGAAAAATTCCTTCTCTCAATCGGTTACCAAATCTATTAACCTAATTCTGACTTGATTAACGTCGGAGACAATATTGTACTACTCTTTCTGGATGAAGGATAGGTTATCTTCTTGAAGTTATCGCGAGATGATTTCGGGGCTTAGCGTCCCCACGGCCCGGTCCTCGACCAGGCCTCCTCTTTGTTACACACACCAAGGAAGCTGCCCGTAGCAGCTGTCTAACTACCAATTATCTATTAACTGATAAGTGAACAGAGCATCAGGGTAAAAGAAACTGCCCATTTGTTTCCGCTTCCAACGGGGGATGACACCCAGAACCTCAGGATTACGAATCCCGAGCGCCGTCTACTCAGCCGTCAGGCCCCTTGGGTAGTGTAATACCCTCTGGCTGTCACAGTGGACACAAAGACACGGACACACAATATACTTCATCATTATATAAGAGCATAATTTTGTGGCAAATAAGGTTAAGTGTGTTATGTTTAACAAACAAGTTACATACTTGTACCGATATATCACGGGTTAAATGTATTCAGAAACGCTGCCCATTACCCACATCTAGCGAGTGTAAACTGCGTGTGACAGATTGACTCAGTAAGCACTCAAGTGTATAATGAGTTGATGCCAATATCCCCTGAGGTCTGGCACGCGCGGCCATACATCATGTTATCCCAGGTTTATGCTGCGTTGTGACGCAGCATAAACTTAGACAACATGATGACGCAGCGAGAAACCGTCACCGTCACTGATGACGCACCCCCTCCCCCCCCCGTCCTTTCCTCTTCTTACAACGGACAGAAAATGATGGCCCTCCAACCTGTCCAACACTCGGCCCTCCAACCTGTCCAACACTCGGCCCTCCAACCTGTCCAACACTCGGCCCTCCAACCTGTCCAACACTCGGCCCTCCAACCTGTCCAACACTCGGCCCTCCAACCTGTCCAACACTCAGCCCTCCAACTGTCCAACACTCAGCCCTCCAACTGTCCAACACTCAGCCCTCCAACTGTCCAACACTCGGCCCTCCAACTGTCCAACACTCGGCCCTCCAACTGTCCAACACTCGGCCCTCCAACTGTCCAACACACGGCCCTCCAACCTGCCCAACACTCGGCCCTCCAACTGTCCAACACTCGGCCCTCCAACTGTCCAACACTCGGCCCTCCAACTGTCCAACACTCGGCCCTCCAACTGTCCAACACTCGGCCCTCCAACTGTCCAACACTCGGCCCTCCAACTGTCCAACACTCGGCCCTCCAACTGTCCAACACTCGGCCCTCCAACTGTCCAACACTCGGCCCTCCAACTGTCCAACACTCGGCCCTCCAACTGTCCAACACTCGGCCCTCCAACTGTCCAACACTCGGCCCTCCAACTGTCCAACACTCAGCCCTCCAACTGTCCAACACTCAGCCCTCCAACTGTCCAACACTCAGCCCTCCAACTGTCCAACACTCAGCCCTCCAACTGTCCAACACTCAGCCCTCCAACTGTCCAACACTCAGCCCTCCAACTGTCCAACACTCAGCCCTCCAACTGTCCAACACTCAGCCCTCCAACTGTCCAACACTCAGCCCTCCAACTGTCCAACACTCAGCCCTCCAACTGTCCAACACTCAGCCCTCCAACTGTCCAACACTCAGCCCTCCATCTGTCCAACACTCAGCCCTCCATCTGTCCAACACTCAGCCCTCCAACTGTCCAACACTCAGCCCTCCAACTGTCCAACACTCAGCCCTCCAACTGTCCAACACTCAGCCCTCCAACTGTCCAACACTCAGCCCTCCAACTGTCCAACACTCAGCCCTCCAACTGTCCAACACTCAGCCCTCCAACTGTCCAACACTCAGCCCTCCAACTGTCCAACACTCAGCCCTCCAACTGTCCAACACTCAGCCCTCCAACTGTCCAACACTCAGCCCTCCAACTGTCCAACACTCAGCCCTCCAACTGTCCAACACTCAGCCCTCCAACTGTCCAACACTCAGCCCTCCAACTGTCCAACACTCAGCCCTCCAACTGTCCAACACTCAGCCCTCCAACTGTCCAACACTCAGCCCTCCAACTGTCCAACACTCAGCCCTCCAACTGTCCAACACTCAGCCCTCCAACTGTCCAACACTCAGCCCTCCAACTGTCCAACACTCAGCCCTCCAACTGTCCAACACTCAGCCCTCCAACTGTCCAACACACAGCCCTCCAACTGTCCAACACTCAGCCCTCCAACTGTCCAACACTCGGCCCTCCAACTGTCCAACACTCGGCCCTCCAACTGTCCAACACTCAGCCCTCCAACTGTCCAACACTCAGCCCTCCAACTGTCCAACACTCAGCCCTCCAACTGTCCAACACTCAGCCCTCCAACTGTCCAACACTCAGCCCTCCAACTGTCCAACACTCAGCCCTCCAACTGTCCAACACTCAGCCCTCCAACTGTCCAACACTCAGCCCTCCAACTGTCCAACACTCAGCCCTCCAACTGTCCAACACACAGCCCTCCAACTGTCCAACACTCAGCCCTCCAACTGTCCAACACTCGGCCCTCCAACTGTCCAACACTCGGCCCTCCAACTGTCCAACACTCAGCCCTCCAACTGTCCAACACTCAGCCCTCCAACTGTCCAACACACAGCCCTCCAACTGTCCAACACTCAGCCCTCCAACTGTCCAACACTCAGCCCTCCAACTTGTCCAACACTCAGCCCTCCAACTGTCCAACACACAGCCCTCCAACTTGTCCAACACTCAGCCCTCCAACTGTCCAACACTCAGCCCTCCAACTTGTCCAACACACAGCCCTCCAACTGTCCAACACTCAGCCCTCCAACTTGCCCAACACTCAGCCCTCCAACTTGCCCAACACTCAGCCCTCCAACTTGTCCAACACTCAGCCCTCCAACTGTCCAACACTCAGCCCTCCAACTTGCCCAACACTCAGCCCTCCAACTTGTCCAACACACAGCCCTCCAACTGTCCAACACTCAGCCCTCCAACTTGTCCAACACTCAGCCCTCCAACTGTCCAACACTCAGCCCTCCAACTGTCCAACACTCAGCCCTCCAACTTGTCCAACACTCAGCCCTCCAACTGTCCAACACTCAGCCCTCCAACTGTCCAACACTCAGCCCTCCAACTGTCCAACACTCAGCCCTCCAACTGTCCAACACACAGCCCTCCAACTGTCCAACACTCAGCCCTCCAACTGTCCAACACACAGCCCTCCAACTGTCCAACACTCAGCCCTCCAACTGTCCAACACACAGCCCTCCAACTTGTCCAACACTCAGCCCTCCAACTGTCCAACACTCAGCCCTCCAACTTGTCCAACACACAGCCCTCCAACTGTCCAACACTCAGCCCTCCAACTTGCCCAACACTCAGCCCTCCAACTTGTCCAACACTCAGCCCTCCAACTGTCCAACACTCAGCCCTCCAACTTGCCCAACACTCAGCCCTCCAACTTGTCCAACACACAGCCCTCCAACTGTCCAACACTCAGCCCTCCAACTTGCCCAACACTCAGCCCTCCAACTGTCCAACACTCGGCCCTCCAACTGTCCAACACTCGGCCCTCCAACTTGCCCAACACTCAGCCCTCCAACTGTCCAACACTCAGCCCTCCAACTGTCCAACACTCGGCCCTCCAACTGTCCAACACACAGCCCTCCAACTGTCCAACACTCAGCCCTCCAACTGTCCAACACTCAGCCCTCCAACTTGTCCAACACTCAGCCCTCCAACTGTCCAACACTCAGCCCTCCAACTGTCCAACACTCAGCCCTCCAACTGTCCAACACACAGCCCTTCAACTGTCCAACACTCAGCCCTCCAACTGTCGAACACACAGCCCTCCAACTGTCCAACACTCAGCCCTCCAACTGTCCAACACTCAGCCCTCCAACTGTCCAACACTCGGCCCTCCAACTTGTCCAACACTCAGCCCTCCAACTGTCCAACACTCAGCCCTCCAACTGTCCAACACTCGGCCCTCCAACTGTCCAACACACAGCCCTCCAACTGTCCAACACTCGGCCCTCCAACTGTCCAACACTCGGCCCTCCAACTGTCCAACACACAGCCCTCCAACTGTCCAACACACAGCCCTCCAACTGTCCAACACTCAGCCCTCCAACTGTCCAACACTCAGCCCTCCAACTGTCCAACACTCAGCCCTCCAACTGTCCAACACTCAGCCCTCCAACTTGTCCAACACACAGCCCTCCAACTGTCCAACACACAGCCCTCCAACTGTCCAACACTCAGCCCTCCAACTGTCCAACACTCAGCCCTCCAACTGTCCAACACTCAGCCCTCCAACTGTCCAACACTCAGCCCTCCAACTGTCCAACACTCAGCCCTCCAACTTGTCCAACACACAGCCCTCCAACTGTCCAACACACAGCCCTCCAACTGTCCAACACTCAGCCCTCCAACTGTCCAACACTCAGCCCTCCAACTGTCCAACAGATAAAGTAATAACTAAAATAATACAAACATTTATTATAATCTTACAACACTTACGATAACACTATCGATATAAGAGCTGGGATCCCGGGGGAAGGAAATTACTTTACGTCACTCACTGAGAATCATATCGATAATTATACAGTCGAGTATAATTACTCTTGGGTTATTCCAGATGTAATTATAGGCTCAGGGGGGAATAATCAACACTAGCCGACCGCTCCACCTGAAGCAGGGCCACAAAACGATAAATTACTTCCGGATATAATTAATGGACAACACAGCAGTAATGACCACTCATAACACGTCTCACACTCACCTCGTAAACCCACCTCGACACACAACCCGTCCTCACACTAGGCTGGTTAAAGCAGCGGCCGTCCTCCCCTGACGCATTCATCAATTTTAACATACTGTGTATTAAAAATTGGTTTGTTCTCATATATAAATTAATATTCTTTTACATAACAATTGTATGTATAGTTTGGCGTAGGTTAGGTCAGGTGTTTAGGTTCTGTTGGTAATTATTTGTATATATAAGTTTCGTGGGTGAAGCATTTATAGAATTGTGATTCGAACAGAGGACGTGAGCGAAGCACTTGTTCCGGAAGTGTTCGGACGTCAACAGTTGCGAGTCGTGTGTAAACCGTTTTTCATTCATAAACAGGGGGTTTGGCGGGTGCATGGAATGGACTTCGGGCCTTTGTTTGGAGGACGGGCTGTTGTACAATAAAATGTGTGCTGCCTATAATCTGACACACTACACCGTTATTCTCACCCGTAACACACACATTGTATCCTACATACATAGTAATTACCACAGTTAAGGGAAACACTAGTCTCTCTCTGTTAAAATTAGTTTATTAAACAAAAATGCCAACTCTTCTCCACACGAAGCTTTCAGCTTTACACACTCCACTCACCTCTCCTAAACACTCCGGAACTCCCATACTTCTTCACACTAAATACATAAATAAACACAATTAAAACACCTGCTGGATGAACACCCTAACTGTTATTCATCAGTGATCACCGTGATCTCAACATTAACATAAAACTGGTGAGGCGGGCGACATGTTCACCGTGGCTAAGTATGTTGCACGTCACAGCAACACTGAGCTGGCGAAAATATGGAAGTGATTCTGTACCCTTGCGTGTTGGTCATACTGGAAAGCACTTGCAGACGAGCGAGGGTTAATTAGCCTGAAGTGTGTGCTTGAGGCCCGAAGATTCCGCACAGTGAGGGGGACAGAGGCTTCCTCGCCGGGTTAGGCGAGAGTCGTCTTGTAAGCGAACCCTTGTACACAATGTTGGCGCACTTCCACCCTGACATATTACCGAGCATACTGGCTCGAGTATGTGCGAGGGACACCACCACCACCACTGCTCTTATCTGACTTCTAATACAAAATACCTAACACTGATCTCCTTCCCACACATAACTTCCTACACTTCTTGAGGTTATTTTAAGATGATCTCGGGGTTTAGCGTCCCTGCGGCCTGGTCCTCGACCAGGCCTCCTTTTTGTTACACACCCCAGGAAGCAGCCCGTAGCAGCTGTCTAACTCCCAGGTACGTATTTACTGCTATGTGAACAGGAGCATCAGAGTGAAAAAAAATCTGCCCATTTGTTTCCGCCTCCTCCGTGGATCGAACCCGGACCCATAGGACTACAAATACCGAGTGCTGTCCACTCAGCCATCATGCCCTGTGCACTATCAGTGAAGGAAGCTTCCTAGACCTTCCATATTCTCCCTCAGCAGTTCACCGTCAGTCTCCAGCACACTGGAGATGCTGGCACCGGGTGACTTGACTCCTCCAACGGGGAGGGGAGCCGGTCGGCCGAGCGGACGGTACACTGGACTTGTGATCCTGTGATCCCGGGTTCGATCCCGGGCGCCGACGAGAAACAATGGGCAGAGTTTCTTTCATCCTATGCCCCTGTTACCTAGCAGTAAAATAGGTACCTGGGTGTTAGTCAGCTGTCACGGGCTGCTTCCTGGGGGTGGAGGCCTGGTCGAGGACCGGGCCGCGGGGACAAAGCTCCGAAATCATCTCAAGATAACCTCTCAAGATAACGGTCGTCACCCATCACTCATACAGTTCACACGGAGGTAGGCCTGACGGTCAAATTTCAACAGGACCTGAAGGTCGTTACAGCAACACAACACAGCTCGACTGTTCCTCCTCTCGTGATTTTTTTTTTAATTTTGCCCCGAGGGACGAGCTTATTAGGAAGTATAACTCCAGGCTGCCAAACATGCATTGACTTTCTCACAATATTTTAAACACAACATAGGTACAACTATCTTTCACACCTACACAAACTAAATTGTCTGAAGGTGCATAAAATATTAGTCGACAATGGAAGGCGACGCCTTAGCTGTAGCACTGGCCTTCAACACGACAGAGACCATTTACCCTGTACAAGTGTTATTCACCAACATGACATCCGCTCCTTCAAAAGACAAGAACCCGGTCGGTAAGTCTGCTCAGTGATCACCAAGATTCGAATATTTACCCGGTAGACATGACATTATCGTATGTTCTCTCACATTGTAGCACCTACGTTAATACTATTTGTTATACACGTACAATGTAGAAAGAACAAAACTGCTCACACAACTACAATGTGAGCACCAATCGTAGGTTAATATGTTCACTCCAAACACTGTTGTGAGAGGCCATGTTATGTCACTCGAAGAGCTAGTAACAGACTATCACACCACACAGCTACACTTGAGCCCACTACAGTATGCTACCAACTCGAAGTATTAAAGTATATAGTACCCACTGTGAAGAAACTGGATCATGACTTACCTAAGAGTGCACATTAGAGCAACGACGCCATCAGAAAAATGGCTCGACTTTATTAGCTATTGGCCAAGACCGACAACACAGATTGAGCCGACACGTAGGACAATATTTACCCCGTCACTCCCATATAGGCCACCAGGCCAGACCTGACCCAATTCAATCTTATCCCACAGTTAATGCACCGCCCGGAGAAGTCTCAGCGAAATTGTCAATGTTTTCTCCTGTCATATTTGGAGGTAATAAACACTTCATATTCATAGTAAATAATTTAGCTATTGGCTGTGATGCAATAGTTTCAGACGACGGCCCAAAATTCAGCACTGGCGCCCTATAATATTATATTAAATTGTGCAACTTCAAAAAGTTTATTGTGATTTACCAATCAGAACGAACGAAAATGTTTTAAAAATGCTTAGAGTAACAGTGAAAGCCGTCATCAGTGTAATAAACTTATATAAATTAACTCCTACACTAACTTCACATTTGGGGAATACATCGCTTAATGCTTGTCACAACAGAAACGAGATTAGTTAATGATCACATTGCCTGTTTTTTTGTGCTTCTGACCAATTATGATGCTTACATTAAGATACTCAAATGATATTTCCGAAAGTCAAAGAACACCTATATAGTCACTGACGAGTTCACTGGAGCATAGGTGCTTATTGTAGACTAAGTCTGGCAATGTACATATGAATCGAAACATATGTCTGATGTTACAGAGTTGTAGAGCACATCATCAAAAAACAAGTATATACTAGAGAATCTGCCTAATAGATTAATGTCTAAACTAATATTTCAATCACATGAAATTATCCAGACTCACTGCCGTCAATAACATCAGAAGAATTAGGTTAGACCGTAGTAGGCTTTTTGTGCCTTAATAGGCTGGTTCAGTTGAAGTCGATTCCCTTGAAATCCATACACCTGTCCACTCTATTCTTGCAGGTTCAGACCTGTTCAGTGTTCCAACATTTTCAGAACGTACTTATATATACTCTTGTTCATGATCCTAACTTACTTGAAATCTCCTCTTAGGTGTTAGAATAAAGCTGGTGTTAGTCTTTGTCTGAATTTTACTCTATATATCTGAACATACAAGTTGGTGCTCCATAGAGCTCTGTTGTGTTATTCATCACCCGTTCACAATACATTGTAGCCAATGAGATAACAGCTGTTATGTAATGTAAGCAATCCTGCTCATAACTGGGCAGAAATTGTCACTGTGTTGGTTGATGCCATATAGTAAAGATGCTCACCCATCTGTGCTCAATGTGAATTACCATTTAAGGGCCAGTTACGCCAGTTAGCTATTATGGAGCTCTAATCCTTTAGGCCTGGCCTCTAATCAGGCTTGCAGCGGAATAGAATAATAATGCAAAAACCCTGTCAGAGTATATTGTAGGTGATGTAGATAATTAAGATTACCTATAACAAGTTAACACACAGTAAACGATAATACGTACAACCATAACCACTCGTGCAATACTGATTAATTAATCACTCGTGCAATACTGATTAATTACAATATTGCCTGAAAATTACCAATTTCAATCAACAGGAACAAATGGATCTAAAAAACCAAAGTACAATTAGACTAGCACCATGGGTTACCAAGAGGCACTAAGCCTTGACTAAATATATTACCAAGGTTGGTAACACTTAAAAAATGATATCACACAATATTTAAGTTGGTATTCACACCTGGGGCGCTGGAACTGAACTAAATATAAGCACTAACTAGTATTATCTGTCATAGCAATTTAATATAGCTTGAAAAAGTACAGTAATATTTACATTGTAGAGCGATCGTTTACACGGTCACTGGTCAATATAAGGTCGCTGGTCAATATAAGGTCAATACAAGGTCGCTGGTCAATATAAGGTCGCTGGTCAATATAAGGTCAATACAAGGTCGCTGGTCAATACAAGGTCGCTGGTCAATACAAGGTCGCTGGTCAATATAAGGTCGCTGGTCAATATAAGGTCGCTGGTCAATACAAGGTCGCTGGTCAATACAAGGTCGCTGGTCAATACAAGGTCGCTGGTCAATATAAGGTCGTTGGTCAATACAAGGTCGCTGGTCAATACAAGGTCGCTGGTCAATACAAGGTCGCTGGTCAATATAAGGTCGCTGGTCAATATAACTAGAGCAGGGGAGCGGGTTGTGGCTCACTTCCTCCTCTTGTTGCCAAACGTACACGTAGGTCGCTGGTCAATATAAGGTCAATACAAGGTCGCTGGTCAATACAAGGTCGCTGGTCAATATAAGGTCGCTGGTCAATATAAGGTCAATACAAGGTCGCTGGTCAATATAAGGTCGCTGGTCAATATAACTAGAACAGGGGAGCGGGTTGTGGCTCACATCCTCCTAGGCTTGTTGCCAAACGTACATAACCGCCATGTTGGTCAGCTTATCCCTTTAACCTAACAGGTAGACAATTTTAGTAATTAGAAGCCAGCAATCTGTTATCTGCACAAGCAATAATGCTAACAAATAACCCTTCCCACAACACATACTAGTTATCTGAATATAAGACTTTCCAGCCAGCTCCTATAAATGGTCAAATTGACAAGGTTCCTACACACAGAGATCACACTAACGTGACGCATCAAATGAACAAATCCACAAGGGCCGTGACGAGGATTCGAACCTGCGTCCGGGAGCATCCCAGACACTGCCTTAATCGACTGAGCTACGACAGTCGATTTTTCTTGAGAAGGTTGGCAAGGAGTCGAGAGGAGCATGTCACTTGGGCAACTAATGAACTACTAACTCTTTCAAATTACCTATATGATATTTATAGATATCTTTGTCACAGTTTAACTCCTTGACAATTGTTATAAGACTTAGTCAACCACTATAGATTACAATACAAACGCCGAGTACTCGTGATTTTAACTAAATTAACGTAAGTTACACATATTTGCATATAACATGGAAGATATTACACGTCAATCACGCAGTATTATATGACAAGAATAAACATTTCTGTATACAGAACGACATTCAAATAAAACCATCAACCTAGCCTAGCCTGGATGTCTAGTCCAGGACCGGGCCGCGGGGACGTTGAGCCCAGAAATTATCGCAAGGTAAGATAGCCTGTTAATTTCGCACAAGTTTGTCACTAATATTTACTCAGCCTCCCATTTGCATAATCAAGATTACTTTCATTCAGTATTCCACCTTAGCAATGTCTAAGTACTTACTCACTCTCCAGACTGCAAATGACATAAGGAAATGAACACAGACGCTGTCACACTCAAGTTTGACCTACCTGTCCACGACACCTTGACTGGCCTAGTCATAAGAGTCCTGAAGCAGGACTGTTGTGGCCCGGGTGAGGCTAAGTGACAAACACCGCCCTGTGCCAAGCAAGCACAATAAACGGGCGATCGAATAGAAATACTACCAACCGTATGACGAATTAACACAATGTAAATTTCTACTTTGTTTAAGAGAAGTTTGTAAGAAGCTTGACTAAGGAAAAAGACCGCTAGAAGGTTGTATGAGATATATATATAGAAAATCAGATTAGTCATTGTTTTGTAAAATGAGCAGTTACAGGAATGTATGACATTTGGAGTTGCTCACAGCATCCTGGGAAAGAGAAAGGATTGCTACTCTGAAACTGGTCAGGACTGGATGTGGCCTGAGCGCGTGAGGGAATTTATTTCAAGATAATTGCCTGCACTCTCAATTAACTTGCCGGCCACCATTCTCATTGCACTCATTGCTTTGAAACACATTCTTTGAAACACAAAGCCACATTCTCATTGGTGTATTATTATGCAACTCTGGCCTTAACAACTTTCATGGTGTTGAATGTGCTTAAGACCAGAAAAGATTAACGTGTACTGGGAGTTAAAGGATAACGACCAAGTGTATGTCTCCTTCAGAGGCTGTAGGTCTACCTATAGTAATGTGTTTGTAAGTTTTACTCCTGTCTATATAGGATATTGTGCATAACGTAAATGTACATTAGTTCAGCAACAAGTTAAAATTTGGAGTCCATTGATGAGGAATTACTTCACATTACAACCTAGTAGGCAATAAGAGATCATAGGATCTACCGTTGAAGTTACAGGTACGTGTACTCAGGGAGCTGGAGTGGGACAAGGAACCAGTACAACTTTCCCCACTGTCAGGCAGGCAGCATGCCGGTGTCATGTTGGATTTTTTTGTGAAACGAAAGCCAGAGAGTGGATATAAGGTCCAGATATTGAACACAATATTTGCTATTATTGTCAACCGCAACTCGGCAAATAACAATTCAGTAACCGAGCCTGTCACCAGGACACACATTACAGTTGCTGACAGAACGGGTGAAGGTTGAGAGGCCGGGACACAACAGCCAGCAACAGCGTGACAACAAACACATGTGCGACTGTGGTGTTTCTTTTTGCCTAAAAACGCTAGATTCATTTATCAGTTGAGCGCCAACATAGTGTCAGAAGCACATTATGATCTTGAAGAGTTAGAAGTTGACATCCCTAGTTGTTACATCTAAATTCTACCGATATCATAATATATTAGCAATTAAGTATTTAGAGGCGTCTATTACTTCTTACATTATTCAATCTAATAACCACTTGTGTCATTTTTACTTCAATTTTTTTATATAAGAGTTCTTACAGTCTTGTAAAGCCACTAGCACGCATAGCGTTTTAGGCAGGTCCTCAATCTTAAATTTCCCTAGAATACGACCCCTTCCCGGCCAGGATACGAACCAGGGTCAAATAGCTTGCGAAGCGCGGAGCGAGTATCTTACCACTGGGCCAATTGACACATTATGTTTGAGAGTTCATCCTGGAGCAGTTTTAGCCATCAAAATATCTCATTTCAGAATACTACGTATGTTATACAATAATATTTAAGTTCTACAGCTTATCCACGAATTCCTCGAGCACTAACTGCTCAGCCACAGCATGTCACTGCCAGTGGATTTTAATATTCCACGCGGAATTTTACCAAATAAATTGTACTCCCTTTATATTCATCAAGTATTCGTCACTTACACTATTAAATCGCTGAAATTTGTTATTTTAAAAAGAGCCCCTTTGCATTGTTTAAGTTCCCGGGTAAATGAGCCATCTCTCCGTGATCATATATGTATTGTATATATGTAGTATTCCACCTCTTAGCAGTGAACACTGGTGTCGAGCGCGACCATCATTGTGCAACAACACCGGCAAGGTGAACGCGCACACAGAGGCACGGTGGCTGCGTGGATAGCACGCTAGTCACGTGATCCTCTGGCCCGGGTTCCATTCCCGGCGCTGGCGAGAAACGATGGGCAGAGTTTCTATCACCTTGATGCTCCTGTTACCTAGCAGTAAATAGGTACCTGGGAGTTAGTCAGCTGTCACGGGCTGCTTCCTTGGTGTGTGTGTGTGTGTGTGTGTGTGTGTGTGTGTGTGTGTGTGTGTGTGTGTGTGTGTGTGTGTGTGTACTCACCTAGTTGTACTCACCTAGTTGTGTTTGCGGGGGTTGAGCTCTGGCTCTTTGGTCCCGCCTCTCAACCGTCACCTGTGTGTGTGTGTGTGTGTGTGTGTGTGTGTGTGTGCGTGTGTGTGTGTGTGGAAAAAAAATAGTAGTTAGTAACAGTTGATTGACAGTTAAGAGGCGGGCCGAAAGAGCAGAGCTCAACCCCTGCAAACACAACTAGGTGAATACAAATAGGTGAATACACACACACACACACACACACACACACACACACACACACACACACACACACACACACACACACACACGAGAAGCAACAAAATCCGAGAAGCAACAGAAGAATCCATGGTATAATAGGGCATGTATGGAAGCGAAGAAACTGAACACAAGGGCGTGGAGGAACTTCCGGAATAACAGAACACCAGAAAGCAGAGAGAGATACCAGAGAACCAGGAATGAGTATGTCAGGGTGAGAAGAGAAGCAGAGAAAAGTTTTGAAAATGATATAGCAAACAAAGCCAAGACCGAACCAAAGCTACTCCACAGTCACATCAGAAGGAAAACAACAGTGAAAGAACAGGTATTGAAACTTCGAACAGGCGAGGACAGGTATACAGAGAATGACAGAGAGGTGTGTGAAGAACTCAGCAAGAGGTTCCAGGAGGTCTTCACAATAGAACAAGGTGAGGCCACTGTGTTAGGAGAAAGGGAGGTAAACCAGGCGGCCTTGGAAGAGTTCGAAATTACGAGAGAGGAGGTCAAGAGACACCTGCTGGATCTGGATGTTAGAAAGGCTGTTGGTCCAGATGGGATCTCACCATGGATACTGAAAGAGTGTGCAGAGGCACTCTGCTTGCCACTCTCCATAGTGTATAGTGAGTCACTGGAGACGGGAGACCTACCAGAAATATGGAAGACGGCGAATGTGGTCACAATATACAAAAAAGGCGACAGGCAAGAGGCACTGAACTACAGGCCAGTGTCCTTGACTTGTATACCATGCAAGGTGATGGAGAAGATCGTGAGAAAAAACCTAGTAACACATCTGGAGAGAAGGGACTTTGTGACAAATCGCCAACATGGGTTCAGGGAGGGTAAATCTTGCCTTACAGGCTTCATAGAATTCTACGATCAGGTGACAAAGATTAAGCAAGAAAGAGAGGGCTGGGCGGACTGCATTTTCTTGGATTGTCGGAAAGCCTTTGACACAGTACCGCATAAGAGGCTGGTACATAAGCTGGAGAGACAGGCAGGTGTAGCTGGTAAGGTGCTCCAGTGGATAAGGGAGTATCTAAGCAATAGGAAGCAGAGAGTTACGGTGAGGGGTGAGACCTCCGATTGGCGTGAAGTTACCAGTGGAGTCCCACAGGGCTCTGTATTCGGTCCTATCTTGTTTCTGATATATGTAAATGATCTCCCGGAGGGTATCGATTCATTTCTCTCAATGTTTGCGGACGATGCTAAAATTATGAGAAGGATTAAAACAGAAGAGGACTGTTTGAGGCTTCAAGAAGACCTATACAAGCTGAAGGAATGGTCGAACAAATGGTTGTTAGAGTTTAACCCAACCAAATGTAATGTAATGAAGATAGGTGTAGGGAGCAGGAGGCCAGATACAAGGTATCATCTGGGAGAGGAAATTCTTCAGGAGTCAGAGCTGGAAAAAGACTTGGGGGTTGATATCACGCCAGACCTGTCTCCTGCAGCACATATCAAGCGGATAACATCAGCGGCATATGCCAGGCTGGCCACCATACGAACGGCATTCAGAAACTTGTGTAAAGAATCATTCAGAACTTTGTATACCACATATGTCAGGCCAATCCTGGAGTATGCGGCTCCAGCATGGTGTCCATATCTAGTCAAGGATAAGACTAAACTGGAAAAGATTCAAAGGTTTGCCACCAGACTAGTACCCGAGCTGAGAGGTATGAGCTACGAGGAGAGACTACGGGAATTAAACCTCACTTCGCTGGAAGACAGAAGACATGATCACCACATTCAAGAATCTGAAGGGAATTGATAGGGTAGATAAAGACAGTCTATTTAACACAAGGGGAACACGCACAAGGGTACACAGGTGGAAACTGAGTGCCCAAATGAGCCACAGAGATATTAGAAAGAACTTTTTTAGTGTCAGAGTGGTTGACAAATGGAATGCATTAGGAAGCAATGTGGTGGAGGCTGACTCCATACACAGTTTCAAGTGTAGATATGATAGAGCCCAATAGGCTCAGGAATCTGTACACCTGTTGATTGACGGTTGAGAAGCGGGACCAAAGAGCCAGAGCTCAACCCCCGCAAACACAACTAGGTGAGTACAACTATGTGAATACACACACACACACACACACACACACACACACGCACACACGCACACACACACACACACACACACACACACACACACACACACACACACGCACACACGCACACACACACACACACACACACACACACACACACACACACACACACACACACACACACACACACGCGCACACACACACACACACACACACACACACACACACACACACACACACACACACACACACACACACACACACACACACACACACACACACACGCACAACATTCCCTGCAGCCGTTCCCTTTAACATACTCCACCAATAATGTCTGCACTCCAGCAGACAGTCTCTCAACACTAGGGCTTAAGTCTGTAGCATGTCACTGACTGTAGGTAAGTTAGGCGAGGCTTGGCTCATGTTAAACTACAACCACAACATATATTTTCAATATTAATTGCCGTCTTGCCAATCGCCATTGCACTTCTTGTTCATAATGATGACACAGTCAAGTACATGCAATAATTATAATGGCTCAGGCAACTGTGTATATGTAGGCCAGTAAGGTGCACATGCGTGACGTCTGTATGTAAAGTGCACATGCGTGACGTCTGTATGTAAGGTGCACATGCGTGACGTCTGTATGTAAGGTGCACATGAGTGACATCTGTATGTAAGGTGCACATGCGTGACATCTGTATGTAAAGTGCACATGCGTGACATCTGTATGTAAGGTGCACATGCGTGACGTCTGTATGTAAGGTACACATGTGTTTACACATTCACGAAGCAGTTACGCAAGTACTTACGAACCTGTCCATCTTTCCTCAGTCTTTGACGCCTTTGGATACATTTATTAAATAGTTTACAAACATGAAAACTTCCCCAATCAACTGTTGTTGCTGTTGTTATAAACAGCCTCCTGGGGCTTCGGGGCTCATTAACTGTTTAATATTTGTAAACAAAGCCGCCAAAGATTAAGAAAAGATGTACAGGTTCGTAAGTGCTTGCATAACTGCTTCGTGAATCTGGCCCCGGCAACTCTCTGGTCCGTAAGACTTCCCTGTATGACCTGGCGGGGGAACACTGCACCACCTGTGTGACCTGGCGGGGGAACACTGCCTCACCTGTGTGACCTGGCGGGGGGACACTGCCCCACCTGTGTGACCTGGAGGGGGAACACTGCACCACCTGTGTGACCTGGCGGGGGAACACTGCACCACCTGTGTGACCTGGCGGGGGAACACTGCACCACCTGTGTGACCTGGCGGGGGAACACTGCCCCACCTGTGTGACCTGGCGGGGGAACACTGCCCCACCTGTGTGACCTGGCGGGGGAACACTGCCCCACCTGTGTGACCTGGCGGGGGAACACTGCCCCACCTGTGTGACCTGGCGGGGGAACACTGCACCACCTGTGTGACCTGGCGGGGAACACTGCACCACCTGTGTTGTAACACTGTAAAAGTGTTGGGTTTAGTTTTATTTAATACATGGAGATACAAGAGTCACAGACAAGGATTTGAGAGGCGCCAGTTTGGTCGGCCTGAGTCTCACACCTCTAAGCGTTAATGACCTCAAGTGACCTGAGGTCAGATCATGCGAATTCCACCTTGCTTCTGCTAATCTGATAATTGGCCTTCAAACATGCCGACGTTTAAGGAGTGGCTTGGTAGAGTACCTGAGGCTATCTACTTGTGGGCGGAGTGAGTTACTAGGTTTCCCAATATATACTCGGAGAGCAGAGCATAGAGCAAGCAATAGGATAGAACAGGAGCCAGCCAGCAGAGCAGAGAAGACGGCCTAGCCAGGGAGGCTATCAGCCGGTGAGGCGGGACAGTCTCTGTCAACTACGGACTCCCCCCTCCCCCTCTATCCAGCTATAGGCAGACACTTGGTGAGTTGAACATTAAGGTGACTTGGTCGTGTTTACAACTGTTGTGTGATGATCAGGGACAGTCAAGTTGTAGGGTTCTCGAATTCTTGGATGATGACTCACTTGGCATATTAATCTTGAACATTGGAATTGCTAAATTATGATACTTCATGTGAAATATAATTATGAATTTATTATTTAAATTGGCTTTAACTGTGTTCCCTAGAGTTTTTGAGTTGAGGTGAGAAAGCCTCTGCGGTCAATGGGTTCATGATTTTAATGAGTACATGATACAGAGGGAACATACTAATAATGACCTCGTGATAACATCTTTGAGAATTTTGTGATACAGACAAGTTCCATTCCTTGTCTTGTATGTAATGGTCTTGAATGGATGGTGGCAGCATTTCTTCTTCTACTATCTACTCTTCTACTTCTATCTACTTTTCTACTTCTACCTATCTACTCCCCCCTCCACCCCTCTCCGAACTTTCCCTTTCAACTGACTACCCTCCTCGCTCCTCCCACCTCTCTACCTCTCTCACCCCAACCCCTCACTAATTACTTCATTATTCATTTCTTTCCTTTCGTTTCTCTTAGACGTTTGTGGCAGTGAAATGTGTTCTAGAGTTCTCTCTAGAACGAGAGAGGCTGCCTTAGGAACTCTGGAGGTGCTCTAGAATAGTTAGCTAACTGAGGACGGGATAACGGACTAGAGAGAGCTGTTTCCCCCGGCCTCGTTAGTTAACTGGGTGGGGGGGGGGGGGGATAATGGACAAGAGAGAGCCATTTCCCCCACCCCCCGTTACAGTGTGACCTGGCGGTGGGAGGACACTGCCCCACCTGTGTGACCTGGCGGTGGGGGGGGGGTGACACTGCCCCACCTGTGTGACCTGGCGGTGGGGGGGGGGGACACTGCCCCACCTGTGTGACCTGGCGGTGGGGGGGGGGGACACTGCCCCACTTGTGTGACCTGGCGGTGGGGGGGGGGGACACTGCCCCACCTGTGTGACCTGGCGGTGGGGGGGGGGGGACACTGCCCCACCTGTGTGACCTGGCGGTGGGGGGGACACTGCTCCACCTGTGTGACCTGGCGGTGGGGGGGACACTGCCCCACCTGTGTGACCTGGCGGTGGGGGGGACACTGCCCCACCTGTGTGACCTGGCGGTGGGGGGGACACTGCCCCACCTGTGTGACCTGGCGGTGGGGGGGACACTGCCCCACCTGTGTGACCTGGCGGTGGGGGGGACACTGCCCCACCTGTGTGACCTGGCGGTGGGGGGGACACTGCCCCACCTGTGTGACCTGGCGGTGGGGGGGACACTGCCCCACCTGTGTGACCTGGCGGTGGGGGGGACACTGCCCCACCTGTGTGACCTGGCGGTGGGGGGGACACTGCCCCACCTGTGTGACCTGGCGGTGGGGGGGACACTGCCCCACCTGTGTGACCTGGCGGTGGGGGGGACACTGCCCCACCTGTGTGACCTGGCGGTGGGGGGGACACTGCCCCACCTGTGTGACCTGGCGGTGGTTGGGGGGGACACTGCCCCACCTGTGTGACCTGGCGGTGGGGGGGACACTGCCCCACCTGTGTGACCTGGCGGTGGGGGGGACACTGCCCCACCTGTGTGACCTGGCGGTGGTGGGGGGGGACACTGCCCCACCTGTGTGACCTGGCGGTGGTGGGGGGGGACACTGCACCACCTGTGTGACCTGGCGGTGGTGGGGGGGGGGGACACTGCACCACCTGTGTGACCTGGCGGTGGGAGGACACTGCACCACCTGTGTGACCTGGCGGTGGGGGGGACACTGCCCCACCTGTGTGACCTGGCGGGGGAACACTGCACCACCTGTGTGACCTGGCGGGGGAACACTGCACCACCTGTGTGACCTGGCGGTGGTGGGGGGGACACTGCACCACCTGTGTGACCTGGCGGTGGGAGGACACTGCACCACCTGTGTGACCTGGCGGTGGGAGGACACTGCACCACCTGTGTGACCTGGCGGTGGGGGGGGGGGGAGAGACTGCACCACAACTCACCATATTCCTCCAACAGTGACCCCACACACTGGCTAGTATGACAGTGTCCGGCACTGTCATACTAGCCATATTCTAGCTAAAATATGGCTAGCCATACTAGCCATATTGTCTACATCTCTGTATAGAATTTTATGTTTTTGTAAATATGCCACAAAAGCCACGACTATTATTCTCCTACGCGCAACATTCATTGCTCCCCGTGGCGCAGTGGTAAAGCACTCGCCCGGCGCTTCCCGAGTGCTTTGGCCTGGGTTCGTATCCTGGCTGGGTAGGATTGACTGGGCACCAATCCCTAACTGTAGCCTCTGTTCAACCAGCAGTGAATGCGTACCTGGTTGGTAAACTATTTGGCAGGGTCGTACTCCGGGGAATATTACGATTAAGGACCTGCCCGAAACGCTAAGCGTGCTGGTGGCTGTACAAGAATGTAACAACTCTTGTATATATATAAATAAAATAAATAAGTGTGCAAATGGAACAGAACTGGCAGCAGCAACAGAAACTGAAGTGGAAGCAGCAGTAATATATGGAGAAAGAGTAGAAAGTTTGGAAGCAGCAGCAGCAGTAAGAGCCTGAGCAGCTGCAGCAGCAGTAAGAGCCTGAGTAGCTGCAGCAGCAGCAGTAAGAGCCTGAGCAGCTGCAGCAGCAGCAGTAAGAGCCTGAGCAGCTGCAGCAGCAAGAGCCTGAGCAGCTGCAGCAGCAGCAGCAAGAGCGTGAGCAGCTGCAGCAGCAGCAAGAGCCTGAGCAGCAGCAGCAGCACGATCCGGAGCCGGAGCAGCAGCAGTGCCGCCCCTGGTGGTGCCAGAATACACTAATCACTGTTCACTCTCACAGTGAATATGAATCAGTGGCGCGTACCTCGCCGGAATATCCCGCCTGGAAAACCGTAATCCTGAATTTCATTTAAATGACAGTGGATGGGGCGAGGAGCCGCGGCCCGCTGACGGACTGCTGATGACTGGCGCTACCTGGCACTACTGACTGTTGCACCAAGCTGATGACTGGCACTACTGACTGTTGCACCAAGGTGATGACTGGCACTACTGACTGTTGCGCCAAGCTGATGACTGGCACTACTGACTGTTGCACCAAGGTGATGACTGGCGCTACTGACTGTTGCCCCAGGCTGATGACTGGCACTACTGACTGTTGCACCAAGCTGATGACTGGCACTACTGACTGTTGCACCAAGCTGATGACTGGCACTACTGACTGTTGCACCAAGCTGATGACTGGCACTACTGACTGTTGCCCCAGGCTGATGACTGGCACTACTGACTGTTGCACCAGGCTGATGACTGGCACTACTGACTGTTGCCCCAAGGTGATGACTGGCACTACTGACTGTTGCCCCAAGGTGATGACTGGCGCTACTGACTGTTGCCCCAAGGTGATGACTGGCGCTACTGACTGTTGCCCCAAGGTGATGACTGGCGCTACTGACTGTTGCACCAGGCTGATGACTGGCACTACTGACTGTTGCACCAAGCTGATGACTGGCACTACTGACTGTTGCACCAAGCTGATGACTGGCACTACTGACTGTTGCCCCAGGCTGATGACTGGCACTACTGACTGTTGCACCAGGCTGATGACTGGCACTACTGACTGTTGCACCAAGCTGATGACTGGCACTACTGACTGTTGCCCCAAGGTGATGACTGGCACTACTGACTGTTGCCCCAAGGTGATGACTGCCACTACTGACTGTTGCCCCAAGGTGATGGCTGCCACTACTGACTGTTGCACCAAGGTGATGACTGCCACTACTGACTGTTGCCCCAAGGTGATGACTGCCACTACTGACTGTTGCACCAAGGTGATGACTGGCGCTACTGACTGTTGCCCCAAGGTGATGACTGCCACTACTGACTGTTGCCCCAAGGTGATGGCTGCCACTACTGACTGTTGCACCAAGGTGATGACTGGCACTACTGACTGTAGCACCAAGCTGATGACTGGCACTACTGACTGTTGCACCAAGCTGATGACTGGCGCTACTGACTGTTGCACCAAGCTGATGACTGGCACTACTGACTGTTGCGCCAAGCTGATGACTGGCACTACTGACTGTTGCACCAAGGTGATGACTGGCACTACTGACTGTTGCGCCAAGCTGATGACTGGCACTACTGACTGTTGCACCAAGGTGATGACTGGCACTACTGACTGTTGCCCCAAGGTGATGACTGGCGCTACTGACTGTTGCACCAAGCTGATGACTGGCGCTACTGACTGTTGCACCAAGCTGATGACTGGCACTACTGACTGTTGCACCAAGCTGATGACTGGCGCTACTGACTGTTGTTTACTGCACCTAGCTGAGGACCTTTCCTTTCATCCTTTCCACCTTTCTTCCCCACTTTCCCTTTTCTCATCTACCCCCCCCCCCCCAGTCTCCTCACTCGTTTCTCCCTCTCCACCTTCATACCCCTCTCTCCTTCCCTCTCCCCCAGCATCATCACCGTCTTTTTTATTCTCTCTCTCTTATTGGGCAAAACATACTCAGATAACATTAAATCTAAGTTATCGACGTTCAGTCAACGTCGATAAAAGCTGAACATTTTTGTTAAACACCTTTTGTTTTGTTTGTTAGATTGTTAGACAATCAAACCCACATTTCAAACGGCGCAGTTGTTTGTTGACGCAACAAGGGAAGGGAACTGTGAGGAGAAAGCGCCCAGCAATTTAGACTATATAGCACTTGAAACGGATCAGGAATAGGAATTGGGATGAGACGGGGGGAAGGGGGGAAAGGAATGGTGCCGAACCACTTGGACGGTCGGGGATTGAACGACGACCTGAATGAAGCGAGACCGTCGCTCTACCGTCCAACCCAAGTGGTTGGGCTATCGCAATAGGAGCCAATCATACTTAAAGAAAGGTGTATGGGGTTCGACCCAAACCTTTTCTTTCACAGTTATCATATATTCAAAGTTTGTCATGGAAAGTTGTGAGAGGCTAACCGCACCCGTCTGACCTCCTGCTTCGAACACACACACACACACATACGAGAGAATGTGTGTGTGTGTGTGTGTGTGTGTGTGTGTGTGTGTGTGTGTGTGTGTGTGTGTGTGTGTGTGTGTGTGTGTACTCACCTAGTTGTACTCACCTAGTTGTGCTTGCGGGGGTTGAGCTCTGGCTCAT
Organism: Procambarus clarkii; assembly: GCF_040958095.1. Lineage (NCBI taxonomy): Eukaryota > Metazoa > Arthropoda > Malacostraca > Decapoda > Cambaridae > Procambarus > Procambarus clarkii. The sequence continues at coordinate 19,945,085 of NC_091215.1, read as the reverse complement.
TGGTCCCGCCTCTCAACCGTCAATCAACAGGTGTACAGGTTCCTGAGCCTATTGGGCTCTATCATAACTACACTTGAAACTGTGTATGGAGTCAGCCTCCACCACATTGCTTCCTAATGCATTCCATTTGTCAACCACTCTCACACTAAAAAAGTTCTTTCTAATATCTCTGTGGCTCATTTGGGACTCAGTTTCCACCTGTGTCCCCTAGTGCGTGTGCCCCTTGTGTTAAATAGCTTATCTTTATCAACCCTGTCGATTCCCTTGAGAATCTTGAATGTGGTGATCATGTCCCCCCTAACTCTTCTGTCTTCCAACGAAGTGAGGTTCAATTCCCATAGTCTCTCCTCGTAGCTCATACCTCTCAGCTCGGGTACTAGTCTGGTGGCAAACCTTTGAACCTTTTCCAGTTTAGTCTTATGCTTGACTAGATGTGTGTGTGTGTGTGTGTGTGTGTGTGTGTGTGTGTGTGTGTGTGTGTGTGTGTGTGTGTGTGTGTGTGTGTGGCGGTGTTAACTTATCTTCTTGCCTTCATGAGAGAGAAGCTTTCATTAAGGGTTATACAGCACCATTTATTTGAGTGAAAGAATTCATTATTGTTTAATTTCTTTTGAAGACATTATTTTAATTTTATTATATATTAAATAATATTTGATTTTATACACCAGATGATCATTTTTGTAAAAGTTTGTAATCTGCACTGTAGAAAATCTTGTAACTTTCTACTTTTAAAGACCATGAAGGTATTTAAAATTAACTCAAACTATTTAACCCTTGTTGGATATATTTGAGAATTTATTAATGTCCTATTTTGATTAAGTAATAATTTGTTATGATCTTCATATTTAACCTTATTTCTGTCATATAATTTAAATTAATTCGCATCGTCAAGGATATTATCCCAACTCATCCTCCTGTTTAGTTAGTAACTATTGTGGCGGTCGTAAATAGTCACGAATTCGTACGTACTTAGCTTTTAGATAGTATTATACTGACTAGTAACGAATTTTTAAAATAAATGAAGCTAAAAATAAACTTAAATATTCCTGGGCCTAGTATAGCACATATATGTACTATATTAGGCCTCAGTATATGGTGTATTAGGCCTAGAGAGGGTAGGTGAGTTTAGTTTGTCAAAGCAAAGCAAGTAAAAAAATAGTTTTCCCCTTTGTCCAACTCAATAGTTCAGATTTCTACTTTCTCATATCGTTGTAGGTCGGTATATATACCATGGTCCTCAACGTTACTGTAAGTACTACCTACACAGGAGGATGGGCTGTGTAATCATATTAAAACAAAGTTCCCAGTTTGTCCAAATTCAGAAAATACAAATTTCAAGTTTCTGGCGGTCCATCACAACATACGGTAAGTATTTGGTGAAAAGTACCAATAAGTACTTTTATTTCTCAAGGAAGTGTTGTATTCCTCAGAGGATATACGAGTCCTTCTGAGCCTTACTCTAGACCACTGTCACGCTCTTCAAATGAACCTTTGGAAAAGTTACAAGCTTTACGAATTAATCTCGACCAGTGCTAAGCTTTACAGTCACACTAAATCAGTAGCAAGCTTTACAATATGTATATTGGGAAAAATATATGCAGCCATAACTGTCACTGACGAGGGAGACAAAATATATTTTCTGCCCAAATGAGTCCTGTCGCGGGAATTACTCCGCGTGTCAATGTATATTAACCTCTGTTAATATAATCAAAGTTATTATGAGGTGTTGTCAGCTGGCCTGAGGATACCTGATCAACCAGGCTGTGACTCATACGTCAGGCTGCGAGCAGCCGCGTCCAACAGCCTGGTTGATCAGTCCAGCAACCAGGAGGCCTGGTCGACGACCGGGCCGCGGGGACGCTAAGCCCCGGAAGCACCTCAAGGTAACCTCAAGGTAGGCCTACTAGTCTACGTGTAGAGTTTACCCTCAGCATCAGCTGGCCTACTAGTCTACGTGTAGAGTTTACCCTCAGCATCAGCGCATCAGCTGGCCTACTAGTCTACGTGTAGAGTTTACCCTCAGCATCAGCTGGCCTACTAGTCGACGTGTAGAGTTTACCCTCAGCATCAGCTGGCCTACTAGTCGACGTGTAGAGTTTACCCTCAGCATCAGCTGGCTTACTAGTCGACGTGTAGAGTTTACCCTCAGCATCAGCTGGCTTACTAGTCTACGTGTAGAGTTTACCCTCAGCATCAGCTGGCTTACTACTCCACGTGTAGAGTTTACCCTCAGCATCAGCTGGCCTACTAGTCTACGTGTAGAGTTTACCCTCAGCATCAGCTGGCCTACTAGTCTACGTGTAGTGTTTACCCTCAGCATCAGCTGGCTTACTAGTCTACGTGTAGAGTTTACCCTCAGCATCAGCTGGCCTACTAGTCTACGTGTAGTGTTTACCCTCAGCATCAGCTGGCTTACTAGTCTACGTGTAGAGTTTACCCTCAGCATCAGCTGGCCTACTAGTCTACGTGTAGAGTTTACCCTCAGCATCAGCTGGCCTACTAGTCTACGTGTAGTGTTTACCCTCAGCATCAGCTGGCTTACTAGTCTACGTGTAGAGTTTACCCTCAGCATCAGCTGGCCTACTAGTCTACGTGTAGAGTTTACCCTCAACATCAGCTGGCTTACTAGTCTACGTGTAGAGTTTACCCTCAGCATCAGCTGGCCTACTAGTCGACGTGTAGTTTACCCTCAGCATCAGCTGGCCTACTAGTCGACGTGTAGAGTTTACCCTCAGCATCAGCTGGACTACTAGTCGACGTGTAGAGTTTACCCTCAGCATCAGCTGGCTTACTAGTCTACGTGTAGTTTACCCTCAGCATCAGCTGGCTTACTAGTCTACGTGTAGAGTTTACCCTCAGCATCAGCTGGCCTACTAGTCTACGTGTAGTGTTTACCCTCAGCATCAGCTGGCTTACTAGTCTACGTGTAGAGTTTACCCTCAGCATCAGCTGGCCTACTAGTCTACGTGTAGAGTTTACCCTCAGCATCAGCTGGCTTACTAGTCTACGTGTAGAGTTTACCCTCAGCATCAGCTGGCCTACTAGTCTACGTGTAGAGTTTACCCTCAGCATCAGCTGGCCTACTAGTCTACGTGTAGAGTTTACCCTCAGCATCAGCTGGCTTACTAGTCCACGTGTAGTTTACCCTCAGCATCAGCTGGCCTACTAGTCGACGTGTAGAGTTTACCCTCAGCATCAGCTGGCCTACTAGTCGACGTGTAGAGTTTACCCTCAGCATCAGCTGGCCTACTAGTCGACGTGTAGAGTTTACCCTCAGCATCAGCTGGCCTACTAGTCGACGTGTAGAGTTTACCCTCAGCATCAGCTGGCCTACTAGTCGACGTGTAGTTTACCCTCAGCATCAGCTGGCCCACTAGTCGACGTGTAGTTTACCCTCAGCATCAGCTGGCGCCACACACCAGTTGGTGCACTCATCAAGAGACCAAGTAAATACCCAATATTAAATTATTTAAAACTTGATGTTTTCGACGGATGACCGTAGCTTCCAGATGCCTCCAACTTGTCTTGTTCGACACGCGGGCGGGCGGGCGCGCACACACACACACACACACACACACACACACACACACACACACACACACACACACACACACACACACACACACACACACACACAGTATTTTCACATCACAAGACTAGGGAAGGTACTCCGGTGGATAGAGGAGTACCTAAGCAACAGGAGACAACGAGTCTGTGTGAGGGGTGAGGTCTCAGATTGGCGAGACGTCACAAGTGGAGTCCCGCAGGGGTCAGTCCTTGGACCTATACTGTTTCTGGTATATGTAAATGATCTCCCAGAGGGTATAGATTCGTTCCTCTCAATGTTTGCCGACGATGCAAAAATTATGAGGAGGATTGAAACAGAGGATGATAGTAGGAGGCTACAAGATGACCTGGATAGACTGAGTGAATGGTCCAACAAATGGCTGTTGAAGTTCAACCCGAGTAAATGCAAAGTAATGAAACTAGGCAGTGGAAACAGGAGGCCAGGCACAGGATACAGAATAGGAGATGAAGTACTTAATGAAACAGACAGAGAGAAAGATCTAGGAGTTGATATCACACCAAACCTGTCTCCTGAAGCCCACATAAAGAGAATAACGTCTGCGGCATATGCGAGGCTGGCTAACATCAAAACGGCGTTCAGGAACCTGTGTAAGGAATCATTCAGAATCTTGTACACCACATATGTAAGACCAATCCTGGAGTATGCGGCCCCAGCATGGAGCCCGTACCTTGTCAAGCACAAGACGAAGCTGGAAAAAGTCCAAAGGTATGCTACTAGACTAGTCCCAGAACTAAGAGGCATATGTTAAGAGGAAAGGCTGCGGGAAATGCACCTCACGACACTGGAAAACAGAAGAGTAAGGGGGGACATGATCACAACCTACAAAATCCTCAGGGGAATCGACCGGGTAAACAAGGATGAACTATTCAACACTGGTGGGACGCGAACAAGGGGACACAGGTGGAAGCTGAGTACCCAAATGAGCCACAGAGACGTTAGAAAGAACTTTTTCAGTGTCAGAGTAGTTAGTAAATGGCTCTTTGGTCCCGCCTCTCAACCGTGAATCAACTGGTGTACAGATTCCTGAGCCTACTGGGCTCTATCATATCTACATTTGAAACTGTGTATGGAGTCAGCCTCCACCACATCACTGCCTAATGCATTCCACCTGTTAACTACTCTGACACTGAAAAAGTTCTTTCTAACTTCCCTGTGGCTCATTTGGGTACTCAGTCTCCACCTGTGTCTCCTTGTTCGCGTACCACCCGTGTTAAAAAGTTTCTCCTTATCAACCCTGTCAATTCCTCTGAGAATTTTGTAGGTGATGATCATGTCTCCTCTTATTTTTCTGTCTTCCAGTGTCATGAGGTGCATCTCACGCAGCCTTTCCTCGTAACTCATGCCTCTTAGTTCTGGGACTAGTCTAGTGGCATACCTCTTAACTTTTTCCAGCTTCGTCTTGTGCTTGACAAGATACGGTCTCCATGCTGGGGCCGCATACTCCAAGAGTGGTCTTTACATATGCGGTATACAAGGTTCTGAATGATTCCTAACACAAGTTCCTGAAGGCTGTGCCGCAGATGAAATTCTTTTTATGTGGGCTTCAGGAGACAGTTTTGGTGTGATATCAACTCCTAGATCTTTCTCTCTATCCGTTTCATTAAGTACTTCATTTCCCATTCGGTATCCTGTGTCTGGCCTCCTATTTCCACCGCCTAGTTTCATGACCTTGCATTTACTCGGGTTGAACTTTAGCCATTTGTTGGACCATTCCTTCACTCTGTCTAGGTCATCTTGTAGCCTCCTCCTATCATCCTCAGTGTGTGTGTGTGTGTGTGTGTGTGTGTGTGTGTGTGTGTGTGTGTGTGTGTGTGTGTGTGTGTGTGTGTGTGTGACAGATATATTTCTCTATAATATATATTATTATATGGATTAGGTATTAGAGAAAAATTGGTCGAGAGTCAGTTTATTAGACAACTGACGGTTAGAAAGGCGGGGTCCAAGAGCTAACAGCTCGATCCTGTAGGCAGAAAAAGTGAAAACAAGTAGATGATAAAACAAATATAATTATGGCGGGAGAGGACTTTATAATGATCTGATCTGAAGAATCTGGACGAGTTGCAAGAACGGTCTAATTCCTGTAGATTGTCTAGGATAGACAGCTGCTCGATTTCAACCCAAATAAATGTAAAATAATGAATGTTGGAGGGAGCGAGAAAATCACAAAGCAGGTATAAGTGGGGGAGAAGGCAGCAACCGAAAACAGAAAAGGAATGGTTTCTTGAACATAAGAGGTTATCTTGAGATGATTTCGGGGCTTTAGTGTCCCCCGCGGCCCAGTCCTCGACCAGGCCTCCACCCCCAGGAAGCAGCCCGTGACAGCTGACTATCACCCAGGTACCTATTTTACTGTTAGGTAACAGGGGCATAGGGTGAAAGAAACTCTGTCCATCGTTTCTCGTCGGCGCCCGGGATCGAACCCGGGACCACAGAATCACAAGTCCAGTGTGCTGTCCGCTCGGCCGACCGGCTCCCCGAGCGGAACATAATAAATAAAAAAAAAGGTATATACATATCTATAAAATAGAATGTCTGTTTGTCCAGGGTTGGAAACCAGACGCTTGGATCAACCCTCACCCAACTTTGCAGGGGGGTATAGTCTGAGGTACGGGACAGACATAGGCTGGTAGGGGTCACTAGAATTCCAGGAAGAACAACATGCCAGGGTCACATTCTGACCCTCACTACTATTTTTGGTACTGCCTGCCGGCTACACCTAGCTCAATATTTTGAAAATATAATTTCAAAATCGTTTTTCTTAAGGTAATATACAACAACATTCACATATCTCAGAAACATTAAGATGTTTCTGTTATTCATGCTTCAGCTGTACTACCATAACACAGACGGTCCTCCCACAGCTTCAGTTGCTTTCTCCAGACCCGCCTCTTTCTCAAAGCAAATTGGTAACTAATGTATTTGTTAATATTTCCCCCCGCAACGCTCCTCCCACCACCGGACCACAACACTCCAGTGGCAGACTATTAAAATAGTTTATGAGAGAGAGAGAGAGAGAGAGAGAGAGAGAGAGAGAGAGAGAGAGAGAGAGAGAGAGAGAGAGAGAGAGAGAGAGAGAGAGAGAGAGAGAGAGAGAGAGAGAGAGGCAGACACTCAAATAGGGAAAAAAAGATTGAGAAAGGGGGATGATTGAAAAGAGGTGCGAAGGGAAGATATTTGAAGAGAGGGAAGGACAGAGGGGGTGACAGGAAGGTTGAAAGGGGGGAGGAGTGAGAAGGGGAGATTGGGAGAGAGGGGTTATGAGGGGCAGAGGAGTGTGAGGGGGGTGGGAGACGAAAGGGGAGAAAGCTGGAGAGGGGAAATGGGAATTAAGAGAGGAGGGGATAGGGAATGGAGTGGACCATGCGACCAGTTAGTGGATCATGCGTCCAGTTAGTGGATCACGCGTCCAGTTAGTGGATCACGCGTCCAGTTAGTGGATCACGCGACCAGTTCGTGCATCACGCGACCAGTTCGTGCATCACGCGACCAGTTCGTGCATCACGCGACCAGTTCGTGCATCACGCGACCAGTTCGTGCATCACGCGACCAGTTCGTGCATCACGCGACCAGTTCGTGCATCACGCGACCAGTTCGTGCATCACGCGACCAGTTCGTGCATCACGCGACCAGTTCGTGCATCACGCGACCAGTTCGTGCATCACGCGACCAGTTCGTGCATCACGCGACCAGTTCGTGCATCACGCGACCAGTTCGTGCATCACGCGACCAGTTCGTGCATCACGCGACCAGTTCGTGCATCACGCGACCAGTTCGTGCATCACGCGACCAGTTCGTGCATCACGCGACCAGTTCGTGCATCACGCGACCAGTTCGTGCATCACGCGACCAGTTCGTGCATCACGCGACCAGTTCGTGCATCACGCGACCAGTTCGTGCATCACGCGCCCAGTTCGTGCATCACGCGCCCAGTTCGTGCATCACGCGCCCAGTTCGTGCATCACGCGACCAGTTCGTGGATCAAGCGACCAGTTCGTGGATCAAGCGACCAGTTCGTGGATCAAGCGACCAGTTCGTGGATCAAGCGACCAGTTCGTGGATCACGCGACCAGTTCGTGGATCACGCGACCAGTTCGTGGATCACGCGACCAGTTCGTGGATCACGCGACCAGTTCGTGGATCACGCGACCAGTTCGTGGATCACGCGACCAGTTCGTGGATCACGCGACCAGTTCGTGCATCACGCGACCAGTTCGTGCATCACGCGACCAGTTCGTGCATCACGCGACCAGTTCGTGCATCACGCGCCCAGTTCGTGCATCACGCGCCCAGTTCGTGCATCACGCGCCCAGTTCGTGCATCACGCGCCCAGTTCGTGCATCACGCGCCCAGTTCGTGCATCACGCGCCCAGTTCGTGCATCACGCGCCCAGTTCGTGCATCACGCGCCCAGTTCGTGCATCACGCGCCCAGTTCGTGCATCACGCGCCCAGTTCGTGCATCACGCGCCCAGTTCGTGCATCACGCGCCCAGTTCGTGCATCACGCGCCCAGTTCGTGCATCACGCGCCCAGTTCGTGCATCACGCGCCCAGTTCGTGCATCACGCGCCCAGTTCGTGCATCACGCGCCCAGTTCGTGCATCACGCGCCCAGTTCGTGCATCACGCGCCCAGTTCGTGCATCACGCGCCCAGTTCGTGCATCACGCGCCCAGTTCGTGCATCACGCGCCCAGTTCGTGCATCACGCGCCCAGTTCGTGCATCACGCGCCCAGTTCGTGCATCACGCGCCCAGTTCGTGCATCACGCGCCCAGTTCGTGCATCACGCGCCCAGTTCGTGCATCACGCGCCCAGTTCGTGCATCACGCGCCCAGTTCGTGCATCACGCGCCCAGTTCGTGCATCACGCGACCAGTTCGTGGATCAAGCGACCAGTTCGTGGATCAAGCGACCAGTTCGTGGATCAAGCGACCAGTTCGTGGATCAAGCGACCAGTTCGTGGATCACGCGACCAGTTCGTGGATCACGCGACCAGTTCGTGGATCACGCGACCAGTTCGTGGATCACGCGACCAGTTCGTGGATCACGCGACCAGTTCGTGGATCACGCGACCAGTTCGTGGATCACGCGACCAGTTCGTGGATCACGCGACCAGTTCGTGGATCACGCGACCAGTTCGTGGATCACGCGACCAGTTCGTGGATCACGCGACCAGTTCGTGGATCACGCGACCAGTTCGTGGATCACGCGACCAGTTCGTGGATCACGCGACCAGTTCGTGGATCACGCGACCAGTTCGTGGATCACGCGACCAGTTCGTGGATCACGCGACCAGTTCGTGGATCACGCGACCAGTTCGTGGATCACGCGACCAGTTCGTGGATCACGCGACCAGTTCGTGGATCACGCGACCAGTTCGTGGATCACGCGACCAGTTCGTGGATCACGCGACCAGTTCGTGGATCACGCGACCAGTTAGTGGATCACGCGACCAGTTAGTGGATCACGCGACCAGTTAGTGGATCACGCGACCAGTTAGTGGATCACGCGTCCAGTTAGTGGATCACGCGTCCAGTTAGTGAATCACGCGTCCAGTTAGTGAATCACGCGTCCAGTTAATGAATCATGCGACCAGTTAATGAATCATGCGACCAGTTAATGAATCATGCGACCAGTTAATGAATCATGCGACAAGGCATGCAAGACATCAATGCGTGTTAAGGAAACATTTACCAAACGTATAAGGTCAAAGGTCAAGAGGTGTTGACATAACGTGAGCCTCGTTATTGCCTCTATGGCTGGGACTTATGGCCGTCTCTGACCCAGCACGTCAACATGTAATATAATTTGCTGGACTATCAATTAGTAACGGATCACAGAGGATTAATTATCATGGCTTATGCGCTTACAACTACAGTCAGGGAGATCCAAAATGATACATATCTTCTAGAATAAATTATGGAAATTTGAGGGGTGCCCTAGAGATGGCTGGCTGCCCTATATCACTAGAAACACAAAGACACTATGCATTTAAGAAAACTAAGAAAGAAAAATAACATTACCAAAATATGGAAATAGCATTAAACGAACGAAGTTCTCCAAATTTTGTGGTCAAAGTAGAACACAATAAAGTTCATGGAAATACATCAGGAGCATCACGGACTGTTACGGACCCGGATCCAGCGTCCGAGCACGGAGCAGTGACGACCGCGCCATCTGTGGGTCAGCTCCCGAAACCCCCCCCCCCCAAATGGACGACGACACCTGGCGAGGACGAAGTGTACCGGCCACAAGGGCCAGTTTCCAGTCCTGTTCAGCTCACAACACTGCCGCTGCTGACCTCTGGTGAGGTGGTGCTCAGACGACAACGCCATCTATGGAGTGGATATGTCGGGCGTTTGTGTCCGAGCCTGTAAGTGAGGTGCTTTAGTGTGTCCTGTGTCCCTGTTATTGATGACGTGTCTGCTTACAGAGTCGACCTGGGACTGCTGTAAGGGAAGTTGAGTCAGTCTACCCAAGGCAGCCATCCCCATACCAAGTGCTTTGCTGCAGCAGCTGTGAGTCGCCTCCCAGAGGAACACCGTGGTGTTACCCTGCCAGTGAAGTGGCAGTTGAAGGATTGTCGTACCCGGGACCGACTGCTGGAGACGATTGACCACTGGGGTATTGTGGACAGGAGAGTGATCTGTGGTATCACACGAGGCTCCTGACTAGGGCGCTACCCTAGTATCGCTCGTGGAGTGGCCTGAACAGCGTTGCTGATCCGGAACCTGCCAGCAGCTTGCTGGACTTGTGGTTGACGGCCTCCACGGCGGTGCCCCCAGTGGAACTGTGTTTTGGCTGGCCTGTGTCAGGGGTAGACTCAGCTTGATCGAAGGATTCGTCAAGAGACCACGAGAGCACTGAGGACTTGGCACCGAGAGGATCCAGCGTCTTCAGGAGAAGACGACCGTGTATATACTTCCCCTGTGTAGTGTTAATACCCCTCCCCCTGTGTAACTTTTATATATTACTTATTGGTGAAGGTAATTATAATCTTAAGTTTTTGCCTTTCTTTCCCTTCCCCTATAACCTACGCTGATAAGACAACCTCAAACATGGGACGCTGAAACTGTATGTCTATCTCGCTAAGTTACATAAGCACCTCCATACTAGTTCCCATCTCAATAAACTGTCTAGCATCTATGTTTTGCTCTGGTTATATATTCATGGATTTTCTAGCTTGTGAACTCGACTCGTCTAGCATTAAATTGTATACAGCACTAGTTACGCTACGATTCCATGTTGTTTCTTGTTAGTGGAAACTATTCATTACTATAACTTAGACAGGTTGGCTCATTTCTAAAAAGGTAGCATCACTCATCACTCAAACTCAAACCTTGCAGCCATACAACCAGCCTCATCACTCTAACCTCGCAGCCATACAATGCTGACCTTTGTAGATGCTTCGATGAATTCTCCAGCAATCTCCGCATGTGGTGACATGCGAGTAATAATCACACAGGTGCAAAGGTGTGGGGGCTCAAGCACTTAGACCGCACGTGGTTACATGTGAGCCACGTGGAGTACCCTGGGTGCACGTGGTGTGAACCAGGTGGCAGATGTAACAGATTCAGGGCACCGTGATCGAGCGGAGGGCGGCACAGGCGAGAAGGTGAGTGGCGTCTACAGAGGGGGGGTAATAGTTGCGCGCACTACACTGGGTGGCAACGCTCGGGGTGTAACACACGAGGTGGGGGCACGGTGTTTCGGAGGAAACCATTAAAGTCCACAAATATGTCGAAAAATACAATGATCTCACTCGCGGTAATTTACAGCACATTGTGTAATCAATGCTTAACCTTCCTAGATTAATCTCTTAGCAATTAGGTTAACAGGTGTTGACGGATGGTGAAGACAAACACGGATCTTAACAGTGCAGTCTAGTTACTTCTTCTGTGATTACGTAGAGAGCACAGATCTTACTCGTTCGTTATCACTCACTTGTAAAACCAAATCTACAACGTACCGGATAATGGGCGACAGACGTTAGGCGACTCTGTAGATCATGAGGTTTAGTATAATGTCGAGTGAAACAGATATTCGAGCTGCTGGCTGACTGCTGCAAAATCACGCCTTCTCAAGCTGGCGACTATTTTCAGAATGGTAGTCACTATACACCATTATAGTCATAGTATACACTGACTATACACTATACAGTCACTACAGAATGGTTGCTAATACACTAATGCATAATGATGCAAGGTGTGGGCGTGCGGCATACTACATAATTTACACTCCTTATCTTTTTCACTGACGTCAACACTGTATTGACAAATATTTGTATCCTAATTTTAATCTCATGTAAACTGATGTCTTCCATGTAGACTTTCCTCTACCATGTGTGAAGGACGAATTTGTGTTTATTACTGCATAATGCTTAAGTGTGTTACTGCTGTCCACCATTGCTGTTTTCTTAACTTTTTCTTCATCCTCTTGGATCATCTTCATTCTTGTCTTTGTTTCAAAGTTTTCTAACATACAACATCGACAAGAGTTTCTTCCGAGGCTCTCTTCGCTATCTCAACTGCCTCATTCAACAATATTCCCACATGTGAAGGGATCCACATGAATCTTACTTTAAACCCATTTTTTTCTAATGTCTTAACATACTCTCTACACTCGATCTCAATATTCTGGTAAATAATACTCCGTCTGCTATTTCAAGACTCCAACACTCCTTTACTGTCTATAAAGAAACAGGCAATTTTACCACATTTGACTACTTCCTGTAATCCTGCTTGGAGTTCAGCCTGCGTTGAAGAGACATTTTCAGTTAAGCGGTGTCCAGTAACAGTATCTACAGAGCCAGTGTCAGTGTACTCCCTGATCAAGACTCCACATCCGGCCTTTTCCTCCCTAGCTACTGACCCATCACAATATACATGTAGAGTGTTTTCTGTAGGTAATTTGATAATTATACAATCATATGTTGCCCTGAGCGCTCTTATCTCATACATACTTTTTCCTGTTGCAGAGGAATAATTACTACATCTAGGTTACAATCCTCCCATGGTGGTGTGAATCGTCTCTTAGGCAAATTAATACATTCTGGAATAACATCATACTTCATAAGATTAGAATGTTATTTTTTTTTCTTTATAAGAATTAGAACGTTAGAATTGTAGTTATTATAGAATGCTATTAATGAATGAAGATTAGAATGATTTATAAGTGAATCTTATGAATCACTGGAAAACTGCTAAAAATCTCTATGGAAAATGCATTTAACATTTCAGACTTCAATCACGGGTCGCTATAGATGAAAATAATTCTTTAAGGGTGGCACTGGGATCAAACCCGACTGGCGTATTCCCTCTGTGTGTCATCTTGGAAAATTTGGTGAGGTTAGACCCCCCTCCCCTCCATGCATCTGGAGTTCTACTTTGGACACACAGATATTCTATTATAGTAATATAAAATAGAATGTATGTCAGTTAAATCGTTATGCAAGAATTATATGAACGTTTTACAATTAACACGAATATTTTGCTTTTCATGTAACGCCCGTTACATTGTGTGAATGTTTATACAAATAAAATCAAAACAAAGACCCAAAGATTTAACACATTTATGTTATTTAAAGATTTCAATTTTTCTGCCAATATTCCTCAGCAATATTATTTCTCTTGCTATTAATAACTTTATATTTATTTCTAAAGACTTCAGTTAATCTGATTATATTTCCAGCTTTCAGAAGAAACAACAAACAGAAAATAAAAACAGCTTCCAACTCTCCACTATTACCAATATTTCAATAATTTGAATATTACCAATTAAATTTGTTTCTTTATTATGCCCCCCATACCAATCCCGTGGGCGGTGGTGGAAAGGGTTACAGAGGCACATAATGTGTCATGTGCCTCTGTATGAGCCTTATGAACAGTAACCTTGGTAAAAATGACAATAACAAAAGATTTGGCAGATTTCTTAAAAAAACTTGTTAAAAACAAAAACATCAAAAACAACATGAAAAATAGGACATTCTGATGTATTGGGAATAGCTTCTTATGATTCGCCATTTTCTCTGGTAGTCTAAATATGTTGATAAGAATAATGTTGTGAATTCAACATTCAATGAATTCAATTAACCCTGTGAGGCAAGACTTGCCATCCCTGAACCCTTGCTGATGCTGTGTTACAAAGTTCTTTCGTTCCAGATGTTCCATTAGCTTTTTTCACACAATCTTCTCCATTAAGTTGCATGGTATGCAGGTTAGGGGCACTGGCCTATAGTTCAGTGCCTCCTATTTCCCTTCTTGTATATCGGGACTACATTAGCCGTTTTCCAATTTTTGGCAGTTCACCTGTTACCAGCGATTTGTTATGCACTATGTAGAGTGGCAGGCACAGAGCTTCTGCTCCTTCCTTTAGTATACATGGTGAGATTCCATCCGGGCCTATAGCCTTATTGTCACATCCAACCCTAGCAAAAGCAACCCTAGCAACCCTATTTTACACTATTACTTTTGGAGTTAGGGATGACTGAGGCAGCGATGATTTACGCGGGGATCCAACCTGTTCTCTCACTTAAAACACCGTAATACTGATACTGTCGACCTCTGCGTTGAAATTACGATGCTGAAGTGAAATTTTAATCCCTTGTAATTTTAAAGAAATTCCAATAGTCTTGGACTATTGGATTTCGGCCCTGATATGTTAGGTGGATTGCTTAGATTCGAACGCTTTTGGTTCCGTAAAAACCACTGAAAATGTTACGCATGTTATAGTGATAACTGACAGTTCTTGCAACGTTGATAAGGATATTTATAGATAATCATTTCTTAAGAAAAAATATTCTTCATCGTTAGTGTATTCTTGCACGAATTATGTCAACTTAGTTTACCAATATTCCCAAGTTTCTAAGCTCCATATACCAAAGTTAGAGGAGAGGAGCCGTAGAGCGTGAGTGACCAGTGTGGTGTTATCACAGCACGCGCGGGGGCCAAGTCCGGGCCAAGTCCGGGCCTTACCTTCCCCCAACATAAAAGTCGCTTCTCACGAGCAAAAGAAAAATATATTTGGCTGCAAGGCTCGCACCACCAAGAACACCGGTAAATTGTTGAAGTGGAGAGAGCTGATGCAGGCACCCCTGGTATGTGGGCGTCCAGGACACCACCAGCCCCTGGTATGTGGGCGTCCAGGCCACCACCAGCCCCTGGTGTGAGAGGGGGACCAGGCCACCACCAGCCCATGGTGTGAGAGGGACCAGGCCACCACCAGCCCCTGGTGTGAGAGAGGGACCAGGCCACCACCAGCCCCTGGTGTGAGAGAGGGACCAGGTCACCACCAGCCCCTGGTGTGTGAGAGGGACCAGGCCACCACCAGCCCCTGGTGTGAGAGAGGGACCAGGCCACCACCAGCCCCTGGTGTGTGAGAGGGACCAGGCCACCACCAGCCCCTGGTGTGAGAGGGGGACCAGGCCACCACCAGCCCCTGGTGTGAGAGGGGGACCAGGCCACCACCAGCCCCTGGTGTGAGAGAGGGACCAGGTCACCATCAGCCCCTGGTGTGTGAGAGGGACCAGGCCACCACCAGCCCCTGGTGTGAGAGAGGGACCAGGCCACCACCAGCCCCTGGTGTGTGAGAGGGACCAGGCCACCACCAGCCCCTGGTGTGAGGGGGACCAGGCCACCACCAGCCCCTGGTGTGAGGGGGGACCAGGCCACCACCAGCCCCTGGTGTGAGAGGGACCAGGCCACCACCAGCCCCTGGTGTGTGAGGGGGACCAGGCCACCAGGAAAACAGTGCAGCCCCACAAATCGTCTCATGCGTCAGGCTGAGGTATAGATCTGTAGTAAAGTGAGCGGACGAGTCAACTCTATTGGGAATTATAGGATTTAGGCCGTTTACTGCCTTGTGTGTGTTGTGTGGCCGCGTGTTAGGATCACTGAGCGTCCACTCACTAGGGCGAGGGAACTACACTGTGTTGGCCTTTATGGTAGACTGGGTAATGATAGTACTTTGTTGTGGTCTTCGGTCCCACTGGCATGTGAATCTTGGAGGATTGTTATAGCTTTCCCTTGATTTTATTTTGAACATTGTTCAGTCCCGGGTGTTTCAGAAGCATTTGTACTCTGTATTTAAATTTATACCATGACTTTCATCAGGGATATTTTAGTTATTCATCCGAATGTCACCAATTGAATGCTGTTGAAAGGAGGTACAGGAAACAAGGTAGTTATATAGCCTCTCGCTGTACCAGGGAGAGCTTATGTAACCCTTATGTTGAGAGGCTCTCCCGCTGGGTTTCTTGGAACAGAAATTTAAACAATTAAACAAGTAGTAATGCGCCGAGGACAACAGGTTATTAGTCATAGCAAGACTTCGTAGAGACTTAGGACCAAGAGCAGGTGCCAGGTTGGTTATTTTTGGTCACTGAGACTATGAGCCTCAACCAATCAGGGCGAGGTTAGCGGCACTCTTACGAAAAGGGGAGCCAGACTTGGCATTGTGCGTTCCTCCAACACAGCAGCAAAACGGTATAAGCCGAGCTCCCGATTGTAGAGCGGTCTGGCTGGCACTTGCCGGTCAATGAAGCTAACGTGTTGAGGAATGATCAAGAACATAAGAATGAAGGTAACTGCAGAAGGCCTATTAGCCCATACGAGGGCTAATAAACAAATCCCCACGCCCAGACGAAGTGTTTACAGCTTTGCGAGCCACTGTCTACCATATTTAATAAATCAATAGAGTCAGGCAGAGTGCCAGAGTTGTGGAAAGTTGCTAATGTGGTACCAATTATTAAGAAAGGAAATAGATCATTTGCGTCAAACTATCGGCCTGTCTATAATAGTCTAACGTCTATTATGGGAAAGTTACTTGAATCAATAATTGCAAATACCATTCGTCTTCATCTTGAAAAACATAAATGAATTAATGATTCACAACATGGTTTTACAAATGGCCGTCCATGTTTAACTAATTTGTTACCATTTTATTCCAGCATAGTTGAGGCAGTTGATAACTGGTAAGGTTTGTAATGTTGTGTACCTTGACTTTAGCAAAGCTTTTGATACAGTGCCACATGAAAGACTGATTAAAAAGATAGAGGCTCACGGTATTGGGGGTGCTATATTATATTGGATTAAGGCATGGCTATACCAAAAGAAACAGATGTAGTAGGTATAGTGTAGTGTTAACAGAGTTAGTATAAATGGGGTTAAGTCAGAGTGGGAAAATGTTGTAAGTGGAGTGCCTCAAGGGTCTGTCCTGGGACCTCTGTTATTTATAATATATATAAATGATTTAGATTCAGGTTTGAACAGCAATATTTGCAAATTTGCCGATGATACAAAAACTGGGAGGGAAATAAATATGGAAAAAACTCACAATTACTTCACGACTATCTAAATAAGGTTTTGAAATGGTCAAAAGATTGGCAGAAGCAGTTTAATGCTGATAAATGTAAGGTTTTGAGGTTAGGTAATGATGAGTGTGTTACAAGATACGAGCCAGATGGTGTTGAGATTGCGAAATGGATCTGGGAGTTATGATTAGTAAGAATTTAAAACCAAAAAAATCAATGCATAAATGTTCGTAATAAAGCAAATAAGACTCTGGGATTGATTAATCTGAGCGTTAGTAACAAGACACCTGGTGTTGTTCTTCAGTTATATTTTGCTCTGGTTAGGCCCCATTTAGATTATGCAGTTCATTTTTGGTCGCCGTACTATAGAGTGGATATAAATTCACTTGAACGCGTCCAGCGTAAGTTGACTAAGTTAAGTCCCCAAATTAGAAACATGTCATATGACAAAAGATTAACTAAGTTTAAACTGCATTCACTGGAAAGGCGAAGAGTTAGGGGTGACATATTAGAAGTTTATAAGTG
Source organism: Procambarus clarkii (assembly GCF_040958095.1). Taxonomy (NCBI): domain Eukaryota; kingdom Metazoa; phylum Arthropoda; class Malacostraca; order Decapoda; family Cambaridae; genus Procambarus; species Procambarus clarkii. The sequence continues at coordinate 19,927,668 of NC_091215.1, read as the reverse complement.
GATGAATGGACATAACAATGGGGATATTAATAGGGTATTAAAAGTATCAACACAAGACAGAACAGGAAACAATGGGTATAAATTGCACAAGTTTAGATTTAGGAAAGACCTGGGTAAATACTGGTTCGGTAACAGGGTTGTTGATTTGTGGAACCAATTACCACGTAACGTGGTGGATGTGGGACCCTTGACTGTTTCAAACGTGAGTTGGATATCTATATGAATGAGATTGGGTGATTATAAATAGGACCAGCCTCGTAATGGGCCAATAGGCCTTCTGCAGTTACCTTGTTGTATTCTTAGGCTACAGTCACCGAAGGAATCACCCATTCCTAGCCAGCCTCAAGACTCGCCTAAAGTGGCCGTCATCGACTGAAATTGAATTCGCCATGGTGAGCAAGGATTGTCTGAAACCGTGACGTCACTCAGAACTGGAATTTGTCGATAGAGAGAAGCGGCGAGATAAGAGTAGGCAGTGATTAAAAGGTCTGATGATGACGTGAGCCATCTCTGTTTAATGACATATTAAGATTTAACATTTGTGCATACTAGTGATTGAAAGTTACCTAATATATAGTCAATTTTCATATCATTTAATATACTTTAGACATGTTGCATTATTCATTTATCATATTGTCTAGTGTGTGTGCTGCTCGTTGCTGTTAACTAAATGTTTTCACACTGTTGAGGAGTCAGTGTTAGTAAATCATAATACATGTATGGAGCAGTTGTGGTATAAAGTACAGTGTTTACTTAGTAATTATGAGAAGTAACCAAGATATTTAAATATTGCACCTCAGTTTATGATGAAAAGCTACTGATAATTGTACCGATTAATGATATGTTAATTCTGAGTGATAACGACACTGGTATTAAGACTAGCTGTTATATATGTTAAATGTTATATAATTAGGAGTTTCATGTACTTTTCATTTTAAGCATTCTCCATTTAAAGTACACGAGGCTTTTCATTGATTTTTGTTGTTGTTGCTGAGAAATAGCACATCTAGCGTGTCCGTAATTAGCATGTCAGTTACCCTTTACGGTAGTAACTGCTTTCTCAACTTGAAGAGTAAAGAATCGAACCTAACACAGAAGCCAGAAATTTGTATTTACCAAGATTTTCTTTGCCACGTTTACCCATCACGAGCTGCAAGGAATCAATTTTTTTTTTGAGTGTGTCAATACACATCTTTCATTTTTATTTTATGCAATTTGATTTTTTTTTTAAATTTTGCCACGAAGGGCGAGTTTATTGGGCAGCGCCACTCATTCTGTTAGTGGACATACCGCCATAGCAGCATGTACAACACTCCCCAATAGGAAGAAAACCCGCTGGGTTGTTCATCCTGTCACTTGTTCCCAGACACAGCTGGGACTTGCTTAACTGTCTCACGTGAACAGCTTCTCAAAACAAAAAGATTAACATTTGTCAACCTTAAAATCTTACGTTATCTTGTGGGTGCAAAATGGGTGAATCTCTTAAGAACAGTATCTAAATTTGACAAAGTGTTTTTCTAACTCAAACAATGTGGGGTTATTATTCTACAAGTTTCTAATGACACTTAGATGTTCACATTCTCTCAGGTAGTGGTCAAGGCGGTGTCCATCACTCACTTCAGATTCTGCAACTTCTCTGCTCAACTGTTTTTTCCATTCTGAATCTCCATGGATATTTGTATCCAAGACGGGTTCTTGCTATTACTGATTCTCTCCCGCGGCCACCTCCTCTTCGTCTATAATGATTGGGATGGCCAGCTGCAACCATGTTGTACCATCGTACAGATTCACTGATTTGTTCTTCTATCCTCCTTTCCTCAGTTACCTTGTCACGTTGATGTTTGCTGATAATACCTCTAACTTGTAGAAGTCTTGGGTATGAAGTATTCAATATGGTCTCCTTCAGCGCCTTCAGCAGCCAGCACATCTCTCGTTCATTTGCACAGATCCCAAGATCGGAGGGGATCCACAGATATTTGACGACTCTTCGCTGATTGGTTAGTACGCTCACACCTCTCGTGATTTCAGCGACTATTGCAAGATTTTCTGCTTGATTTTTACTAAGGCTTTGCAGCGCTGCTTTTGAATTAGTGCAAATCACTGCACCATTAGTGTTTCGTTCAAGAAATCTTAACACCATAACAGTGGCAGTTAGCTCCGCTTGCGTTGATCGTGGTTTACAGGTATTGATAATTACTGTAAATTCTTTAATATTTAGTTTTAGGTAAGTTTTATCATTCAAATATTATAGTTAATATTAAGCTGATATATTTCTCGTTACTCTAACAGTAATCTTTATGTTACTTCATTTATGATTCAAGAAATTTTTTTGTACTATTGTTCGCTTGTTCATTCCAGAAAGAATTGTAGCGAAGTTTCCGAATTACATTTTCGTTAATGAACAGAACTTCATTAATATAATAGAACTAATGAACTATTTTAATTAATAAATAGAACTAATTAATAGAATCGAGTTGCATGATACGTTTCATTTCTTTATTTACTTAACGAAATGTGTACACCTAACGTTACGAGATTTATAATTCAAGGAATACAACACCTGGGTCATCCCAACAGCGGAATAGTGGCGCCTGACAACGCAAATTCTCTCGCCAATTGGCAGTGATATTATCAAGCCAATGATTGACGACCTGAACGGAACTCAATACTGTTCCCTCACTTCTATATCCAGCCCCCCCCCCACCTCCTCCGTCCCCCCCTCCCCCATCCTTTACCCCCCCTACCCTCAACCCCACATGACGCTCCTGCACCCCCGTCCTGTGGGGATGCTGGAGCGTTGTGTGTGGGAGCGTTGTGGCGTGCTGTGGGGGCGTGGGAGCGTTGTGGCGTGCTGTGGGGGCGTGGGAGCGTTGTGGCGTGCTGTGGGGGCGTGGGAGCGTTGTGGCGTGCTGTGGGGGCGTGGGAGCGTTGTGGCGTGCTGTGGGGGTGTGGGAGCGTTGTGGCGTGCTGTGGGGGCGTGGGAGCGTTGTGGCGTGCTGTGGGGGGTGTGGGAGCGTTGTGTGGCGTGCTGTGGGAGGGTTGTGGCGTGCTGTGGGGTGTGTGGGAGCGTTATGCGGTGTGCTGTGGGGGCGTGGGAGCGTTGTGTCGTGCTGTGGGGGCGTGGGAGCGTTGTGGCGTGCTGTGGGGGCGTGGGAGCGTTGTGGCGTGCTGTGGGGGCGTGGGAGCGTTGTGTGGCGTGCTGTGGGAGGGTTGTGGCGTGCTGTGGGGTGTGTGGGAGCGTTATGCGGTGTGCTGTGGGGGTGTGGGAGCGTTATGTGGCGCGCTGTGGGGGGGAGTGTGGTGTGGGAGCGTTATGTGGCGCGCTGTAGGGGTGGTGTGGCGCGCTGTGGGGGTATGGGAGCGTTATGTGGCGCGCTGTGGGGGGTGTGGGGGGGGGGAGCGTTGTGGCGCGCTGTGGGGGGTGTGTTCGTTCATGCATTTTCCTACAATGTTTATCCGTTTATTTCGTTGTGTGTTTACGCTGGACGTTTTCTTGCCCCTGAATCTGTGAGAATTACAGAACACTATTTCGTCTGCGCTGCTTCTGAATGACTCCCACTTTGTTGTTGTATACTGGCGTCTTGGAATGCAAGGTTTCTATAGAGAGGCATGTCTTGACACAATCGACTTGAGAATGATCCAGGACGGACCGAAACGTCGTCGCCCCTTCACCTTCTAGTGTGTGGTCTGGACAACAGTTTCTTTAGTGAGTTTGTTGTGGTCGCTTGTGCTCGCTGGGCCTCTTTATGCAGGTGTTTAGGAAGTGGTGGATGTTTGTCAAACTAATGTCTGGTTTGCCACTATGTCTGACCTAAGCTGGGAAGTCTGGGCTCAGAAGGATTACATTTCTGTTCCTTATCATTTAGTGTCTGGCTTTTCCTACCAGATTGTTTCTTCCATGTCAGAATGCTCCGTGTTTTGCATTCAGATCTACAAGAAAATAGGTCTTATTCATCGTGGCAGACCACCACTTCCATCTCTCACCCCGTAGTTAGGAAGAACAAAATGTCAACATTTGCCCTCCACAGAAAGGTAAATTACGAATCTAGTCGATAGCAGAGTTGCAACATTACTTCTAATGAAAAACAACAGAACTTAACAACATTCGCAATTAATGCCAACTTATGAAAAATACAACCATCGCAGAGGTTTAAAAAACAATGAGAGGTTTTCAAAACAAGGCGCCGGGTATTAGCAAAATAAACAATTAAGTAGTATCTTCCCTCCCAGTGACTGCAATTCATTAATATACACGAATATTATATGGAGCTCTTGTATCTATACTATTCCCAACATTCTTAAAAAATCCCACTATCAGACCGATTCCTAAGCTGGCCAAATATCCATCCCAAATTGATAATTACAGACTAATTTACAAATTTGATGTAACAGGTAAAATATTCGAAAAAAATAATTAGAGACATGTGAAGTAAATGGAATAAAAACAAACGTAGAATACCAGACAACATGGGTTTCGAAACAACAGAGGGGCCCACACAGCTACACCCCTGAACCACAGAGGGGCCCACACAGCTACACCCCTGAACCACAGAGGGGCCCACACAGCTACACCCCTGAACCACAGAGGGGCCCACACAGCTACACCCCTGATCTATGAGCATATAGCCAATGTAATGACGAAAAAATAGTGCTCAGAGATGTATCGAAAGCTTTCGACAAAGTCTGGCACACAAGCCTGAAATACAAGATATCAGAGTTTGGTCTTCCACAGAAATTCACTGCCACACCATGAAGCTTCATGGACAACAGAACAGCTGTGGTCAGTATCGGCAGTTACTTGGGTTGTCGGCATAACTGAGCTGAAAAGTGGAGTGCCACAGGGAAGCTGCCTTTCACCCACGCTTTTTAACATATATACAGCTGACCTGCCCCAACCCCAACATGGAGAATACATCACATACGCCGATGATGTTACTCAAATAACATGTCAACTAGGACTTTCAAAGTTGCTACTAGCGAACAGAACCAGGGCATCATTTGAATTCATAAACAATTCTGAAAAGCAATGGAAAATATATAAAAACAAGCAAAAGTTTCAGATAATACACATCACAAAAAGAAACCCAGACCCCGTTATCCTGGAGAACCGCCCCATCCAACATTCGGATAGAACTGGAAGTCAAGACTCACGTAAAGGAAACAATAAACAAACCAAAATAGCCTTAAGAAACCTGAAGGGATCCCATAGCGTGAGCACTTACATCTACACTCAGACAAGACTAGTCCGGCCGCCTCTCAAATATTCCATTTCCGACCTTGAATATTCCATATTCTATTCCATTTCCGACCTTGAATATTCCATATTCTATTCCATTTCCGACCTTGAACAAAACTAATAATGGAAAAATTACAAACAGAGCGAAATAAGGCGCTAAGAGGAGCAGCAAAATAGAAGCAAGCAACCACGGTCTGGAACACGATGGAAAATGTTGATGACCTAGTGGCAGAAGTATATATATATAATTATAGAAGAGCGGCTAGTTTTATGTTCCAGCGCCTCAGTGTCGCTGTTCAGAGGGGAAATGCGTGCTGTATCTTGGGTACGCACCCGACCCCCGAGGAGCTGGACGAGGTCTTCGAACACTGATTGGTATATTGTTATATTGTTATATAAGTGTGTGTTTTCTGTAAACTGTAGCATTGCAATAAAATCAAATAAAAAAAAAAAATAGGGGTGGTAGGAGAGGAAAAGATTAAAGTATTCACTGAGAATCCACAAGGTCTTCTCTGAACACTATTTATTTTCTTCTTCGAGGATGTGGGTCCCTTTAATTAAACCAGTGGTGGTACCCCTAAATTATAGAAGTATATATACTCACAATATATAATTCCAAGACGAAATACTCAGAACAACTGTCCTCTCTAAAATAATAATAATAATAATAATAATAACAATCTAACCCTAAACAGAACATCCTAACACTTACACAAGCATCTGAGTGCGTATGTCTGTATACTACACAACAATCATCTATAGATATCCATATATGCTGAAATACACGTGTGGAATTTTACACACACACTCACAGCTCCCTGGAAAAAAAAAGAGAGAACAATCTTAGCTTAGCTACCTTACACACGCAGACCGTGACAGCAAGGCGGACAGTCCGCCTGCCATCATAACTCACTGTATTTCTTATTTCTAATGTTTTCCCTTCACCAGTGCCTCTCCTCTTTTTTGAGAAGACTTCTTTGGCCTCTCTTTTTACATCTTTCGTCGGCACTCTTTAAGTTACGTCTGAGTGCAGAACTCTTAATATGGTTTTCATCTCTTACTTAATTTTGGATTTTTGTTATCGCTTATTTAAAAGCCGTACAGCCCCGACACACAAAATGATAACAAGAACCTTGATTGCATCAAATGTTAACTCAGCCTAATCAAAGGGGAACAGGCACAGTTTATTTGATGTGCTGAGGTAGCCAATCAGAAGGTGGCCTCTAACACGTTACTCAGGCTGTAAATCTGGGAGAGTCTGCGCGCGACAGAGGGGGTTAGGGCTGGTGTCTGCGTGCGACAGAGGGGGTTAGGGCTGGTGTCTGCGTGCGACAGGGGGGGGGGGGTTAGGGCTGGTGTCTGCGTGCGACAGGGGGGGGGGTTAGGGCTGGTGTCTGCGTGCGACAGAGGGGGGGGGGCGGGTGTCTGCGTGCGACAGAGGGGGGGCTGGTGTCTGCGTGCGACGAAGGGGGGGCCTGGTGTCTGCGTGCGAAAGAGGGGGGGGCGGGTGTCTGCGTGCGACAGAGTGGGGGGCTAGTGTCTGCGTGCGACAGAGTGGGGGGCTAGTGTCTGCGTGCGACAGGGAGGAGGGGGGGCTGGTGTCTGCGTGAGACAGGGAGGGGCTGTCGCGCGCAGAGGAGGAGGAGAGGAGAAAAATTAATTGTGTTTAGAATGTCTTATTCTAGACACAAAATACATGGGGTAATTTACAAGGTAGAAACCCGTCTACGCTGCGTTACAGTGGAAGGCGAGGCCACGAGTGGACGCTAAACACACACATGGATCAGAAAGAAAACTTTGCTTTACAGAAAAATTTGAAGGAAAATGACATGAACTATACGAGGAGGTAGTTACAGCCAATCCCATACACAATTTGAAAAATAATTATCATGTAAGTTGAGACCGCAGAGATGAAGCTCGACCATTTCAGGTACCAATAGACGAGTACAAATAGGAGAGCACTCCCAAGACAATAACCAGAGATGAGGCGGATTCAATTTCAGGAAACAATTAGTCAGATCACATCACAGGACGAGGTGAGAACGTTGTCTGTGAGAGCAACCTCGCTCCAGTCGGGCTCCTCTCACAGCTGATTCTCCTAGTATAATTTATATAATTTAATTGAAAATCACGAAAATCAAATGTAAACTTGGAGCGCACGCAAATTACACTTTAATGGTGTGGCCTTCCAGAGGAAACCTGTTGGTAATTATAGTCCCGCCAACGATCCTCAATGTCAATGGGAGTAAGATTATCATAGCTTCCAGCCGGAGGCGAAGGGAGGAGAATTATCACGGGAAAGTGCCAAGGCATTACGACTATATAGCACTGAGAAGGGATTTGGGATAGGACGGAAAGGAGGGAGGGAAGGAATTGTGGCCAACCACTTGGATGGTCGGGGATTGAACGCCGACCTGCTTGAAGCGAGACCGTCGCTCTAGGAAGCGAGATTCCAGTATGAAGGTGTGGAATATTGGCCACGACTCGTCAGAGGTGAGCGTGTGCTCCGGCCCGCCGCTCCTCGCGGAATTTGCATCTCCCTAAACCATGCTGCTATTTTCCCTGACCAGAAATGTTCCAACCCAACCAACGGCACAACGCAACCAACGGCACAACGCAACCAACGGCACAACGCAACCAACGGCACAACGCAACCAACGGCACAACGCAACCAACGGCACAACGCAACCAACGGCACAACACAACCATCACAACCCAACCAACGGCACAACACAACCAACAGCACAACACAACCAACGGCACAACACAACCAACGGCACAACGCAACCAACGGCACAACACAACCAACGGCACAACACAACCAACAGCACAACACAACCAACGGCACAACACAACCAACGGCACAACACAACCAACGGCACAACACAACCAACGGCACAACACAACCAACAGCACAACACAACCAACGGCACAACACAACCAACGGCACAACACAACCATCACAACCCAACCAACGGCACAACACAACCAACAGCACAACACAACCAACGGCACAACACAACCATCACAACCCAACCAACGGCACAACGCAACCAACGGCACAACGCAACCAACGGCACAACACAACCAACGGCACAACGCAACCAACGGCACAACACAACCATCACAACCCAACCAACGGCACAACACAACCAACAGCACAACACAACCAACGGCACAACGCAACCAACGGCACAACGCAACCAACGGCACAACGCAACCAACGGCACAAGGCGACCAACGGCACAACACAACCATCACAACACAACCAACGGCACAACACAACCATCACAACGCAACCAACGGCACAACACAACCATCACAACACAACCAACGGCACAACACAACCATCACAACACAACCAACAGCACAACGCAACCAACGGCACAACGCAACCAACGGCACAACGCAACCAACGGCACAACGCAACCAACGGCACAACACAACCATCACAACCCAACCAACGGCACAACACAACCATCACAACACAACCAACGGCACAACGCAACCAACGGCACAACGCAACCAACGGCACAACGCAACCAACGGCACAACGCAACCAACGGCACAACACAACCATCACAACCCAACCAACGGCACAACACAACCAACGGCACAACGCAACCAACGACACAACACAACCAACGGCACAACCCAACCAACGGCACAACACAACCAACGGCACAACACAACCACCGGCACAACACAACCAACGGCACAACACAGCCAACGGCACAACGCAACCAACGGCACAACGCAATCAACGGCACAACCCAACCAACGGCACAACACAACCAACGGCACAACACAACCAACAGCACAACACAACCAACGGCACAACCCAACCAACGGCACAACACAACCAACGGCACAACCCAACCAACGGCACAACCCAACCAACGGCACAACCCAACCAACGGCACAACACAACCAACGGCACAACACAACCAACGGCACAACCCAACCAACGGCACAACACAACCAACGGCACAACACAACCAACGGCACAACGCAACCAACGGCACAACGCAACCAACGGTACAACGCAACCAACGGCACAACCCAACCAACGGTACAACCCAACCAACGGCACAACCCAACCAACGGCACAACCCAACCAACGGCACAACACAACCAACACAACACAACCAACGGCACAACACAACACAACCAACGGCACAACACAACACAACACAGCCAACGGCACAACACAACACAACCAACGGCACAACACAACACAACCAACGGCACAACACAACACAACCAACGGCACAACACAACACAACACAACCAACGGCACAACACAACACAACACAACCAACGGCACAACACAACACAACCAACGGCACAACACAGCCAACGGCACAACACAACCAACGGCACAACACAACCAACGGCAAAACACAACACAGCCAACGGCACAACACAACCAACGGCACAACACAACACAGCCAACGGCACAACACAACACAACCAACGGCACAACACAACCAACGGCACAACACAACACAACCAACGGCACAACACAGCCAACGGCACAACACAGCCAACGGCACAACACAGCCAACGGCACAACACAACCAACGGCACATCACAGCCAACGGCACAACACAGCCAACGGCACAACACAGCCAACGGCACAACACAGCCAACGGCACAACACAGCCAACGGCACATCACAGCCAACGGCACAACACAACCAACGGCACATCACAGCCAACGGCACAACACAACCAACGGCACAACACAACCAACGGCACAACACAACCAACGGCACAACACAACCAACGGCACAACACAACCAACGGCACAACACAACACAACACAACCAACGGCACAACACAGCCAACGGCACAACACAGCCAACGGAACAACACAACCAACGGCACAACACAACCAACGGCACAACACAACCAACGGCATAATGCAACCAACAGGACACAACCCAACCAACAGGACACAACCCAACCAACAGGACACAACCAACAGGACACAACACAACCAACATGACACAACCCAACCAACATGACAACCAACAGGATACAACACAACCAACAGGACACAACCCAACCAACAGGACACAACACAACCAACATGACACAACACAACCAACATGACACAACCAACGGAACACAACCCAACCAACAGGACACAACCCAACCAACATGACACAACCAACAGGACACAACCCAACCAACAGGACACAACCCAACCAACATGACACAACCAACGGAACACAACCCAACCAACAGGACACAACACAACCAACATGACACAACCAACGGAACACAACCCAACCAACAGGACACAACACAACCAACATGACACAACCAACAGGACACAACCCAACCAACAGGACACAACCCAACCAACAGGACACAACCCAACCAACAGGACACAACAGAACCAACAGGACACAACACAACCAACAGGACACAACACAACCAACACGACACAACCAACGGAACACAACACAACCAACAGGACACAACCAACGGAACACAACCAACAGACCACAACACAACCAACAGACCACAACACAACCAACAGACCACAACACAACCAACAGGACACAACCAACGGAACACAACACAACCAACAGACCACAACACAACCAACAGACCACAACACAACCAACAGGACACAACCAACGGAACACAACACAACCAACAGACCACAACACAACCAACAGACCACAACACAACCAACATGACACAACCCAACCAACATGACAACCAACAGGACACAACACAACCAACAGGACACAACCCAACCAACAGGACACAACACAACCAACAGGACACAACACAACCAACATGACACAACACAACCAACATGACACAACCAACGGAACACAACCCAACCAACAGGACACAACCCAACCAACAGGACACAACCCAACCAACAGGACACAACCCAACCAACAGGACACAACCCAACCAACATGACACAACCAACGGAACACAACACAACCAACATGACACAACCAACGGAACACAACCCAACCAACAGGACACAACCCAACCAACAGGACACAACCCAACCAACAGGACACAACAGAACCAACAGGACACAACACAACCAACAGGACACAACACAACCAACACGACACAACCAACGGAACACAACACAACCAACAGGACACAACACAACCAACAGACCACAACACAACCAACAGACCACAACACAACCAACAGACCACAACACAACCAACAGGACACAACCAACGGAACACAACACAACCAACAGACCACAACACAACCAACAGACCACAACACAACCAACAGGACACAACCAACGGAACACAACACAACCAACAGACCACAACACAACCAACAGACCACAACACAACCAACATGACACAACCCAACCAACATGACAACCAACAGGACACAACACAACCAACAGGACACAACCCAACCAACAGGACACAACACAACCAACAGGACACAACACAACCAACATGACACAACACAACCAACATGACACAACCAACGGAACACAACCCAACCAACAGGACACAACCCAACCAACAGGACACAACCCAACCAACATGACACAACCAACAGGACACAACCCAACCAACAGGACACAACCCAACCAACATGACACAACCAACGGAACACAACACAACCAACATGACACAACCAACGGAACACAACCCAACCAACAGGACACAACCCAACCAACAGGACACAACCCAACCAACAGGACACAACAGAACCAACAGGACACAACACAACCAACAGGACACAACACAACCAACACGACACAACCAACGGAACACAACACAACCAACAGGACACAACCAACGGAACACAACACAACCAACAGACCACAACACAACCAACAGACCACAACACAACCAACAGACCACAACACAACCAACAGGACACAACCAACGGAACACAACACAACCAACAGACCACAACACAACCAACAGACCACAACACAACCAACAGACCACAACACAACCAACAGGACACAACACAACCAACAGGACACAACACAACCAACAGGACACAACACAACCAACAGGACACAACACATCCAACAGGACACAACACAACCAACGGGACACAACACAACCAACGGGACACAACACCAAATAGGACACAACACAACCAACAGGACACAACACAACCAACAGGACTCAACACAACCAACAGGACACAACCCAACCAACAGACCACAACACAACCAACAGACCACAACACAACCAACAGACCACAACACAACCAACAGACCACAACACAACCAACAGACCACAACACAACCAACAGACCACAACCCAACCAACAGACCACAACACAACCAACAGACCACAACACAACCAACAGACCACAACACAACCAACAAGTGTCAGGGTTCCAGGTGCAGTCTTTCCCACAACTCCTCCTGTATGTGAGTTGTTCTCGTTCAGTAATTGTTGTTTTGTTCTGTAATCGTTTATGTCATGTTTAACTTCGACGAAACTGTAGGTCTGATCAGTATGAATGTATTGTGGTGACCTGGGAATTATGATTATATGGCAAGGAAGACTCACAGGCCGTAGAATTTTCCAGAAGTCGACGACGCAGTGTTCCAGAAGTCGACGACGCAGTGTTCCAGAAGCCGACGACGCAGTGTTCCAGAAGCCAACGACGCAGTGTTCCAGAAGTCGACGACGCTGTGTTCCAGAAGTCGACGACGCTGTGTTCCAGAAGTCGACGACGCAGTGTTCCAGAAGTCGACGACGCAGTGTTCCAGAAGTCGACGACGCAGTGTTCCAGAAGTCGACGACGCAGTGTTCCAGAAGCCGACGACGCAGTGTTCCAGAAGTCGACGACGCAGTGTTCCAGAAGCCGACGACGCAGTGTTCCAGAAGCCGACGACGCAGTGTTCCAGAAGCCGACGACGCAGTGTTCCAGAAGCCAACGACGCAGTGTTCCAGAAGCCGACGACGCAGTGTTCCAGAAGCCGACGACGCAGTGTTCCAGAAGTCGACGACGCAGTGTTCCAGAAGTCGACGACGCAGTGTTCCAGAAGTCGACGACGCAGTGTTCCAGAAGTCGACGACGCAGTGTTCCAGAAGTCGACGACGCAGTGTTCCAGAAGTCGACGACGCAGTGTTCCAGAAGTCGACGACGCAGTGTTCCAGAAGTCGACGATGCAGTGTTCCAGAAGTCGACGACGCAGTGTTCCAGAAGTCGACGACGCAGTGTTCCAGAAGTCGACGACGCAGTGTTCCAGAAGTCGACGACGCAGTGTTCCAGAAGTCGACGACGCAGTGTTCCAGAAGTCGACGACGCAGTGTTCCAGAAGTCGACGACGCAGTGTTCCAGAAGTCGACGATGCAGTGTTCCAGAAGTCGACGACGCAGTGTTCCAGAAGTCGACGACGCAGTGTTCCAGAAGTCGACGACGCAGTGTTCCAGAAGTCGACGACGCAGTGTTCCAGAAGTCGACGACGCAGTGTTCCAGAAGTCGACGACGCAGTGTTCCAGAAGTCGACGACGCAGTGTTCCAGAAGCCGGCGACGCAGTGTTCCAGAAGCCGGCGACGCAGTGTTCCAGAAGTCGACGACGCAGTGTTCCAGAAGCCGACGACGCAGTGTTCCAGAAGCCGACGACGCAGTGTTCCAGCAGCCAATGACATGACGCTGCTGCGGGATCAGACTAATATAATATAATAAAAGATCCGTGAGAATCAATCAGCGCAAAAAGCAGAATCAAGACGTTTTTAAAGTCAGGTGCAAAAACTGGTGGAGATGCTTCACTCACGCCCGAGCTTCTTGCGTGCTCTGTACCTGTTGGGCAGATATCGTCAACCTGGATATCAGTTGGTCCGAGCCACAAGTACGGCATCCAGCGGTGAGTGGGAGCCCAGCTGCTGATCTCGTAGCGCAGTTTCGTCGGAACTTTGGTGAACAAGGTATTGATTATTGACAAGCCGAGGTGATCATGCCTCCAGATCAGACCAGACGTGAGAGATCTTTGTTGTCAGAGAGTCGTCATTTTGCTTCAATATTGTGTGTGTGTGTGGCAAGGAAGGACGCCAAGCTGCTAGTGCTTAAACGAGTGTGCACTATTTCTGTGGAGTCGGCAGATGGCGCCGCGACTATTCCACAAAGAAGTTACTCGGGGTGGCATGAAGGTGAGACGGAGGTTCGGAGAGTGAAATTCGAACGACTCGCCAGGGGCCGAGTGTGCAACACTTGCTAGCAGAAGCTACCCATAATATCACCGTCGGAACTCTTTTTTTACAACTTAACCACTTCTTTCCTTCAGTCATTTTGGATAAATTGGAGTTCATGTTCTTGTATTTACTCTCGTTCCGTCTGTCCGGCATGGATGCGAGGCAGTACAGCATTTGTGAAGCAAAGGTCCCATCAGCTGTCACACGAGGCCATACAGCAAAGGCCCCATTTCTTACCATTTGAGATAGAAGAGAACGCGTGAAAAGCGGTGCAAGTACAGTGTAACAATATTTTTTCCTGGGATAGTAAATTATATTTACTAATTGTTAAAAAGGATAGAAAATGGCTATTATACCCCAAAAATGGTGCTTTTGTGACTAGGACAGTAATATTTTGATATTTACCTTTTTCCAATGAGAACGGGTAAATTAGCATCTTTTCGTTGACATAAAAAGTGAAAAAATATAAGTAAAAATTAACATTAATTTATACGAAAGATAAATGAAAATAACCACAAAAAGATTTATAAGCACATTGTTTTCTAAATTTACAATTATACTGTTAATCCCTCCCGAATCAACTCCCAAATGTAGTCTAACATTATATTATTCTCGGAAGCGGCGTTCAAGACCTAGTAGATTTTGGTGGACACTGTTCATGTTTCTAAGAGTACGCTCCCATATTCTTGAATAATCCCCAGTTTGATGAGCAGTGTGGGATCAGCACCTTGTTGGGGTTCACCAGTCGTCCCCATTTGAAGCTCGTCCCAAGGTAGTGTACCATGGTCTCCCTCATGTTCTAAAACAGGAACACTTAATAAAACCGCCATAAAAACCCATCAGGAATGTTATCCTTTTGGTCCCTGATGACCTACCAATCCGTACTCATTATACCTGAAGGCGTCCAGCAAGGTCTTGATATTGTTATAATCCTCTTTGAGGTGTAAGGAGAGCGCCAGGGGAAAGAGACGGGTTCTTGCTACCATTATGGAGCAGCTCGGCTCGGAGGATCCTGGGTGTGCTGTCATTGACGAGGCGCCGCTAGTTCGGGTTACAGGAGAGTCCGATTGCCTCGAAGAACCTATAGTTACATTGTGGCAGAGGCAGAGCCCATCCTGGCCACAAAAGTAAAGTTGGTGGGGAATAATAGCCATTCTTTACAATTTAAAGCCATAAGCAATTACGAAATAATACTATCCAGGAACAGAAAAATAAATTGTTACACAGTGAATTATCTACCATATATATTTAAATGCTATATTGATTCTTATATGCTATATACCATATAGGAGGCAACACATTATCTTTACTACACACGACCTTCACTACACACGAGCTTCATAAAACGATGTTCAATAAACAAGATCTTCACAATACACACTCCTCACTTGGGATACGGTCCTCTACCAACAGTATCATCACAACAGACGGTGTAAATCCTAACGGTGCACCAGAGTGTGTGCACTTTGTCAAGGTTTTTTATTACGAAACTTAACCCTACCGTGTTGGGTACCTTGTGACAGCTCTCATCATCAGGATTCCATTGGTACCCCGTTAGCCGACGTGGGTATCCACATTTAGCAATTACAGCAAGGTGTAATATGCAGTACACCTCGAAACTCCAGGGGATGAATATCCAGAATTAGTGTTTTGTGGCACGGGAGGAAACAGGAGAAGCAAAAATTGGCATCACAGATCAGTCTGCTACCTTAAAGAACTTCACCTGTTTGAGCAGGCCCGTGAGCTCCTGCCTGTAGTCTGCATGAGATACCTCCCTGGGAGGCTGACTCATGCAGGATTATCATCAATGAGGTGGCAACGAAAAAGTCCAACATGATACCACAAGAAATGAGGCACAGGTATCTTGAGGAAATTTATAAAACTGGAAATGAATTAGATCAAATATACACTGACGGGGTCATCTAATTCTGTCAATGACAGGGCTGATGTAGCATACACTGTAATTAGTAATAATGCCTTTTATCTTGAGGAAATTTATAAAACTGGAAATGAATTAGATCAAATATACACTGACGGGGTCATCTAATTCTGTCAATGACAGGGCTTATGTAGCATACACTGTAATTAGTAATAATGCCTTTCAACGCGGAAATGAAGAAAAAGCACGTATTGAGAACTATGCCCCTTCAACGCAAGCAGAGCTAACTGCTAACTTGTTATGACGTTAAGATTCCTTGAATGAAACACTAATGGTGCAGTGATCTGCACTGATTCACAAGCAGCACTATAAAGCCTTAGTAAAAATGGGGCAGAAAATCTTGCAATAGTCGCTGAAATCAAAAGTGAGAGAGTACTAATTACCAATCAGGGAAGAGTTGTCAAATTTCTGTGGATCCCCTCCCATGTTGGTATGTGTGGAAATGGACGAGCAGATGTGCTGGCTCCTGAAGGAGACCATATTGAATACTTCATACCCAAGACTCTTCTACAAGTTAGAGGTATTGTCAGGCAACATCACCGTGACAAGGTAACTGAGGAAAAGAGGATAGAAGCACAAATCAATGAATCTGTACGATGGTACAACATGGTTGCAGCTGGCAATCCCATTCATTATGGCCGAAGAGGAGGTGGCCGCAGGAGAGAATCAGTAATAGCAAGAATCCGTCTTGGATACAAATATCCATGGAGATTTGGAATGGAAACAACAGTGGAGCAGCGGAGTGGCAGAATATGTAGTGAGAGTGATGGACACCGCCTTGACCACTACCTGAGAGAATGTGAACATCTAAGAGTCATTAGAAATGTGTGTAGAATACTAAACCCCACATTGTTTGAGTCAGGGAAACACCATTTGTCAAATATAGATACTGCTCTTAAGAAATTCCCCCATTTTGCACCCGCAAGATAATGTAAGATTTTAAGGGTTGATAATATTAATCTTCTTGTTTGAGAAGTTGTTCACTTGAGCCAGTTAAGCAAGTTTCAGCTATGTCAATGTATAAGTGACAGGATGAACATCCCAGCGAGTTTTCTTCCTATTGGGGAGTGTTGTACATGCTGCTATGACGGGATGTCCGCTGAGAGGATGAGTGGCGTTGCCCAATAAACTCGCCCATCGGGACAAAATTTAAATTTACTGTGCCCCCACCTTGTGAGATACCTTGTGCGTTGCCACCCAGTGTTAGCGCGCGCGAATATCACCTCTGTGTACAACCTCACTCGCCACCCAGCTGTGTTAGTGCTACGCGCTTTCCGCGACCACGGTGCCCTGAATCTCTGTCGCACCTGCCACCTAGTTCACACCACGTGCACCCAAGGTAAGTGCTTGAGCCTTGTGCGGTCTAAGTGCTTGAGCCCCCACACCTTCCACCTGTGTGATGATTACTCGCATGTCACCACGTGCGGTCGGAGCTGGAGTATCTACACCTGCCACCCGGTGTATCTGATTGTTACTCGCATGATTACCACGTGCGGAGATTACTGGAGAATTCATCGTAGCTTCTACGAAGGTCAACATTGTATGGCTGCAAGGTTTGAGTTACGAGGCCGATCTTGATGCGTGTACTGTACATATATTTTCCTCTTGTTATCGTGTTTTCCTTGTGCTGAGTAATTGATCAACCCATCGACCAGACGTTGTCTCGCACCACTCGGAGCGGGTGTGTGAGGAACGAGTTGAGGAAACACGGAAGCAGTTGTCGTTTACAGCCGTCTGTGTGACTCCTGTAATTTGTACTGTGTGAGTGTGTGTTACTCACCCCACATATTTAGTTAATTGTTATACTGACTGTACGGTTGAAATAGTACCCTTGCAGGCGATGAGTCACAATAACGTGGCTGAAGTATGTTGACCAGACCACACACTAGAAGTTGAAGGGACGACGACGTTTCGGTCCGTCCTGGACCATTCTCAAGTCGATTGTCAATCGACAATGACAATCGATTTCACAATCGACTTGAGAATGGTCCAGGACGGACCGAAACGTCGTCGTCCCTTCAACTTCTAGTGTGTGGTCTGGTCAAAATAGTACCCTTCTTATCATTATATTCATATTGAATTGTGGTACTGTTATTTTCTATATCTTTTAAGAGAAACCAGAGAAAGCGTAAGTCATTTGAGTGGGTTGTCTATGTGATACCCAGTGATTATTATTATTATTAATTCTCATTTGATTACTTTATATTGCACACAGAAATCACAACAGCGTGATGTATCAAATGAACAAATCCACAAGGGCCGTGACGAAGATTCGAACCTGCGTCCGGGAGCATCCCAGACGCTGCCTTAATCGACTGAGCTAAGACATGGCATAAGAATTGCAACTAGAAATTCTTCTGAATTTACTTGGATCCTGCAGCCTCTCCGAGACACAAACCAGGATTTTACACAACTCCCCCCCATGCACTCGAGCTATGTTAATAGGCCGTTCTACCTCTTTGCCCTTACTCCATTACACACAGAAATCACAATAGCATGATGTATCAAATGAACAAATCCACAATGGCCGTAACAAGGATTCGAACCTGCGTTTATCTCTCGGAGAGGCTGCAGGATACAAATAAATTCAGTACAATTTCTGGTTGCAATTCTTATCCATGTCGTAGCTCAGTCGATTAAGGCAGCGTCTGGGATGCTCTCTGACGCAGGTTCGAATCCTCGTCACGGCCCTTGTGGATTTGTTCATTTACTTTATATTGTCTCATTCGTAAAGTGTTGTACTAAGTGTATTTGCGTACAAGTGTTGTACTAAGTGTATTTGCGTACAAGTGTTGTAAGATTATTGTTATGTGCAGTGTCAAGTTACTGGCTCGTCTGTGTGACAATTAAAATAATTATTATTAATTATTGAAGTTATTTAACGTAATTCATCTTGTTGATAACTGAATGACAGATTGTTAAAGTAAAGAGTTACCGTTTTGATGGGTGAACTGTCTGTGTGACAGATTGTATTTAACGTAATTAATTGTACATTTGATTGTAATTGTTCTCTTCTGTATAATAGAAGTATTAACATAATTACTACTATTTGATTTGATTACCGTCTAAGCGACGTGTGTTAGCGTAATTAATCATTTGAGATTTGAAGACTGTCTTTGTGACAATTAAGTCTTGCATTGTTTTGATTGTTATTTTCATTGTTTAAATATTTTTGATTGTTATTTTGATTGTTTAAACATTTTTGATTGTTATTTTCATTGTTTAAACATTTTTGATTGTTATTTTCATTGTTTAAACATTTTTGATTGTTATTTTCATTGTTTAAACATTTTTTATTGTTATTTTGATTGTTTAAACATTTTTGATTGCTATTTTCATTGTTTAAACATTTTTGATTGTTATTTTGATTGTTATTTTCATTGTTTAAACATTTTTGATTGTTATTTTCATTTTCAAGAGTATTTACTAGGACCCCTTCCACTACCCTTCTACCTCTAATATTATTAATTTTAGAGATTATTTTACATGTCTTAAAATCATTATTGTGACTTTTTCCCAACTATGGTTTGTTAGAGCACTGTAACACGCTTTAGTAACTGTAACACGACTTCTTGAGGTTGTCTTGAGACGATTTCGGGGCTTTAGTGTCCCCGCGGCTCGGTCCTCGACCAGGCCTCCACCCCCATGAAGCAGCCCGTGACAGCTGACTAACACCCAGGTACCTATTTTACTGCTAGATAACAGGGGCATAGAGTGAAAGAAACTCTGCCCATTGTTTCTCGCCGGCGCCCGGGATCGAACCCGGGACCACAAGATCACAAGTCCAGCGTGCTGTCCGCTCGGCCGACCGGCTCCCGACCGACTTGATCATGTCTGTAACACGTCAGACATGATTCAACATGTTATAATATGTTCTTCAATTATGATCTCCAGTTTACACCCTGTGTCTCCCACACAGGCTTCATTACCATCTCTAAACTGTAATATAGAAACTCTTCCCGGATTACTATCATCTATTCTATTCTTACTAATCCTTTCCTCTAATTGTATTTGGGTAATTGACAAAGATTTTTATGTTTCGTATCCGCTACGTTACGGGTCAGTTGACTTAAAAGTGGGTTATAAGGCAATGTCAACACCATTTTCTTCTTAAGATTCCAAGAGCGATTCCAACATGTTTATATTTACAAATTTGAAATGAAATCACAAAAGACAGTGATGCATTCATAAGAGATGCAGCTGAACAAATAATACTAATAGACAAGCAAATTTAGAATAAATGGTTAGGATATCTTCCAATATACCAATCTTTCCAATATACCAGTATATATATCCAATATACTGAATCTTTCCAATATACCAGATTCAGTTAAATAGTTACAGGATTGTGCAATAAGCCAGGAGGGCTATTTGTTGTATATTCTCTGTTTTATAGTGTTACTCGCTTTAAACATTGCTTCTTTGATCACTCCAGGGATTCCTCTTAGAATCTTGTATCTCGTTATCATGTCCCCAACATTCCTCGTCTCCTCCTGTGTGGCGAGGAATGGTGACAGTGACCTAACTTATTAAGCAGATAAACAGAATAAGCAAACAACACGTGTGTAGCAAGCAAGGACATGTGCCAGGACACGTGTGGGGGAAGGTGTGAGGACACGTGTGGGGGAAGGTGTGAGGACACGTGTGGGGGAAGGTGTGAGGACACGTGTGGGGGAAGGTGTGAGGACACGTGTGGGGGAAGGTGTGAGGACACGTGTGGGGGAAGGTGTGAGGACACGTGTGGGGGAAGGTGTGAGGACACGTGTGGGGGAAGGTGTGAGGACACGTGTGGGGGAAGGTGTGAGGACACGTGTGGGGGAAGGTGTGAGGACACGTGTGGGGGAAGGTGTGAGGACACGTGTGGGGGAAGGTGTGAGGACACGTGTGGGGGAAGGTGTGAGGACACGTGTGGGGGAAGGTGTGAGGACACGTGTGGGGGAAGGTGTGAGGACACGTGTGGGGGAAGGTGTGAGGACACGTGTGGGGGAAGGTGTGAGGACACGTGTGGGGGAAGGTGTGAGGACACGTGTGGGGGAAGGTGTGAGGACACGTGTGGGGGAAGGTGTGAGGACACGTGTGGGGGAAGGTGTGAGGACACGTGTGGGGGAAGGTGTGAGGACACGTGTGGGGGAAGGTGTGAGGACACGTGTGGGGGAAGGTGTGAGGACACGTGTGGGGGAAGGTGTGAGGACACGTGTGGGGGAAGGTGTGAGGACACGTGTGGGGGAAGGTGTGAGGACACGTGTGGGGGAAGGTGTGAGGACACGTGTGGGGGAAGGTGTGAGGACACGTGTGGGGGAAGGTGTGAGGACACGTGTGGGGGAAGGTGTGAGGACACGTGTGGGGGAAGGTGTGAGGACACGTGTGGGGGAAGGTGTGAGGACACGTGTGGGGGAAGGTGTGAGGACACGTGTGGGGGAAGGTGTGAGGACACGTGTGGGGAAGGTGTGAGGACACGTGTGGGGGAAGGTGTGAGGACACGTGTGGGGAAGGTGTGAATACACGTGTGGGGAAGGTGTGAGGACACGTGTGGGGAAGGTGTGAGGACACGTGTGTGGGAAGGTGTGAAGACACGTGTGGGGAAGGTGTGAGGACACGTGTGGGGGAAGGTGTGAGGACACGTGTGGGGGAAGGTGAGAGGACACGTGTGGGGGAAGGTGAGAGGACACGTGTGGGGGAAGGTGTGAGGACACGTGTGGGGGAAGGTGTGAGGACACGTGTGGGGGAAGGTGTGAGGACACGTGTGGGGGAAGGTGTGAGGACACGTGTGGGGGAAGGTGTGAGGACACGTGTGGGGGAAGGTGTGAGGACACGTGTGGGGGAAGGTGTGAGGACACGTGTGGGGGAAGGTGTGAGGACACGTGTGGGAGAAGGTGTGAGGACACG
>NC_091215.1:19877931-19900431 GCF_040958095.1 Procambarus clarkii | reverse complement strand
TCTTCTCAACATTTGCATCATTTTAGGTAAACACGAAGTTTAGTGTAGCTGGTGGGTCCTCCCCCCCTTACTCTTGTTGGTTCTGCAATATGGAGTTTCAAACAATGTCTGCTGTCTCATCCCCTCGGTGGGGGTCCTTAATTATCCATTGAATTTAATTATCCATGGAGATTATTGAAATCTACAAGTATTAGAATTCTAAGCTCTCATCCCTGTACCATTGGGGCTGCTGTTTTCATCACCTATAGGCAAGTCTCGTTACATTTATCATATTCTTGCCCCGGCCTTCATTGTTCAGTGGGAGGACTGTAGATCACCGTTACTACTGTCCTCATGTACCCAACTGCCATTCCTAGTAACTACCCTTGCTGATCGACTTCCTCTGATAATTTCACTTTCTCAAAGCTCCAGTGAAGTTGTAGCAGATGGGCTTCACCACCTCTGCTCCCATTCACCCTATCTTTCCTTATTACTTGATAGTGTTGTGTGAAGATTGCATTTCTTATTCAGTCAGTCAGTTTCATTTCTGACATTGCAATAATCCATAGTTGCTTTTCTATCACCAATTCATGTGACTCTACCCTTTATGTATAATTCCATCTGCATTTGTATACATCACTTTAATACTATTCATCTCTACTGGGCTGTTTTGATTTCTCCCAAGGTGTAGTGGTTTTGGTTGTAGTGGTTCTCCGAATGCTGAGCACTCCAGGTGCAAACTATGTGAGCAGGAACTGGGGAATGAGCTTACACACTACATCACAGAATGCCCAGTTATCAGACCATTCAGACCCATTGGCATGAGGTACCTGGAGCTTTGCAATTCCTTTATTCACTCGTGTTCTTGAAGATATCTTTATATTTCATCCAAAATTTGTCAGTGCAGGCTACTGAACATATGGCCCTGCATGACTAACCATCCTGTAAGATGGGGACTTTCAATATCACTGCTGCCTTATTCACTCTTGTGTTCATGATGATATCCTCATAATGCACCCGGAGTCTGCCAGTGCAGACTACTTATCACTTGCCTCTGTATGACTAACCATCCTGTGTGATGGGGCTTTTTTAGCATCACGTAACTAGTTTTTTGTCACACTGTACTCCCTTCACGTAGTTTAGGGTAGGCGTGTCAAACTGATGGTCCCCCGAGGGCCATATGGGCCACATTTGTGTTGTCATGAGGACGACACACGACAACTAATTGAAGTCATTTAATAACAATTATTGCAGAATATTTGTATTACTTAAACTTAGAAACATACAATGTGCATACAAATGGTTTAGCGACCAGCCACATTCATGAATGCAACGTAATAAAGTAGTTTAACAAAAGAAAACAAAAACGAAATTGTAAACGGCAACAGGACTTCTATGCAAGATCAACAAATACATTGCACAAAAATTTCAACAGTTCCAAATGAACATTTATTTACGACTATTAAATCATTTGTAGTGTTTTGTCCTGAGGCTTCACACCTCTTTTTAATGATAGTTCATGCTATTTCTGGTTTGAAATGTCTGTGCAGTTCCCACTTTGATCAGAAATGACAAGTGTTGATCAGTCAGCCTTGTATAGAAGATTTTGTTGATTTCACGAAGGAAAATAACTTCACACACACAGGTAGAGCCGAACATTGCCATAATCCTTGTGGTAAACATTATGACGTTTAAACTTATCAGGAAGATATGAAAAGAAACCAGGTATCCTCACTTTCAAGATACTTTGCTCCGAGTGTAGAATCCGACGCATTTCTAATAGTTCTATCTGCAGGCTTTTTTCAGCCTTGGTAACATCAAAGGTGAATGGTGCCGAGAATAGTGCAAAGTGGTGTTCAAAAGATGAGAAATCACAAAATGTTTCCTGAAATTCCTATGACAACAATTCCAGGTGACTGTTATACTTAGCAAAGCTAACTACAGACTCAGTATTGGGAGTGTTTTTCAGCTCTTTGCACTTAGGAAAATAAACAAAATTTTCATTTGACAACTGTGACTTCTATAAGCTTAGTTTTGTAATGAAGCACTTGATGTCATCAAACAACTGAGTGATGAGTTTGTTTATATCTTCTAATTTCACATTTTAAATTAGTTACTTGTACAGTAATGTCCACAGCAAACGCCAGATCCTGGAGCCAACTTTCATCTTTTATTTCCTCTATGTTTTGACCTTTCATCTCCAATAGCAACCCGTTCTCGCACTTGCTTAAAGTCAATATTGGTTTATTTAATTTATTTTATTTAAGAAAACACCGACCTCACCTAACCTTCTTAGTATGTTAAGATAAGCATCTTCTTGCTTCATATTTACAATTATTACTTAACCTATCAACGGTATAGGTTAAGTAATAATTGTAATTAAGAAGCGATAAGATGCTTATCTTAACATACTAAGAAGGTTAGGTGAGGTCGGTGTTTTCTATGAAGTTTTTCAAGGTAAACTAAAATATTCACAATCAATTAGTATGTCACATATGCACTTATTAAATAAGCCAATATTGACAGTAAGCAAGTGCGAGAACGGGTTGCCAAAAGCATAATTATTTCTTCTCAACAAATAAAATGTGTTGAGCACTTTGTGACATGACAACCGGCGAACTTGTGAGTAGAATAGAACATCGGTAAAATGATTATCCACATCTTCCAGCAACTGACTGAATTGGCGGTGGATGAGAGAGCACGGCCTCTGGTATAGTACACTGTCTTTGTGACCAAACTAAGAAAACGTGCCCAACCGTTTCTCTTCTGCCCGAAAATGAACTCGGGTCCCTCGGTAGTAAGCCGAGATCCTCATGTGGTCAGTTATGACCATCAATTTCATATTGTCCTACACTTATCTCTCCATGTTTAGTTCCTATGCAAAATAATAGCCATGGGATCACTGGATTGTTTCTAGTATAGGATAGACATATATATATGAACGAGTTTATACCAAACCAAATCGGACCTGGCTTCCATAGACCAATAGACCATCTGCTGTTTCCTCAGTTATAAAGATAAGTTGTTCTTAAGAGTTGGATACGCTTCCTTTGTGATGCTGCACGTGACAAGGTCCTGGAGACTTCAGATGATAAATGCGCTCATCTTGAGATCACAATATCTCAACAGAAAATGACTGTAATGCCCTTACACACAATATCCGGGGCAACACTGTATCATGGTAAACACGTTGGGCACGATGACCTTATCTACATCCTTCTAACATGATAGTGTGTATTCAAACTATTTAGTCAAACGTACAAATATGTCCAGTTGGACTCCAAAACACTTCACGTTTTGTACTATTTCTGTAAAGTCAGAGAAAAATTAAAAGCCAAACGTAAAATTCCTGGACTTGGTATAGCACACATGTGCGCTACATTAGATAACGAATATTAGACCTTGAATTATTGACCAGGTTAGGTTAGGTTCTTTATTTACATTTAAGATTTATTAAAATGCCAATTGAGATAATTCAGTCATAAAAAATGTGAACTTCTGAAGGTTCAGTAGAGGATCACAAACGTTACTGGTGCGTTTGACGAAATATTTGCAATAAGTATTATCGTTTCAGGAGTGTGGGTTGTATGGTGTATGGATGGGTCACAGACTGCAGCAAGTCCTCATAAACAAAGACCCAAAGTCCATTCCATGCACCCGCGAAACCCCCTGTTTATGAATGAAAAATGGTTTACACACGACTCGACTGATTTCGTTCGAACACCTCCGGAACAAGTGCTTCACTGACGACTTTTGTTCGAACCAAAGCGCTGTAAATGCTTCACCCACGTACTACAAATACAAATAATCGCCAACAGAACCTAAACACCTAACCTAACCTACGCCAAAATATGCAACTATATAATAATGTTAATATATATTTGAGAAAAGTTCCGTGTTGAATGAACAGCATGTTAAAATTGATGAATGCGTCTTTGGGGTCGACCGCTGGATGGAATGGACTTGGTCATAGGACGGGTTGCTGACTGACCTTCACCCAGGAGAGAGCTCTGAGGCGCCAAGCAGCAGTAAGCGTGGTGACCTTCACTAAGGCAGAACACGTCTCAACTGCCTTTTAAACGTTCTTCCTCACAAACCCTAAGATCAACGAGTATGCCTCAACTACACACTTCAACAATGCAGCGCTCAGCCGGACGAAGCTTGAGGCACTTCAGAACGATACAAAAAGAAAACTATGTGAAACAATAAGAGACCAATGTAATGCACCAAACGTTGGGCACGCCCCTGCCCTCGCTAGTTCCAAGATCCCAGTAATAAATCGTAAACTTTGCTTCCACCTGTCCTCTCACTTGTTACAACTCATCTTTTACGTAATCGACTTCACGTAAAAATTGCGCTGCTGTTATCTTGAGGTTATCTTGAGATGATTTCGGGGCTTTAGTGTCCCCGCGGCCCGGTCCTCGACCAGGCCTTCACCCCCAGGAAGCAGCCCGTGACAGCTGACTAACACCCAGGTACCTATTTTACTGCTAGGTAACAGGGGCATAGGGTGAAAGAAACTCTGCCCATTGTTTCTGGCCGGCGCCCGGGATCGAACCCGGGACCACAGGATCACAAGTCCAGCGTACTGTCCGCTCGGCCGACCGGCTCCCTGTAGTGCTGTAGTGAAAGTTGAAGCCACGTAACTGATGCTGGCTGGATATAATAACAATGGGCCTCGAGAGATTAGATGCGTTGCCTACGGTACTCTTAAGAGCCGACTGCCATGCTAGCGGTTGGTTCACTGTGTTAATCAACATGTACTTGGAACACCTCCTTCCAGACGCTAAAGAAATGATCGTACACATCCCCATTCGACACGATGTTCGTCACAATTCTTAAGACTAGCCAGCCGCCACCGTAGACACTCAAGATCATTTCACAAACGATCTGCGATAAAGATCTACGCTACATTACGAAATCCAATAGTCATCCATCACCGGTGAAGCTCAAGGCCTTGCAAGCCATCTACACCAAATTCCCACCCACATTCACCCACTAATACACAGACGGATTCATACTCTCCTGTTCTTGATCACTCTGATTTTTCCCACACACAGCAGGCACTGTGGCTCCTCCCACACAGCGGCACTGTGACTCCGCCCACACAGCGGCACTGTGACTCCGCCCACACAGCGGCACTGTGGCTCCGCCCACACAGCGGCACTGTGGCTCCGCCCACACAGCAGGCACTGTGGCTCCGCCCACACAGCGGCACTGTGACTCCGCCCACACAACAGCACTGTGACTCCGCCCACACAACAGCACTGTGACTCCGCCCACACAACAGCACTGTGGCTCCGCCCACACAACAGCACTGTGGCTCCGCCCACACAACAGCACTGTGGCTCCGCCCACACAACAGCACTGTGGCTCCGCCCACACAACAGCACTGTGGCTCCGCCCACACAACAGCACTGTGGCTCCGCCCACACAACAGCACTGTGGCTCCGCCCACACAACAGCACTGTGGCTCCGCCCACACAACAGCACTGTGGCTCCGCCCACACAATAACACTGTGGCTCCGCCCACACAACAGCACTGTGGCTCCGCCCACACAATAACACTGTGGCTCCGCCCACACAATAACACTGTGGCTCCGCCCACACAACAGCACTGTGGCTCCGCCCACACAACAGCACTGTGGCTCCGCCCACACAACAGCACTGTGGCTCCGCCCACACAATAACACTGTGGCTCCGCCCACACAACAGCACTGTGGCTCCGCCCACACAATAACACTGTGGCTCCGCCCACACAATAACACTGTGGCTCCGCCCACACAACAGCACTGTGGCTCCGCCCACACAATAACACTGTGGCTCCGCCCACACAACAGCACTGTGGCTCCGCCCACACAATAACACTGTGGCTCCGCCCACACAACAGCACTGTGGCTCCGCCCACACAATAACACTGTGGCTCCGCCCACACAACAGCACTGTGGCTCCGCCCACACAATAACACTGTGGCTCCGCCCACACAACAACACTGTGGCTCCTCCCACACAATAACACTGTGGCTCCGCCCACACAACAGCACTGTGGCTCCGCCCACACAACAGCACTGTGGCTCCGCCCACACAACAGCACTGTGGCTCCGCCCACACAATAACACTGTGGCTCCGCCCACACAACAACACTGTGGCTCCGCCCACACAACAGCACTGTGGCTCCGCCCACACAACAACACTGTGGCTCCGCCCACACAACAGCACTGTGGCTCCGCCCACACAACAACAATGTGGCTCCGCCCACACAATAACACTGTGGCTCCGCCCAAACAACAACACTGTGGCTCCGCCCACACAACAGCACTGTGGCTCCGCCCACACAATAACACTGTGGCTCCGCCCACACAATAACACTGTGGCTCCGCCCACACAATAACACTGTGGCTCCGCCCACACAATAACACTGTGGCTCCGCCCACACAATAACACTGTGGCTCCGCCCACACAATAACACTGTGGCTCCGCCCACACAACAATACTGCAACCCGTCCTCGACTCAAGTCCATTACATCCAGCGGTCGACCCCACAGACGCAATCATAAATTTCAAAACGGGAATTTTCTCAAATATAAATTAATATTATAATATATTAGCATATTGTGCATATATAGGCACAAGTTAAGTTAGGTATTTAGGTTCTGTTAGCGATTATTTGTAGTACGTGGGTGATGCATTTACAGCGTTTTGGTTCGAACAAAATTCGGCAGTGAAGCACTTGTTCCGGAAGTGTTTGAACGAAATCAGTTGTGAGTCGTGTGTAAACCGTTTTTCATTCATAAACAAGGGGTTTGGCGAGTGCATGGAATCACCTTTTTGGGTCTTTGTTTGGAGGACGGTCGGTAATACGAAGAACCTGTAAAGCCCGTCCTCCAAATAAAGACCTAAAATTTATTCCATCCACCCGCCAAACCTCGTTTATGAACGAAAAACGGTTTACTCACGACTCATGACGTTCGAACATTTCTGGAACAAATACTTCGCTGACGACTTTTGTTCGAACCACAACGCTGTAAATGCTTCACCCACGTAGTACACATACATATAATCGCCAACAGAACCTAAACACCTAACCTAATCTATGCCTATATATGCACAATATACTATTATAATATTAATTTTTATTTGGGAAAATTCCCGTTTCGGATGAACATCATGTAAAAATTTCTGAATGCGTCTGCGGGGTCGACCGCTGGATGGAATGGACTTGAGTCGAGGACAAGTTGCGCGAACAAAACCGAAACACCTTACCTAACCTACGCCTAACCACACACAGAGTTTTTATGTATATGAATATTAATTTATACATGAGCACAAACCAATTTTTAATGCCCAGTCTGTTAACACTGATGAATGCGTCTTGGGAGGACGGCCGCCGCTTTAAGCAATCTAGCGTGAGGATGTTTTTTTTTAATAAAACAAAAGTAAACAATATAAAAGGGCGCCAAAGCACCAGTCTGGACATAACAACGCACTACAACAAAACAGAAAAAATAACATGAAACAACAAGCAATACACCGGAGCAATTACAGGCAGAAGCAAAACATCGTAATACAGAGGAAGACATCCATGAACATGAAGCACATGAACAAAATAATCATCATAACAAGGAACACAGGTACAAACAACACTTACAGCCTAAACATGAACAGCAGGAAAAGTAGACAGGATAACAACACAGAACATAGTGCCAAAAACAACAAGCAAATACTATACACAGAAATTACAACAGCGATACATAAGTGAAGGCACCGAAGCACCAGAGCAAAACGCGTCACAGAACACCGGACACAACACAAACTAAGTAACACATAAAACATAAGTATCAGCATCAAACAAGCACACAGGAAAACAATACACGTTAACACGCACTAAACATGACAACAAAATGAGCCCAGCAAGACAAACAAGTCCTGGCAACAGTACAAAAATAATCAGACCCAGAAACACACGGAACACCAGAAGCCGACGACGAAGTCTGAACACCTCCGTTACTTGTATGAAGAGTAAGCCTCCCATTGCTTCGTGTCCGGCCCCCAACCCATCGTCTGCTGACACGGGGACCAACGGAATGGGGTCCCGCCAAACGGAGTCCAACTCCATTAAAACTATGACCAAATCCTGCCCCGCACCACCAACCAAAGCGGGGCCAACCCCCCCCCCCCCAAGCCGGGAAACCGGCACACGGGGGATGGGGGAGGGGGGTGGCACCGGAGTAGGTAGAGACACAGGGTCCCCAGCCCCCCCCCCCCACCAGCCTCCTCGTCAGAAGACATGGAACTCGTGTATTCACCAACATCCTCCTAAGTAGCACCACGAACCCGGAGACTTTATCGAGCGCTTGGATCCCAGACACAAATCTTCAGAGCTGTCTATGCACTTCCACTACCATAGATGCACCAGAAACACAGGAAGGCCGCTCACGGCCACATAGCACTCTGCCATGCAGCACCGCAGCTGCGGCGACCACTGGAGGTTACCTTACCTTACCTTGAGGTTACCTTGAGGTGCTTCCGGGGCTTAGTGTCCCCGCGGCCCGGTCGTCGACCAGGCCTCCTGATTGCTGGACTGATCAACCAGGCTGTTAGACGCGGCTGCTCGCAGCCTGACGTATGAGTCACAGCCTGGTTGATCAGGTATCCTTTGGAGGTGCTTATCCAGTTCTCTCTTGAACACTGTGAGGGGTCGGCCAGTTATGCCCCTTATGTGTGATGGAAGCGTGTTGAACAGTCTCGGGCCTCTGATGTTGATAGAGTTCTCTCTCAGAGTACCTGTTGCACCTCTGCTTTTCAACGGGGGTATTCTGCACATCCTGCCATGCCTTCTGGTCTCATGTGATGTTATTTCTGTGTGCAGGTTTGGGACCAGCCCCTCAATTATTTTCCATGTGTAAATTATTATGTATCTCTCCCGCCTGCGCTCAAGGGAGTACAGATTTAGGCTCTTTAGTCGATGGGCTGGTGGAGGCACCGGCCCAAGCATTACATCAGGCCACACCACCCGACGCTCCATGGGGACGGCAGGCGACTCACCCTGCTCCAGTCAGCTCGCCACTTGGCCCCGGGACCACAGCGGCCGGAGGAGTGGGAGGCGGGGAAGGCCCGCACGGCCCACCCCCCTCAACCGCATTAGTCCCAGAGACCTCAGAAGCCGTAGACCTCAGTAACACAGTATCCTCCACACGAGATCCACTGCCTGAAGACCCAGCAACAGCACTCCGCACAGGTGCACTATCCCCGTATACACCCTCGCCAACACTCACAGAAGGGTCCTGCACCTCCCGAGGGGGTAAGTCCTCCTCCCGAAAGAGATTCACTCTGTCCACGCTACCTGCACTGCACCCCACAGCTTAGTGCCCCGACAACCCGCAACGGAAGCACGTACGTGTCTGCCGAGCATTATACACCCTGATGTAATATCCCATCAACTTATCAGAGGACGGGATGTCAGCCTTCTTCCACTTGGTCAGCGTCCGGATCCCATTTTGTATGCCCTGTCGCCTGCCGGATGAAATGACGTCATCCTGATGGACAACACTACCAAACTGACCAAAATAGCGCCAAAACAGCACCTTGGGAATTATGAAATGGGCTTCGTGAACCCTGACATACGTGGACGTGCCACTGCAGTCCGAAACAACCACAGAACCCGCAGTGGCAGGCAGGTGGAAAGAACGCCCGATAAAGTCCCTGTAGACATCCTGTGACATCAGTTTAACAACTGTTTGGTGACTTGAAATAAGCTGCACACCACAGATGTCTGCCACGGCAATCTTCAACACATCAAACAAGGTCACATCCACTAGCGGATAGTCAACATTCCCGGTAAATTAAAGTCCAAATGTCAGGGGAACGCTGCACCGAGGGAATAGGCACCCCCCATCACATAGGTGATCGCGGGCTCAAACACCCGCGAACACCACTAACGACCGCACACAAGACTGGGTCAACAAAGACTAGAGAGCGCAGCCAATGTCTGCCCCCTCCGGCGGTCAAACCCCGAATCGTGAGAACGGGTTGGTAACAGACTCCAGAACAGTTCTGAGCACCGCATCTCTCGTAGACAACATATACTGAATACAGTTAACACTGATGCAGCTGCTACACTGTAACCACAGGGAAAGGTAATACTAGTGCTGTGAGTACCAACTCGGAGCAAAGCGCCCTTACCTGCATGCTGAGACCTGTATTAAGGCGCGCGCGCGCGCACACACACACACACACACACACACACACACACACACACACACACACACACACACACACACACACACACACACACACACACACGCCTAACAAACCTTTTAGAATTCTATGATAAAGTAACAAGGTTAAGGCAGGACAGAGAAGGCTAGGCAGACTGCATATTTCTTGACTGCCAAAAGGCCTTTGATACATTACCGCACATCAGACAGCTATACAAATTTGAGAGGCCGGCAGAAGTAAGCGGAAAGGCCCTAGCATGGGTGAGGAACTACCTAATAGGAAGGAGCCAGAGGGTAACGGTAAGGGGGGCGAGAAGTCGGACTGGCGAACAGTAACGAGTGGAGTACCTCAAGGATCGGTGCTGGGACCAATCCTCTTTCTAATTTACGTAAATGATATGTTTACAGGAGTGGAATCATACATGTCAATGTTTGCGGATGACGCAAAATTAATGAGAAGAGTTGTGACAGATGAGGATTGTAGGATCCTCCAAGAGGACTTACAGGTTGCGGAGATGGTCAGGGAAATGGCTACTGGATTTCAACACGAGTAAATGTAAAGTTATGGAAATGGGATCAGGTGATAGGCGACCAAAGGGACAATACACAATGAAAACTGCCTACCTGTAACGATTCGAGAAAGAGCTGGGAGTGGACGTAACACCTAATCTAACTCCTGAGGCACATATAAATAGGATAACGACAGCAGCGTACTCTACACTGGCGAAAATTAGAACTTCATTCAGAAACCTAAGTGAGGAGGCTTTTAGGGCGCTTTACACTGCCTACGTGAGGCCAGTCTTAGAGTATGCCGCGCCATCATGGAGCCCCCCCACTTGAAGAAACACATAAGGAAACTGGAGAAGGTTCAGAGGTTTGCGACGAGGCTTGTCCCAGAGTTACGAGGGATGGGATATGAAGAGCGTCTGAAGGAACTGAACCTTACGACACTAGAGAAAAGAAGGGAGAGAGGAGATATGTTAAGGACATCTAAAATATTCAGGGGAATTGACAAAGTGGAAATAGATGAAATGTTCACACGTAATAGTAACAGAACGAGGGGACATGGGTGAAAACTGGAAACTCAGATAAGTCAGAGATGTTAGGAAGTTTTCTTTTAGCGTGAGAGTAGTGGGAAAATGGAATGCACTTGGGGAACAGGTTGTGGAAGCAAACTCTATTCATACTTTTAAAATTAGGTATGATAGGGAAATGGGACAGGAGTCATTGCTGTAAACAACCGATGGCTGGAAAGGCGGGATCCAAGAGTCAATGCTCGATCCTGCAAGCACGAATTGGTGAGGTGAGTACACACACACAACCAGGGAAGGGATTGGGCATACATATTCCTAAGGGAAGAAATACACTGGATGTACTGTTACCAAGACCGTGGGCACACACTACCTTACTATCTATGACGAACAGTCTGCTGTAGCAGCTCTTGCTCAACTTTTATTTCCCACATATACATTGGGTTTAATGCTGAGCATGAGGCTTATCAACCGTGGGAGGGTTATTACAACACCACAAGAGCTTAGCCTTGTGGTGTCAGTACCTCTCCCTCCCTCCCTCCCTGCCAGTTCCAGTCAGCCTTACTCTACAAGGCAGTCTCCGTGGCGCAGTGGTAAAAACACTCGCCTGGTGCTTCGCGAGCGCTTTGGCCTGGATTCGTTTCTTGGCCTGGGTAGATTTACTGGGAGCCAATTCTTAACTGTAGCCTCTGTTCACCCAGCAATGAATTGGTCTCTGGTTGCTAAAGGATTTGGCGGGGTCATATTCCGGGGAAAACTAGGATTAAGGACCTGCCCGAAACGCTATGCGTGCTGGTGTCTGAACAAGAATGTAAGAACTCTTGTATACATAAATAAATACAAATAAATCAATAAATACTGACTAACCCGGTTGATCAGTAAGCTCTTGTGGCGGTCTCAGTGACCCACCGCGGCTAACAGACCTTGACCCCAACACTAAACCCTGGAATATACTTGAACCAGACCTCCAGACGCAAATGCCACGCTCCAAATTTGACGGCAAGGCGTGTTATATTAATATTGTAAGTAGTCAGGGTCGTGTATGGAATATTTTCAAGACCCGGCGCCTATTATGTTTTAATGAAAATCTCTATAATATTAATAAAATGTGTAATTACAAAAGCCAAAACATTAATTACAGATGTGGATATAAATACAACAAATGAATTACACTGACATATTAAGACAGAAAAACTGGTTTCTTAAGGAGGCTTCAGGTACGCTTTATGTCTGTTTACTACAAGGGCCTGGAGGAACAACTGTGTCTGGTAGTTTACTACAAGGGCCTGGAGGAACAACTGTGTCTGGTAGTTTACTACAAGGGCCTGGAGGAACAACTGTGTCTGGTAGTTTACTACAAGGGCCTGGAGGAACAACTGTGTCTGGTAGTTTACTACAAGGGCCTGGAGGAACAACTGTGGCTGGTAGTTTACTACAAGGGCCGGGAGGAACAACTGTGTCTGGTAGTTCACTACAAGGGGCCTCGGGAACAACAGTGTGTGTCTTAGTTCTCTACAAGGGGCCTCGGGGAACAACTGTGTCTGGTAGTTCACTACAAGGGGCCTCGGGGAACAACTGTGTCTGGTAGTTCACTACAAGGGCCGGGAGGAACAACAGTGTGTGTCTTAGTTCACTACAAGGGGCCTCGGGGAACAACTGTGTCTGGTAGTTCACTACAAGGGCCGGGAGGAACAACAGTGTGTGTCTTAGTTCACTACAAGGGGCCTCGGGGAACAACTGTGTCTGGTAGTTCACTACAAGGGCCGGGAGGAACAACAGTGTGTGTCTTAGTTCACTACAAGGGGCCTCGGGGAACAACTGTGTCTGGTAGTTCACTACAAGGGGCCTCGGGGAACAACTGTGTCTGGTAGTTCACTACAAGGGCCGGGAGGAACAACAGTGTGTGTCTTAGTTCACTACAAGGGGCCTCGGGGAACAACTGTGTCTGGTAGTTCACTACAAGGGCCGGGAGGAACAACAGTGTGTGTCTTAGTTCACTACAAGGGGCCTCGGGGAACAACTGTGTCTGGTAGTTCACTACAAGGGCCTGGAGGAACAACTCTGGTAGTTTACTACAAGGGCCTGGAGGAACAACTGTGTCTGGTAGTTTACTACAAGGGGCCTCGGGGAACAACTGTGTCTGGTAGTTCACTACAAGGGCCGGGAGGAACAACTGTGTCTGGTAGTTCACTACAAGGGGCCTCGGGGAACAACTGTGTCTGGTAGTTCACTACAAGGGGCCTCGGGGAACAACTGTGTCTGGTAGTTCACTACAAGGGGCCTCGGGGAACAACTGTGTCTGGTAGTTCACTACAAGGGGCCTCGGGGAACAACTGTGTCTGGTAGTTCACTACAAGGGGCCTCGGGGAACAACAGTGCATCATCTTACACTATTTTATAAACTTTAATCATTTAATGCAAAATATGCTTTGTCATTTAAGATTTTTTCACATTCCGTGAGACTTTATTGTATTAAACCTGACGAAATTAAGCTTGGAATATTAGCAAGTTTTGAGCCAATCTCTCAGGTTGGTGAGCGTAGGTGAACAGGTTCAGTGGTGTTATAAAGTGAAAGACTTAAAACTTTATGTGACCACAAAGTATGTGAAAGCATGTCCTATACCTCAGAGACCTTAAAGGGAACGCCCAAATACAATTACAGATTTATAAGTGAACATCTTATTAATGAATGATTTTATAAAAAGAAACCTCAACGATTTTTATTAATACTCGAACCCTCTTTACGAACATGAACCTGTCTTCCAGCTCGTGTATGCAATAAGCCCGCCCGTCCTTGGACCAAGTCCATTCCATCCAGCGGTTAACACCAAAGATGCATTCATAAATTTGAACATGATGTTCATTCAAAACAGGCCTTTTCTCAAATATAAATTATTATTATTTTATATTGCCATATTGTACATATTTAGGCCCTGGTTAGGTTAGGTTAGGTATTTAGGTTCTGTTGGCGATTATTTGTATTTGTAGTACGTGGGTGAAGCACTTGTAGCGTTGTGATTCGAACAAAATTCGTCAGTGAAGTACTTGTTCCGGAAGTGTTCGAACGTCAGCAGTTGTGAGTCGTGTGTAAACCGCTTTTCATTCATAAACAGGGGGTTTGGCGGGTGCATGGAATCACTTTTGGATCTTTGTTTGGAGGACGGGCTGGTTTACACACGACTCAACTGCTGACGTTCGAACATTTCCGGAACAAGTGCTTCGCTGACGACTTTTGTTCGAACCACAACGCTGTAAATGATTCACCCACGTACTACAAATACAAATAATCGCCAACAGAACCTAAACACCTAACATAACCTAACCTATGCCTATATATGCACAATATGCTGATATATTATAATATTAATTTATATTTGAGAAAATGCCTGTTTTGAATGAACAGCATGTAAAAAATTATGAAAGAATTGGGTTCCAGGCTCGTTGACATCACCAGAGACCCAAGGGGCGCAAATTTCTTGTTTCAGCGCCTCAGTGTGGCGATCCAGAGGGGAAACGCCAATTTCACCCGAGGCCGGCTTCTTTCATGACCCAGCAGATGGAAGAGTAATAATTATTATTTATATTATTATTATAATAATAATTATAATAATAATTGTTGTAATTAATAATTATTACTCTTCCTTCTGCTGAATCAGAGGAGCATAGTAACAAGATGAAAAATCACTATATACACATAAACGTGTCTGATTTTCCACAGACCCTTTGAAGTCAATTGCCATTCTTCTGGGACATGAAGGAAGTCGGCCCTGGGTGAAAGAGGGCTGTGACGATCTCTGGAACCCGCAGGTGCGGGACCTGGACGTCCACCTCCAGGGGCTCGTGCGGCCCAGACTCTGCTTCAGGAGGCTGGGGTCGTTCTTGACCTTGATGGGGTGGTTCTTCTCCGGCCCCGACCACGGCGGTCTGGGGGTTTAGAGTCTCTGTGCCTTCTTTTACCAACTTCGAGATAAACCCCGGAGCTGCAGCCCCTGGGGGCAGTTCGTTGTTGCCTTCAACATCATTCTGACAGTTCCTGCGACGGCGCTGGAACCAATCCCGCCAATCGTATTGGGGTTTGCATTTCCATTGGATACTTTCGGCGCCGTGGAAAAGGGGAAGAGACCTGCTGCATGGGTGACAGCTTCTCCCCCGTATCAACCTACTCAAGCTTTGCGCCCTGGAAAGGCCACTCCAGACCGACAACCAGAGCGCAACTCCATAGTCTCCCGAGACTGATGGATGCCTGCTACTGCAATTACTTCTATATATCACAAGAAATGATAATGGCGTGATAAATCAACGAGAAAAATCATTTGGGGCAATGAGGTGACTTGAACGTCATTGTGGGTGTTGTGAGAGTGGTGTAGAGCATTATTAGAATGAGCAGGTTGAGTCTGGCAAGGGTCGGGAGGATAGGTTTACAGAGCATACGAGGTTGAGGTGCAGGTTGAAGGAGGCTGAGGTGCAGGTTGACGGGGGCTGAGGTGCAAGTTGAAGGAGGCTGAGGTGCAGGTTGAAGGAGGCGGAGGTGCAGGTTGAAGGAGGCGGAGGTGCAGGTTGAAGGAGGCTGAGGTGCAGGTTGCAGGGGCTGAGGTGCAGGTTGCAGGGGCTGAGGTGCAGGTTGACGGGGGCTGAGGTACAGGTTGCCGGGGGCTGAGGCGCAAATTGACGGGGGTTGAGGTGCAGGTTGAAGGAGGCTGAGGTGCAGGTTGAAGGAGGCTGAGGTGCAGGTTGAAGGAGGCTGAGGTGCAGGTTGAAGGAGGCTGAGGTGCAGGTTGCAGGGGCTGAGGCGCAGGTTGAAGGGGGCTGAGGTGCACGTTGACGGGGGCTGAGATGCAAGTTGACGGCGGCTGAGGTGCAGGTTGAAGGAGGCTGAGGTGCAGGTTGAAGGAAGCTGAGGTGCAGGTTGAAGGAGGCTGAGGTGCAGGTTGAAGGAGGCTGAGGTGCAGGTTGAAGGAGGCTGAGGTGCAGGTTGAAGGAGGCTGAGGTGCAGGTTGAAGGGGGCTGAGGTGCAGGTTGAAGGGGGCTGAGGTGCAGGTTGACGGCGGCTGAGGTGCAGGTTGACGGCGGCTGAGGTGCAGGTTGACGGCGGCTGAGGTGCAGGTTGACGGAGGCTGAGGTGCAGGTTGACGGAGGCTGAGGTGCAGGTTGACGGAGGCTGAGGTGCAGGTTGACGGAGGCTGAGGTGCAGGTTGACGGAGGCTGAGGTGCAGGTTGAAGGAGGCTGAGGTGCAGGTTGACGGAGGCTGAGGTGCAGGTTGAAGGAGGCTGAGGTGCAGGTTGAAGGAGGCTGAGGTGCAGGTTGAAGGGGGCTGAGGTGCAGGTTGACGGGGGCTGAGGTGCAGGTTGACGGGGGCTGAGGTGCAGGTTGACGGGGGCTGAGGTGCAGGTTGCCGGGGGCTGAGGTGCAGGTTGCCGGGGGCTGAGGTGCAGGTTGACGGGGCCTGAGGTGCAGGTTGACGGGGCCTGAGGTGCAGGTTGACGGGGCCTGAGGTGCAGGTTGACGGGGCCTGAGGTGCAGGTTGACGGGGCCTGAGGTGCAGGTTGACGGGGCCTGAGGTGCAGGTTGACGGGGCCTGAGGTGCAGGTTGACGGGGCCTGAGGTGCAGGTTGACGGGGCCTGAGGTGCAGGTTGACGGGGCCTGAGGTGCAGGTTGACGGGGCCTGAGGTGCAGGTTGACGGGGCCTGAGGTGCAGGTTGACGGGGCCTGAGGTGCAGGTTGACGGGGCCTGAGGTGCAGGTTGACGGGGCCTGAGGTGCAGGTTGACGGGGCCTGAGGTGCAGGTTGACGGGGCCTGAGGTGCAGGTTGACGGGGCCTGAGGTGCAGGTTGCAGGGGCTGAGGTGCAGGTTGCAGGGGCTGAGGTGCAGGTTGAAGGGGCTGAGGTGCAGGTTGAAGGGGCTGAGGTGCAGGTTGAAGGGGCTGAGGTGCAGGTTGAAGGGGGCTGAGGTGCAGGTTGCAGGGGGCTGAGGTGCAGGTTGCAGGGGCTGAGGTGCAGGTTGCCGGGGGCTGAGGTGCAGGTTGACGGGGGCTGAGGTGCAGGTTGACGGGGGCTGAGGTGCAGGTTGACGGGGGCTGAGGTGCAGGTTGACGGGGGCTGAGGTGCAGGTTGACGGGGGCTGAGGTGCAGGTTGACGGGGCCTGAGGTGCAGGTTGACGGGGCCTGAGGTGCAGGTTGACGGGGGCTGAGGTGCAGGTTGACGGGGGCTGAGGTGCAGGTTGACGGGGCCTGAGGTGCAGGTTGACGGGGCCTGAGGTGCAGGTTGACGGGGGCTGAGGTGCAGGTTGACGGGGGCTGAGGTGCAGGTTGACGGGGGCTGAGGTGCAGGTTGACGGGGGCTGAGGTGCAGGTTGCAGGGGCTGAGGTGCAGGTTGACGGGGCCTGAGGTGCAGGTTGACGGGGCCTGAGGTGCAGGTTGCAGGGGCTGAGGTGCAGGTTGACGGGGGCTGAGGTGCAGGTTGACGGGGGCTCAGGTGCAGGTTGACGGGGGCTCAGGTGCAGGTTGACGGGGGCTGAGGTGCAGGTTGAAGGAGGCTGAGGTGCAGGTTGACGGGGGCTGAGGTGCAGGTTGACGGGGGCTGAGGTGCAGGTTGACGGGGGCTGAGGTGCAGGTTGACGGGGGCTGAGGTGCAGGTTGACGGGGGCTGAGGTGCAGGTTGACGGGGGCTGAGGTGCAGGTTGACGGAGGCTGAGGTGCAGGTTGACGGAGGCTGAGGTGCAGGTTGACGGAGGCTGAGGTGCAGGTTGACGGAGGCTGAGGTGCAGGTTGAAGGAGGCTGAGGTGCAGGTTGAAGGAGGCTGAGGTGCAGGTTGAAGGGGGCTGAGGTGCAGGTTGACGGGGGCTGAGGTGCAGGTTGACGGGGGCTGAGGTGCAGGTTGACGGGGACTGAGGTGCAGGTTGACGGGGGCTGAGGTGCAGGTTGACGGGGGCTGAGGTGCAGGTTGACGGGGGCTGAGGTGCAGGTTGACGGGGCCTGAGGTGCAGGTTGACGGGGCCTGAGGTGCAGGTTGACGGGGCCTGAGGTGCAGGTTGACGGGGCCTGAGGTGCAGGTTGACGGGGCCTGAGGTGCAGGTTGACGGGGCCTGAGGTGCAGATTGACGGGGCCTGAGGTGCAGGTTGACGGGGCCTGAGGTGCAGGTTGACGGGGCCTGAGGTGCAGGTTGACGGGGCCTGAGGTGCAGGTTGACGGGGCCTGAGGTGCAGGTTGACGGGGCCTGAGGTGCAGGTTGACGGGGCCTGAGGTGCAGGTTGACGGGGCCTGAGGTGCAGGTTGCAGGGGCTGAGGTGCAGGTTGAAGGGGCTGAGGTGCAGGTTGAAGGGGCTGAGGTGCAGGTTGAAGGGGGCTGAGGTGCAGGTTGCAGGGGCTGAGGTGCAGGTTGCCGGGGGCTGAGGTGCAGGTTGACGGGGGCTGAGGTGCAGGTTGACGGGGGCTGAGGTGCAGGTTGAAGGAGGCTGAGGTGCAGGGGCTGAGGTGCAGGTTGCAGGGGCTGAGGTGCAGGTTGCAGGGGCTGAGGTGCAGGTTGCAGGGGCTGAGGTGCAGGTTGCAGGGGCTGAGGTGCAGGTTGACGGGGACTGAGGTGCAGGTTGACGGGGACTGAGGTGCAGGTTGACGGGGACTGAGGTGCAGGTTGACGGGGCTGAGGTGCAGGTTGCAGGGGCTGAGGTGCAGGTTGCAGGGGCTGAGGTGCAGGTTGAAGGGGGCTGAGGTGCAGGTTGAAGGGGGCTGAGGTGCAGGTTGCAGGGGCTGAGGTGCAGGTTGCAGGGGCTGAGGTGCAGGTTGACGGCGGCTGAGGTGCAGGTTGCAGGGGCTGAGGTGCAGGTTGCAGGGGCTGAGGTGCAGGTTGCAGGGGCTGAGGTGCAGGTTGAAGGGGGCTGAGGTGCAGGTTGAAGGGGGCTGAGGTGCAGGTTGCAGGGGCTGAGGTGCAGGTTGCAGGGGCTGAGGTGCAGGTTGACGGCGGCTGAGGTGCAGGTTGCAGGGGCTGAGGTGCAGGTTGCAGGGGCTGAGGTGCAGGTTGCAGGGGCTGAGGTGCAGGTTGAAGGCGGCTGAGGTGCAGGTTGAAGGAGGCTGAGGTGCAGGTTGAAGGAGGCTGAGGTGCAGGTTGCAGGGGCTGAGATGTTGCTGGTTGAATAGGTCGGGATGTAGGACTGGAATGAAAGGGAAGATATGTATGGATCAGGGGTGTGAGGGCGGGCTGAAAGGGTGGAGGTGTAAAGGTGACACTATAAGGGTGGGTGGGGTGTAAGGATGAGTGCGTAAGATGAAGACGTAAGGGTGGGCGTGGAAGGGAGGGGGTGTAAGGGTGGGTGTACAAGGGTGTAGGTGTAAGTGTGGGAGTGTAGCCCCGGCTATGCCTCCTGTAGGTGACCCTTCACCTTTGCCTCAGGTGCCAGTTGTCACTTTAACACGAGGTTGTCGGTGTTTGACGCCAGACTACCTCCCACTCTCATGCTCTACCCCCTAAGAAATAATATTTATGGCTAGCCAGGCGTGGGGGCTTAGTCCATAAAAACCTTAGAGCAATTCTTTCTCTTCTCTGATGGTAGTCATGATTTCTGTCTCGGACCAACACGGTCACACAGTTAACCATTTTTGTCAGATTTCCCGCTAAAAATTTGACCTGCTATCTAAATTTAGATTAAGATTAAAAGCGACTAAGTATAATGATACCTTACTAGAAAATGTCTATATATCTAATTAGATTCAAAGAAACTAATTGACTGTTTAATTCATTTTTTATAGAATTTTATTAACAAAGTTGATATCAAAGTACTTTTGAATAACGCCCAGTAGACATCAGTGGTAGTTGAGCGTGCATGTATGGTTGGTAAGTGATGCACCTGAACTATACTGCAGGCTACCCCCACACGGAGGAAAGCTGAGGCCTCTGCCATACATCAATTTCCATCACCTGGCTATGGTCCTCCGATCCCCTGTGTCAAGCTTCATCATTGTAATGAGCGTCATTGTTAGTATCAAACAGCACAATAAGAAAATTTTATGTACATTCTCTAGCAACGAGAAAAAGAGTAGGGGGTGACAAAACTGCACTATACATAAGGGTGAAACTGAGATAAAAAGAGGGGGGGGGGAATTAATGAGGTGTTGAATTTATAGCACTAAATAGAACACGAAACAATGAATACAAATTGGAAAGGTTTATATTCATAAAAGATCTGGGTAAATACAGGTTTGCGAATACTGCTGTTGATTTATAGAAAAAATTACTAGTTTGACTACCTGATGATGATTTCTAGGATCAACGTCCCTACGGTCCAGTCTCTGACCAGTCCTCCTGGTTGTTGGGCTGATCAACCAGGCTGTTCGATGCGGCTGCACGCAGCTTGACGAACCAGTCACAGCCTGGTTGATCAGGTATTTTTTGAAGATGCTTATCGAGTTACCTTTTGAACACTGTAAGAGGTCGGCCAGTTATGTGTAGGGAAAGTGTTGAAAAGTCACTTTGATGTTGATCGAGTTCTCTGTCAGCGTGCCTATTGCACATGTGCTCTTCTGTTGGGCTATTTTGCACACCCTGTCATGCCTTCTGGTCTCGTGTGCTGTTATTTCTGTGTGCAGGTTTGGAACCAGTCCTCCTGATATTTTCCAAGAGTAAATTATTATGTATCTCTCTTCCCTGCGCCCCAGGAAATACAGATTTAATTTTTTTTAGACGGTCCCAATAATTTAGAAGTTTTATTGAGTGGATTTTTGGGGTTAAAGATCTTTGGACGCTCTCCAGGTCAGCAATTTCTCCAGATTTGAATGGGGCTCTTATTGTGCAACAATATTCCAATCAAGAAAGTATTTGGTTGGGAATAAATTAGAGCTGCCGCTCATTGTACAAGAGGCCTTCTAAAGTTTGTTGTATTCCAATTATATTATTATTATAAAAATTATAATAATAATAATATAGTTAATTAATAATTATCACTCTTCCTTCTGCTTGGTCTTGAAGGAAGCGGGCCTCGGGTGAAAGAGGGCTGTGACGATCACTGTCAGGAACCCGTAGGTGCGGGACCGGGCCGTCCACCTCCAGGGGCTCGTGCGGCCCAGGCTCTGCTTCAGGAGGCTAGGGTCGTTCTTGACCTTGATGGGGCGGTTCTTCTCCGGCCCCGACCACGGCGGTGTCCGGGTTTGGAGTCCCTGTGCCTTCTTTTACAAACTTCGAAGTCAATTCCGGAGCTCACAGTTCCTGAGACGGCGCTTGAACCAATCGTATTGGTGTTTGCCTTTCCATTGATGACTTTCCGTGCCTTGGATAGGGAGGGGGAGGGACCTGCTGCTTGGGTAACAGCTTCTCTCCCGTATCAACCTACCCAGGCTTTGCGCCCTGGAGAGCTCACTCCAAACCCACAACCAGAGCGCAACACCATAATCTCCCGAGACTGACGGATGCCTGCTACTGCTATGTTGTGATACAGCCCACACATGGGAAAGGTTAAATGGTTTATTATACTTCTTGGAAGAAAATTAATGATACCTGGCTTCACCCTCTCCACTCTTATGACAATACTGATAGTCTATCACCAGTCTCCGTGGTGTAGTGGTAAGACACTCGCCTGGAGTTCCGCGAGCGCTTTGTCATGGGTTCGTATCCTGGCCGGGGAGGATTTACTGGGCGCAAATCCTTAACTATAGCCTCTGTTTAACGCAACAGTAAAATGTGCAATTGGTTGTAAAAACGATTCTTCGCGGCGGGGATCGTATTCCAGGGACCTGCCCGAAACGCTACGCGTACTAGTGGCTATACAAGAATGTAACAACTCTTGTACGTATCTAAAAAAAAAAGAAAAATTACTAGGTATACAATATTAATACTAAAGACCACAGATGAGTTGACTGGTATTATTGAATATTGGGTATTGTTGGTTCTCGCTAGGTTTAGCAAGTAGTATCAGCTGTCGGGCCCATGTTAGAGTCGCCTCAAAGCTCAAAGGTACTCGGGACTATATTAAGGAATAGACACTGACAATTCAACACTAAACTACTAAACAGTGTACATAGTATACATAAGATCTGGAACAGACT
Source organism: Procambarus clarkii (assembly GCF_040958095.1). NCBI lineage: Eukaryota > Metazoa > Arthropoda > Malacostraca > Decapoda > Cambaridae > Procambarus > Procambarus clarkii. Next base: position 19,878,172 of record NC_091215.1, on the reverse strand, counting down.
AGAAATATGAAGACGCTTCAAAACAACGAAAATTAAGCCATGACTCAACTAACCGATTAAAAGAACTTAATCTTCACTATATTCATACCATGACAACGGAATGAACAGTAAGCATGCTATTAATATTGTTAGACTCGTTATTGCGACACAGCAAATTCAAATACGAGTTCTTCAGTAATGACTGGAGGTAATCCAACCCGCACAAACTGGCAGGAACGAGCAATATTTAACACCGAAAACT
>NC_091215.1:19837931-19870431 GCF_040958095.1 Procambarus clarkii | reverse complement strand
CTTCCCACGACAGTCGCCTAACTGAAAGGCACCTATTGATACTAGTTAAACAGAGCCATCAGATGAAAGGAAATGTAACCAGGCGTCTGATGCTATCGCGAGAATCGAACCAGGGACGCTTGGTTGCGAGTCTACGACACAGACCACTGCGCAACAGGCCCCTATTGTTAGGTACTGGAACAGTGCACGAGGTGTACAACAGTGACCGGACCTCCCAGGTACTGGAGGGTAGTTGTAGCCATGACTGACACTACCTATTTCACCGCACTAGAAGGCCAAGAGTAATTACACCAGGGTTCTGACTGACAAGTGGCAGAGCCTTCATCTCGCTCCCAGGAAACACAAATAGATAGGTATATCCAAACAGATATGGCGCAACAGTGTGCGTATGACCTCCGGCGCCACCAGCGTTAACTAGACGACTGTTAGTGAAGGGTGCGGTGATAACAGGTGCTGGGGAGCGGCGGGAGGAAGGTGTTTTGATCCCGGGGTGAAGGGCCTCGTCAGCCGGCCGCCCCGTACCCTCCTATCACACCACTAATCATACAGTTTACACTTGTGTGTTTGTGGTGCGCTCGCGCGTGTACACACACACACACACACACACACACACACACACACACACACACACACACACACACACACACACAATGTTTGCGGACGATGCTAAAATTATGAGAAGGATTAAAACAGAAGAGGACTGTTTGAGGCTTCAAGAAGACCTAGACAAGCTGAAGGAATGGTCGAACAAATGGTTGTTAGAGTTTAACCCAACCAAATGTAATGTAATGAAGATAGGTGTAGGGAGCAGGAGGCCAGATACAAGGTATCATCTGGGAGAGGAAATTCTTCAGGAGTCAGAACTGGAAAAAGACTTGGGGGTTGATATCACGCCAGACCTGTCTCCTGCAGCACATATCAAGCGGATAACATCAGCGGCATATGCCACATACAGCTAGTATGGACTGCTACAACACACACAGGTGTACACATACAGCCAGTATGGACTGCTACAACACACACAGGTGTACACACACAGCCAGTATGGACTGCTACAACACACACAGGTGTACACACACAGCCAGTATGGACTGCTACAACACACACAGGTGTACACACACAGCCAGTATGGACTGCTACAACACACACAGGTGTACACACACAGCCAGTATGGACTGCTACAACACACACAGGTGTACACACACAGCCAGTATGGACTGCTACAACACACACAGCCAGTATGGACTGCTACAACACACACAGGTGTACACACACAGCCAGTATGGACTGCTACAACACACACAGGTGTACACACACAGCCAGTATGTACTGCTACAACACACACAGGTGTACACACACAGCCAGTATGGACTGCTACAACACACACAGGTGTACACACACAGCCAGTATGGACTGCTACAACATACACAGGTGTACACACACAGCCAGTATGGACTGCTACAACACACACAGGTGTACACACACAGCCAGTATGGATTGCTACAACACACACAGGTGTACACACACAGCCAGTATGGACTGCTACAACACACACAGGTGTACACACACAGCCAGTATGGACTGCTACAACACACACAGGTGTACACACACAGCCAGTATGGACTGCTACAACACACACAGGTGTACACACACAGTCAGTATGGACTGCTACAACACACACAGGTGTGCACACACAGCCAGTATGGACTGCTACAACACACACAGGTGTACACACACAGCCAGTATGGACTGCTACAACACACACAGGTGTACACACACAGCCAGTATGGACTGCTACAACACACACAGGTGTACACACACAGCCAGTATGGACTGCAACATACACAGGTGTACACACACAGCCAGTATGGACTGCTACAACACACACAGGTGTACACACACAGCTAGTATGGACTGCTACAACACACACAGGTGTACACACACAGCCAGTATGGACTGCTACAACATACACAGGTGTACACACACAGCTAGTATGGACTGCTACAACACACACAGGTGTACACACACAGCCAGTATGGACTGCTACAACACACACAGGTGTACACACACAGCCAGTATGGACTGCTACAACACACACAGGTGTACACACACAGCCAGTATGGACTGCTACAACACACACAGGTGTACACACACAGCCAGTATGGACTGCTACAACACACACAGGTGTACACACACAGCCAGTATGGACTGCTACAACACACACAGGTGTACACACACAGCCAGTATGGACTGCTACAACACACACAGGTGTACACACACAGCCAGTATGGACTGCTACAACACACACAGGTGTACACACACAGCCAGTATGGACTGCTACAACACACACAGGTGTACACACACAGCCAGTATGGACTGCTACAACACACACAGGTGTACACACACAGTCAGTATGGACTGCTACAACACACACAGGTGTACACACACAGCCAGTATGGACTGCTACAACACACACAGGTGTACACACACAGCCAGTATGGACTGCTACAACACACACAGGTGTACACACACAGCCAGTATGGACTGCTACAACACACACAGGTGTACACACACAGCCAGTATGGACTGCAACATACACAGGTGTACACACACAGCCAGTATGGACTGCTACAACACACACAGGTGTACACACACAGCTAGTATGGACTGCTACAACACACAGGTGTACACACACAGCCAGTATGGACTGCTACAACATACACAGGTGTACACACACAGCTAGTATGGACTGCTACAACACACACAGGTGTACACACACAGCCAGTATGGACTGCTACAACACACACAGGTGTACACACACAGCCAGTATGGACTGCTACAACACACACAGGTGTACACACACAGCCAGTATGGACTGCTACAACACACACAGGTGTACACACACAGCCAGTATGGACTGCAACATACACAGGTGTACACACACAGCCAGTATGGACTGCTACAACACACACAGGTGTACACACACAGCTAGTATGGACTGCTACAACACACACAGGTGTACACACACAGCCAGTATGGACTGCTACAACATACACAGGTGTACACACACAGCTAGTATGGACTGCTACAACACACACAGGTGTACACACACAGCCAGTATGGACTGCTACAACACACACAGGTGTACACACACAGCCAGTATGGACTGCTACAACACACACAGGTGTACACACACAGCCAGTATGGACTGCTACAACACACACAGGTGTACACACACAGCCAGTATGGACTGCTACAACACACACAGGTGTACACACACAGCCAGTATGGACTGCTACAACATACACAGGTGTACACACACAGCCAGTATGGACTGCTACAACACACACAGGTGTACACACACAGCCAGTATGGACTGCTACAACACACACAGGTGTACACACACAGCCAGTATGGACTGCTACAACACACACAGGTGTACACACACAGCCAGTATGGACTGCTACAACATACACAGGTGTACACACACAGCCAGTATGGACTGCTACAACACACACAGGTGTACACACACAGCCAGTATGGACTGCTACAACACACACAGGTGTACACACACAGCCAGTATGGACTGCTACAACATACACAGGTGTACACACATAGCCAGTATGGACTGCTACAACACACACAGGTGTACACACACAGCCAGTATGGACTGCTACAACACACACAGCCAGTATGGACTGCTACAACATACACAGGTGTACACACACAGCCAGTATGGACTGCTGCAACATACACAAGGGAACACTGTGAAGAGCAGCAGCTCCTGCATCATTTCTCTTCTAATTCATAATTAATTTGTTTATTCCTTCCTCACCAGCTAAAAACATTGCATTACGTATTCATCTAACATGAAAAACTAAGCAGCGGAAATGAAACACACTGGGCAGTGTGTGTGGGGGCAGAGTTTCTTTCACCCTGATGCCCCTGTTACCTAGCAGTAAATAGGTACCTGGGAGTTAAGTCAGCTGTCACAGGTTGCTTCCTGGGGTGAGTGTGGTGTGGGGGAAAAAGTAGTAGTTAGTAACAGTTGATTAACAGTTGAGAGGCGGGCCGAAAGAGCAGAGCTCAACCCCCGCAAGCACAACTAGGTGAATACACAGTTCTGGAAATGAGAGGAACGGTCAGCTAACCGTTTTTGGGCGGCCCAAAACACCCTTCACTCATATTGAGGAAATTTGCTTTAATAGCCTAAAGTGAAGTGTGGGAGGGCAGGAGATGAAGACGTCAGTCACGTGAAGTGAAGGTGTTTCTTGCCACTCACCAAGCAAGCTGCGGTGGCCTCACCCACGCAGTGATCACATCCTTCCCGGGAGGGAGGGGGGGGGAATATTAGGCTAGCATACCATAATATACCAGTATAGTTTGGCATATCCAAACCGTGTTCTGGATATAATAGAGTACCCTTCACGGCTGCTTTACAAGGGCCTGTGTGTGTGTATGTATGTGTGTGTGTGTGTGTGTGTGTGTGTGTGTGTGTGTGTGTGTGTGTGTGTGTGTTTACTAGTTGTTTTTGCGGGGGTTGAGCTATGCTCTTTCGGCCCGCCTCTCAACTGTCAATCAACTGTTTACTACTTTTTTTTTTTTCACACCACACACACACACACACACACCAGGAAGCAGCCCGTGACAGCTGACTAACTCCCAGGTACCTATTTACTGTTAGGTAACAGGGGCATTCAGGGTGAAAGAAACTTTGCCCATTTGTTTCTGCCTCGTGCGGGAATCGAACCCGCGCCACAGAATTACAAGTCCTGCGCGCTATCCACCAGGCTACGAGGCCCCTGTGTGTGTGTGTGTGTGTGTGTGTGTGTGTGTGTGTGTGTGTGTGTGTGTGTGTGTGTGTGTGTGTATGTGTGTGTATGTGTGTGTATGTGTGTGTATGTGTGTGTGGTCATGCGAGACCCCATTCTGCTGTGGTGTAGACTAAAGCTGTTGATGGTACAACACATACTACGTACAGTATGTATGAGAAGCCGCGGTCCAGAGGAGGGAGGAGCAACGGCCAGGATTCATTCCCCATTTACGCCTCCAAATACGAAACATGTACATCTTTTTACAATCAAGGCAGCTTTGATATTAAACACTTTACGACATTCGAAACTTCACAATCCATAGTTATAACCGTTATAAACAACCACTTGGTGCTTCGGAACTATTAAACCGATTAATATATGTAAACAAAGCCGTCATGAGTGTTGAAAGATGAACAGGTTTCGTAAGTGGACGCGTAAAGGCTTCACGATTCCCGGCTCGTGTTTGGATCAGGGCCAAACTCAGGCTGGAAAGAGTTTGGGGTCAACGACCCTGACTGCCAGACCTGTCGTGGTGGTCCTGGGTCACCCGCCACCTCTCATGTGCTGAATGATGTGAAACTGTCATTATGTACGCATTATGTTCGGTAAGGTCAGGAAATTGGCCTACTCCAGTACTGTGAGGTCGTAAAGTGGCCTGCTCCAGTACTGGAGGTCGTAAAGTGGCCTGCTCCAGTACTGGAGGTCGTAAAGTGGCCTGCTCCAGTACTGGAGGTCGTAAAGTGGCCTGCTCCAGTACTGGAGGTCGTAAAGTGGCCTGCTCCAGTACTGGAGGTCGTAAAGTGGCCTGCTCCAGTACTGTGAGGTCGTAAAGTGGCCTGCTCCAGTACTGGAGGTCATAGAGGGACCATAGTGAGTGCCGGTGATATACAGTGTTACGGTAAAAACAATATACGGCGAATTAACGGTGTATTGTTGATAATATTGAAGTGGTTTTACAAAATTCGTCCTAAGGCATGAGGACTCACTAAGGTACATTGCTGATATGCTACAGTGAACTCTAAGGGACGGAGCATGAGAATGACTGAGTGAATATATTGATCTGAATATAATTATACAGTGAATTATATTGATATACGGTGTACTGAACAACTCACAAATTGTTATCTAAGTGATTTAATGTTACCTTCATAAATCGTTGTAATAAACGAAGTATTAACAATTTGTTGGAGTTCAATGTAAAGATCTGGTGAAGAGAAAGGTACTATCAGGAGAGAGCGCCAAGCCACGACAGCTATATAGCACCGAGAAGGGGCATCAGGATAAGGATTTGGGACGGGACGGAGGGAAGGAATGGTGCCCATCTACTTGGACGGTCGGAGGTTGAATGCTGACCTGCATGAAGCGAGACCGTCGCTCTACCGTCCACCCCAAGTGGTGCAACAAAAAAAATAGTATTAGGAAAGTTACTTGTGGGGTGTATAAATCGAATCCGTATTAATAAAGGTTCATGAGTTAACAACAGTTCGTACTCGAGCCAGGCAAAATTATATTTTTAGGTCTGGCTCTTCCAAGCTCCACAGCTGATGCGGGCTGTGTGTCTAATTAGCATCATCCATACATTCTCATATTTCCCCTGAAAATGACAAGAAGTGCCTGTTAGCGTTCCAAGAATTAATTCATGTATCTCGTATAATATACAGCTGCTACATGATCTCGGTATGTCTACAGTTATATTCTAAATTTTACTAATGGACTTGAAACTTTGTCCACTATCACCTACGAATCGGCTACACCTCAGTTCAGCTTCCTTTAGATTTGAGGAATATGAAATTCACTCAGCAACTATTGCCTTAGGAATTGTTAAGTTTCAAGTTTCGTTTAAACCAGTAGAAACTTTTCACTGGTGTCAATTCACTTCCACTTGGATTCGAGATTGTGGACCTAAACGATGGAAATCTATTCCATAACCATAACAAAACAAAAACACAGAACTCATCCACTAAGTTCGAAATACCCCGTAACTTATTTTATGCACAAGGACGCTCTCCTCTGGTCCTTGGAAACAGGTCCTCCTCAACAACAAGAACTATAGACCTACACTGATAATTCAGTTAGACGTTGTAGTTGAATCCGGCTTGACAACCCCGTAGAGTTGTATTTCCATTTTAGGATTCTTATTATATCCAGTGCCGGCTACTAAACATATGGCCCTGAGTGACTAACCATCCTGCGAGATGGGGACTTTTATTACCACTGCTACCTTATTCAATCTTGTGTTGATGATATCCTCAAAATGCTTCTGGAGTCTGCCAGTGCAGACTGCCTATCACATGGCTCTGTATGACTATAACCATCCTGTGTGATGGGGATTTTTTAGCATCACCTAGTTAGTTAGTTTTTTTGACACACTGTACTCCACTTCATATAGTCTAGGGTAGCTGTACTAATGCAGATGTACCTCATGTATTAAAAAAACTTATTATCACATGCCTTTGTGAGACTAATCATCCTGTGTGATGGGAATTTTTAGCATCACGTAGCTAGTTTTTTGACACACACTGTACTCCCCTTCATACAGTCTAGGGCAGCTGCACAAATGCAGAATGTACCTAAATGTGTTAAATAAACAACAAATCATTATTACAGTTCGAGTATACTTCTCGACTTGCATCATTCCGTCTCACTGCAGTTCACCATAATTTTAAAAGAAGTTACGGGGTATTTCGAACTTGGTGGGCGATTTATGTGTTTGTTTTGTTATGGTTATGGAATAGATTTCCATCTTTTAGGTCCACAATCTCGAATCCAAGTGGAATTGAATTGACACCAGGGGAAAGTTTCTTCTGGTTTAAACGAAACTTGAAACTTAGCAACTGTTGCCTAAGGAATTTTTGTGAATTTCATATTCCTCAAATCTAAGGGAAGCTGAACTGAGGTGTAGCCGATTCGTAGATGATAGTGGACAAAGTTTTAAGTCCATTAGTAAAATTTAGAATATAACTGTAGACATACCGAGATCATGTAACAGCTGTATATTATACGAGATGTATGAATTAATTCTTGGAACGCTAACAGGCACTTCTTGTCATTTTCAGGGGAAATATGAGAATGTATGGATGATGCTAATTAGACACAGCCCGCATCAGCTGTGGAGCTTGGAAGATCCAGACCTAAAAGTATCATTTTGCCTGGCTCGAGTACGAACTGTTGTTAACTCATGAACCTTCATTAATACGGATTCATGTTTTACATCCCACAAGTAACTTTCCTATTATTGCCCATAAGTAACACACAAAAGCTCTCAATTATTTTTTTCCTTTTTTCATCGTGGTCGTAAGTTTTCACATTATTCGTCACGTGTTAATTTCTTCGTAATTTACACACACACACACACACACACACACACACACACACACACACACACACACACACACACACACACACACACACACACACACACACAAACCTGGAAGCAGCCCGTGACAGCTGACTAACTTCCAGGTACCTATTTACTGCTAGGTAACAGGGGCATAGCGTGAAAGAAACTCTGCCCTTCGTTTCTCTCCGGCGCCCGGGATCGAACTCGGGACCACAAGATCACGTGTCAGCGTGCTGTCCGCTCGGCCACCAGCTCCCTAGAAAAACACACACACAGAGCTCCCTGTGTGTGTGATATATATATATATATATATATATATATATATATATATATATATATATATATATATATATATATAATGTGTATATCACGAAAATAAACACGTGATTAAAAATGTGACAATGTCAGACCACGGAGGAAAAATGAAACGGGCATTTCCTTAAGTACTTTCGTATATTAATACATCTTCAGAAGGAGTCAAATATATATATATATATATATATATATATATATATATATATATATATATATATATATATATATATATATATATATATATATATATAAAGCGACAAGGAAATCTGCAAGGTACTGAATGCCAGTCTCCACAGAGTGTTCACAACCGAGCCTAAGCAGCTACCATTGTTAGAAGAGAAGATGTCTCAAGATGAGAGACTATCAAATATAGTGACGACTGGAAAGGAGGTAATGAAACAGCTGACAACACTGGATGAAACTAAACCAGTTGGACCAGACAATGTATCACCATTGATACTAAAAGAGGCAGTGCAGGCCCTCAGCGTGCCTCTAGCAAGGATTTGTAACGAGTTACTTGCGAAGGGAGATTTGCCCAGTTGCTGGAAGGAAGCAAATGTGGTACCAATTTTCAAGAAAGGAGATAGGGAAGAGGCACTTACAGACCAATCTCACTGACAAGCATCCCTTGTAAAGAACATGAAATAATAATCATGTTCAGGCTGATTACACACTCAAGAGAAAATTAGGTTCATAAACAAATACCAACATAAGTTTAGGGAAGGGAAATCATGCCTAACAAACCTTCAGGAATTCTTTGATAAAGTAACAAGAACAAGGCAGGACAAGGAAGGATGGGCAGAATGCATGTTTTTAGACAGCCAAAAAGCCTTTGATACAGAACTACACACGAGACTGCCACTCAAAAATGAGAGGCAGGCGGGAGTATGCGGAAAAGTGCTAGCTTGGTTAAGGAGTTACTTAACAGGCAGGAGCCAGAAGGTAACAGTTAGGGGCGAGAAGTCGGACTGGTGAACCGTAACGAGTGGAGTACCTCAAGGATTGGTGCTGGGACCAGTTCTATTTCTAAAATACGTAAACGACATGTCTACAGGAGTCGAGTCCTGCATGTCGATGTTTGCTTATGATGCAAAGTTAATGAGACGAGTTGTGATAAATGAGGATTGTAGGCTCCTCCAAGAGGACTTATACAAGCTGCAGAGATGATCAGAGAAATGGCTATTGGAGTTCAATACGAGCAAGTGCAAAGTTTTGGAAATGTGATTAGATGAAAGGAGACCAAAAGGTCAGTACACAATAAAGGGGAAACTACCTACATGTGACGATTCGAGAGAGAGACCTGGAAGTGAACGTAACACCACATCTAACACCCGAGTCACATAAATCGGATAACGACAACAGCGTACTCTATGCTAGCAAAAGATACAACGTCATTTAGAAACCTAAGTAAGGAGGCGTTTATAGCACTTTACACTGTCTACGTGAGACCAGTCTTAGAGTATCCCCCCTTCCCCATTATGGAACCCTCAACTGAAAAACACACAAGGAATCTGCATAAGGTTCAGAAATTTGCGAAGAAGCTCGTCCCAGAGTTGTGAGAAATAAGGTATGAAGAGTGACTTAAGGAACTGAACCTGATGACTCTAGAAAAATGGAGGGAACGGAGGGGTATTTTAGAAACATAAATACTTAGGGGAGCTGACAGAGTGGATATAAACGAAATGTTCACACGGAATACCAGAAGAACAAAGGGACATGGGTGGAAGCTGGAAACTCAGATGAGTCATAGAGATGTTAGAAAGTTTTCTTTTAGGAAGAGAGTAGTGGAAAAAATTAAATGAACTAATGAAGCACGTTGTGAAAGCAAAATTTATTCATAATATTAAAAGTATATATGATGGAGAAATAGGTCAGAAGTCATTGGTTTAAACAACCGGCGTCTAGACAGGCGGGATCCAAGAGCCAATGCTCGATCCTGAGAGCACAAATAAGTGAGAACAAATAGGTAGGCGAGCGCGCACGCACGCACACGCACACGTACGTATGCACGCGGACACACACACAATATGATATATTATATTACATATTATATTATATATTATATATTATATTATATATTATATTATATATTATATATATATATAATATATATATAAATAAAATACTGAAAGATCAATACACCTTTGCTCCATCAAAGCAATGATTCAATGGTTCCATTGCCTGTGAAGTTTTAATTAATTCTAGTAAATCTGCTGATGGTTGTAGACTATAGTTGCTTGGAGTGTATGGCGTTAGGAGCTCATTAAGTCTTTTTGCCAGGTGATAGGTCGGAGTTGGTATTTTGCTGATTATTGGGTGTAGTGGGTTACCTGGTTTGTGTCTTAATATTTGCCATAAGCATATCCTAAGCCATAGTCACGCTGTAGTTTAGTGAAATGAACAGTGTCTTTCTTTGCGTTGATTGCAGTAATAGTTCTGTTCACTTTGCGTTTAAGGTCTTCCACAGGATTCCTCGTGATTCGTTGAAATTTAGTGACATCACTGAGGATGTCGCTAATTTTATTCATGTATTCTTGGGTAAGAATTACCACACATACTGCTGTCTTGTCGGCTTTTCTTATTGTTACATCTTCCAGATTTTTTAGTTGTATTGCTGCTTCTTTGAGTCGTGGGGTTAAGATTGTTGATGAGTATGTTCCTTGTTTTTTTCCCGATTCTGCAAGTAGTTCAGCCTGAAGTGTGTCAGTGGTGACGACTTTGTTGTTGTCTTCTAGCTTGTGGATGTCGTCCAGAAGCATTTCAATTTCAAGGCGTTTTTTGCGCTTCTTTGGTTTAGATATGAATTTACAATTTAGACCAAGATTTAAGAGGTCTCGTTGATCCTGTATACAATTAATATATATATATATATATATATATATATATATATATATATATATATATATATATATATATATATATATATATATATATATATATAAATTTTTAACTAAAATAAGAAATCCCAAAGATGTTTAATCGTGTCCTTTGCTGTTAACTTATGACATCTTAAAATACAAAAAGAAACCAATACTTTTTGGACACAAAATATATAGACCCCCACCATAAACACGGTCACTTCTTAATACCAATTTCCACATAAAAGCAAATACAGTACACAAAGGGATAATTAATGATAAAATTAATGAATAAAAACCCATCATGAATACAAAAAAAAGTTATGTAATACACGTAAATTGGCGAGTGTGCGAGAGACGACGACTCGGCTCACCACACCACCACGCTGAGGAAGTGCAAGATTATGGTTGTCTAGAGCACGGTTTACCTCAGGTAGAGACCTGGTTGTGCTCAGACCTGAGGCAGGTGTTTGTGCCTTGAGGGCCAGGGAGTCGTCAGAGTTGGTTCAGGTCCCAGAGAGTCTGGTCCTTGAAACGTAATCCTTTTGGTAATACTGTAAATGGAAGCGCACCTGTAGACGGTACTCAGGGCAGGTAGCAAGGTACTTAATGAGGGGCAGATGTACTGGAGGGTCAGTCACGGGGGCTCACAAGGAGTGGGGCTCATACAGGTGGCGGGGATGTTTACCCACTGTGTGGACACGTCAGGTGTAAGGAGCACCAACACTGACCAAGGTAGACGCTATACAGTAACAATATACTCACATTAAGCATGGCGGGGACTCAGCGACGTCACTATACCTGCAATAAGATAAACACTTATTTTCCATTCCTTATTTATATCTTATAATTCACTAATCAGTACATACAAAAGTATTTGGAAAAATAAAGTCTGTAATATTTAATTTTATTAGTTAATTATTAAATGTAAATAAACATATTTTCTTTTCACTTATATAAGTTATTATGCACCCAATACCCATCATGAGAGTGGCAGTGGAGAAGGTTACGAGGGCACATAATGGGGTCAGAAAATAAACAAAAATTTAGTTAGTTAAAGCAAGTTAGTTTTCATAAACTAGTTACATAATTTAACCAATACATCAACAGTCTTTTATAGCACACAGTGAGATCAGGAAGTGAACCTCAAAGTTCAGGAGGTGCCCCACCAGGGTTAGTATGGTTGACCCGCCTACACTGGTAATGGTCTTCACACCCTTACCTTTCTACCATCCTTTTTACGGGCAACCGGTAAAACCGCAGCCTTCGTTCTCATCCTTAATGATGAATATATGTCACCAAACTAAAAGAATTCTGCCATGATGAGATCAAATTCAAGAAGATTCAATGAGAATTCAAAATTCAATGAGATCAAATTCTGCCCGAAACTCTGCGCGTACTAGTGACTTTGCAAGATTGTAATTACTATACTATGTATCCTCACAATCCCAATGTACCTTCTTGTATATATATAAATAAATAAATAAATAAATAAATAAAGATAACATCTTCAGTAGGGTTTCAGGTTAGGAAGAAAGACAATTGATGCAGTGAATGCGAAAAAAGGCAGCATCCACCTGCAAAAGGTCCAGGGTGACTATACTCTAGGATACATTTACAATAATGTCAAAACCCACAAACCAGGTATCAGTCAGTTCCCTACACCCATATATAATCTAGGTAAATAACTCAACACTATACTCACTCCGTATGTACCAAATACCTACAGCTTGAAATCAATCGTCAATGTCTTAGACATAGTGAAGACCACTAAACCCGAGGGTATCATAGCATCTCTAGACGTAGGATCCGTATTTACGAACGTAAATAACTATCATCTTCATGTTAGAATCTACCGTGACCATTCTATTCCTAAGCTAGATATCCCAGAGTCTGCCCTTCATAATCTCCTTGAGATTTGTACTAAAATAAATCACTAATTTTTCATTCACCTTTCTATTCACTATTAGCATTCACAACCCCTCGGGGAGACGTGTATACGCCGATAGACGGAGGGAATTGTCAGGGGAAAGCACCAAGCCATTACGACTATGTAGCATTGGGATGGGATCAGGGATTAGGTTTTGGGATGGGACGGGGGGGGGGGGAAGGAATGGTATCCAACCACTTAGACAGTCAGGGATTGAACGAAGACCTGCATGAAACGAGACCGTCGCTCTACCGTCCAGCCCAAGTGGTTGGACGGAGTAGTCATTGCGTCCCCACTAGGCGCTCTCTTTGCAAGCCTCTATATGGGAACACTAGAAGATAGCATCTTCAAAACCACAGGGAAGCCTCGCATCTACTGCTGAGACATCGATGATATATTTGTACGTGTGACAGACATCCACGAATGGTCGCGATTAAAGGAACTACTTACCCGAAACTCGGTACTTAATTTCCCACATGAACTGTGCATGGCTGGTGCACTCCCTTTGCTCGATGTCAACGCGAGAACCAAGGACAACACTTTCACCACACAAGTTTATACTAAACCACCAACATTGAAGTGTGCATCAATGGCCACGGTGAATGCCCGGATATAAGACTAGTGTGATGAACTGACTTATAAGCAGAGCCCTCACTCATTGTTCCGACTGACATAACATACAAAAACAACTGGACAGAAGCCTTCAAGTATTAATGAAAAACGGGAACACGAATAGAGAAGTCAAAACCCATATCAGAAGTTATTTAGAAACATGGTATAACCGGGAAGAACAACTAACAACAAACAACTCCTCCCATAAAACTATTACAAATCCAATATGAGCTCACAATACAAAACTGAGGAAAGAATAATTAAAAATATAATTACAAATCGTGTGAAACCGACAGCCCCAGACCAAAGATTGAATTAACTACAAAACAAAACAGACTGCTAATTTAATATTCAAGAACAGCCTCAATAAACAACACAACCCTCTCTAAAAAGCAAACGTGGTGTACCAATTTACTCGTGCCAGTGAAGGATGTCACCCTCGATCTCCCAACGATTCCCTTGCGGTTGTATGGCCACCACCTGGGGTCTCGTAGCCTGGTGGATAGCGCGCAGGATTCGTAATTCTGTGGCGCGGGTTCGATTCCCGCACGAGGCAGAAACAAATGGGCAAAGTTTCTTTCACCCTGAATGCCCCTGTTACCTAGCAGTAAATAGGTACCTGGGAGTTAGTCAGCTGTCACGGGCTGCTTCCTGGGGGTGGAGGCCTGGTCGAGGACCGGGCCGCGGGGACACTAAAAGCCCCGAAATCATCTCAAGATAACCTAACCACAAAGCCTTGGAGAAGACTGACCTGCCACCTGCAAGCTGGTGCCCCTAGTAACCATATTCAACGTGAACATAACACACCAGTCACTAGCAACATGCTAGTAGATTATACTAGTATAATATCCTGGAATATACCACTGGGCAAAGAATATTGTAAATCTTGGAAGTCATAATCATAAGAAAAATTAAGACCCCACTTTAATATACTAAATAGCGACTTCGATATCATGTCGACACTCAAATCCAGACGTCACCAGATAACGATGACATCTCTACCGAGGTCTCTCCCGCCCACCCAGAGTACCGAGGTCTCCCCCGCCCACCAAGAGTACCGAGGTCTCCCCCGCCCACCAAGAGTACCGAGGTCTCCCCCGCCCACCAGAGTACCGAGGTCTCCCCCGCCCACCAAGAGTACCGAGGTATCCCCCGCCCACCAAGAGTACCGAGGTCTCCCCCGCCCACCAGAGTACCGAGGTCTCCCCCGCCCACCAAGAGTACCGAGGTCTCCCCCGCCCACCAAGAGTACCTAGGTCTCCCCCGCCCACCAAGAGTACCGAGGTCTCCCCCGCCCACCAAGAGTACCGAGGTCTCCCCCGCCCACCAAGAGTACCGAGGTCTCCCCCGCCCACCAGAGTACCGAGGTCTCCCCCGCCCACCAAGAGTACCGAGGTATCCCCCGCCCACCAAGAGTACCGAGGTCTCCCCCGCCCACCAGAGTACCGAGGTCTCCCCCGCCCACCAAGAGTACCGAGGTCTCCCCCGCCCACCAAGAGTACCTAGGTCTCCCCCGCCCACCAAGAGTACCGAGGTCTCCCCCGCCCACCAAGAGTACCGAGGTCTCCCCCGCCCACCAAGAGTACCTAGGTCTCCCCCGCCCACCAGAGTACCGAGGTCTCCCCCGCCCACCAGAGTACCGAGGTCTCCCCCGCCCACCAGAGTACCGAGGTCTCCCCCGCCCACCAGAGTACCGAGGTCTCCCCCGCCCACCAGAGTACCGAGGTCTCCCCCGCCCACCAGAGTACCGAGGTCTCCCCCGCCCACCAGAGTACCGAGGTCTCCCCCGCCCACCAGAGTACCGAGGTCTCCCCCGCCCACCAGAGTACCGAGGTCTCCCCCGCCCACCAGAGTACCGAGGTCTCCCCCGCCCACCAAGAGTACCGAGGTCTCCCCCGCCCACCAGAGTACCTAGGTCTCCCCCGCCCACCAGAGTACCAAGGTCTCCCCCGCCCACCAGAGTACCAAGGTCTCCCCCGCCCACCCAGAGTACCGAGGTCTCCCCCGCCCACCAGAGTACCGAGGTCTCCCCCGCCCACCAGAGTACCGAGGTCTCCCCCGCCCACCCAGAGTACCGAGGTCTCCCCCGCCCACCAAGAGTACCAAGGTCTCCCCCGCCCACCAAGAGTACCGAGGTCTCTCCCGCCCACCAGAGTACCGAGGTCTCCCCCGCCCACCCAGAGTACCGAGGTCTCCCCCGCCCACCAGAGTACCGAGGTCTCCCCCGCCCACCAGAGTACCGAGGTCTCCCCCGCCCACCAGAGTACCGAGGTCTCCCCCGCCCACCAGAGTACCGAGGTCTCCCCCGCCCACCAGAGTACCGAGGTCTCCCCCGCCCACCAAGAGTACCTAGGTCTCCCCCGCCCACCAGAGTACCGAGGTCTCCCCCGCCCACCAGAGTACCTAGGTCTCCCCCGCCCACCAGAGTACCTAGGTCTCCCCCGCCCACCAGAGTACCTAGGTCTCCCCCGCCCACCAGAGTACCGAGGTCTCCCCCGCCCACCAGAGTACCTAGGTCTCCCCCGCCCACCAGAGTACCGAGGTCTCCCCCGCCCACCAGAGTACCTAGGTCTCCCCCGCCCACCAGAGTACCGAGGTCTCCCCCGCCCACCAGAGTACCTAGGTCTCCCCCGCCCACCAGAGTACCAAGGTCTCCCACGCCCACCAGAGTACCGAGGTCTCCCCCGCCCACCAGAGTACCGAGGTCTCCCCCGCCCACCAGAGTACCGAGGTCTCCCCCGCCCACCAGAGTACCTAGGTCTCCCCCGCCCACCAGAGTACCGAGGTCTCCCCCGCCCACCAGAGTACCGAGGTCTCCCCCGCCCACCAGAGTATCGAGGTCTCCCCCGCCCACCAGAGTACCGAGGTCTCCCCCGCCCACCAGAGTACCGAGGTCTCCCCCGCCCACCAGAGTACCGAGGTCTCCCCCGCCCACCAGAGTACCGAGGTCTCCCCCGCCCACCAGAGTACCGAGGTCTCCCCCGCCCACCAGAGTACCGAGGTCTCCCCCGCCCACCAGAGTACCGAGGTCTCCCCCGCCCACCAGAGTACCGAGGTCTCCCCCGCCCACCAGAGTACCGAGGTCTCCCCCGCCCACCAGAGTACCGAGGTCTCCCCCGCCCACCAGAGTACCTAGGTCTCCCCCGCCCACCAGAGTACCGAGGTCTCCCCCGCCCACCAGAGTACCGAGGTCTCCCCCGCCCACCAGAGTACCGAGGTCTCCCCCGCCCACCAGAGTACCGAGGTCTCCCCCGCCCACCAGAGTACCGAGGTCTCCCCCGCCCACCAGAGTACCGAGGTCTCCCCCGCCCACCAGAGTACCGAGGTCTCCCCCGCCCACCAAGAGTACCGAGGTCTCCCCCGCCCACCAGAGTACCGAGGTCTCCCCCGCCCACACCACCGAGAATACAATAATTTTACGCAACGTTTGACAATGTTGTTTGACTTACCCAATGTGTGACATGCCCTCTCCTCTTATTCTGTGTGTGTGTGTGTGTGTGTGTGTGTGTGTGTGTGTGAATGTAAGTGTGAGTGTGAGTGTGAGTGAGAGAGTGAGAGAGTGTCCCTCCCTCTCTGAGTGACAGAGTGTCTCTCAGTCCCTCCCCCTCATCTTCCTCTCCCTTTCTCCATTTCTCATGAAATTTACTATTAAAAGCACTGAAATAACTTTATGGGTCTCTCAGAAAATGTATTTTTACGAATGACAGGAAACTCTGCGAGAAGCACATCAAATATTTTACACTTGATTCCATAAAAACTGCAATTATAGCGTGACGCAAAAAAAAAAAATATTTAACTTAAGCCGACCCCGACGAGCCTATGTCCGTCCCATACCCTAGACCATTTCCCCTACAAATTTGGGTGAGGCTAACCTGAAGCATTTGGCCTCCAACTTTGGACAAACAAGGGGGGAGGGAACTATCAAGAAAAAGCACTAAGCCATTACGACTTGATCCTGATCACTGGGAAGGGATCAGGATAAGGATTTGGTATGGGACGGGGAGAACGAATGGTCCCCAAGCACTTGGATCGTAGGGGATTGAACGCCGACCTGCATGAAGCGAGACCGTGTCTCTACCGATAAGTAACAAGTAATTATCTTTCGTATTATTTATATATATATATATATATATATATATATATATATATATATATATATATATATATATATATATATATATGCGAACAAGCCTGAATGGTCCCCAGGACAATATGCAACTGAAAACTCACACCCCAGAAGTGACTCGAACCCATACTCCCAGAAGCAACGCAACTGGTATGTACAAGACGCCTTAATCCACTTGACCATCACGACCGGACATAATGAGGTGATAGCCGAGGCTATTTGAACCACCCCACCGCCGGCACTCGGATAGTAATCTTGGGCATAGCATTTTACCAAATCACCTCATTCTTTGGGGCACACGTGAGGAACACAAATGCGAACAAGCCTATATATATATATATATATATATATATATATATATATATATATATATATATATATATATATATATATGTGTGTATCTCTTAACATTAAACTTGCTATACACATTCAAAACAGCACTGCTTTCTAGGCTGTTACAGAATTATATTTATATATATGAAATAACCTTTTACCACTGTTACGACGTGGTCTGGCGAGCACACTCAACAGGACCCTTGCAACAAGCAATAACAGTGAGCTCAAACTTTTATATATCCCATAAAAATGTGTAAAAGGTTTGGATGTATTTAGTCACTTTCATCAAATTTTGTTCTGGCCGATTTTAGGGTAGAGAGGTGGATTATACCTCACGAAAAATTTAATACAATCTACTAACACTTTCTCAGTAATGAATAGTGTAAAAATTGATGGAATATTTTTTGTTTTAGTCAATTAAGATATTATCATCTTCAATACGACTAAAACAGGTTATAACTGCATACAGGTACAGTGAAATTAAATTGATTGTAATGCAGATATATTCAAAATGTTGATATATGCAAACCAATTTTATTTCTAGTTTTGAATTATAGGAATATTAATAGGCATAACAGAATGTGAGAGTAACCCTAACCTGGCCGAGGCCTAAATAACAATCCTCGGTCTAACATACACAAGCTTAGGCCTAACATGCTCAATTAATAGTACAAAACGGTGATTATTTTTCTTGTGGTAGGGAGGGGGGTTCAATCGCGTGTGATTTATATATCAATTTATAGTAACTATATGTATTTTCAGTACTGGATGAAAGGTTAAATAATTGAAAATAGTCATAAACAAAATTTGTAAAACTCCGGCGTTAATCACTCGGTAAAGGTAGTGTATAAACGTCAATCTTCACTATAGCACTAACATGCCTACTGTTCCAACCCGTTCTCGCAAATTCGTAAAGTCAATATTGACTTATTAACTACGTGCATAGGTGATATACTAAACATAATAGATACCCCTAAAAAGATTCATAGAAAACACCGACCTTACCTAACCTTACTTAACCTATACCTATTATAGGTTAGGTAATAATTGTAATTACGAAGCAATAAGATGCTTATCTTAAGATACTAACAAGGTTAGGTAAGGTCGGTGTTTTCTATGAATCTTTTTAAGGGTATCTATTATGTTAAGTATGTCACCTATGCACATATTTAATAAGTCAATATTGACTTATTAAATTTGCGAGAACGGGTTGCTGGAACACAGTCATTAAAGGAAAATAACCGCCTTAATCTCACCTTGCTGAGAGAGATGTGTGTCACTCTGCAATCCTAATAAACATTAATGAACCAAAACAATATTATAACACTATGGAAAGAATGTTTTTCACCAAAATAACAGACTTCGTAAAATGATACTATAGATATAGACTTACTATAGCCATGAGCTTCGAAGAACCAATGTGTTATGATGGACCAACAATAAGTTGACGTTTGCATTATAGAATTCGGCCAAATGAGGGGGAAAAAAATCAACGCAGCAAATATAGAACCAAACTTAAATTACACTAACATCTCTAGCAATCCTAGGCCTAAACCACGCTATATTAGACCTAATATAGTACATATATGTGCTATATTAAGCCTCACAATGTTTGAGTTTGGTTTTAGCTCTTTTTTCAGGACTCTTATAAAATTAAAAGTACAAAAAAGTGAACTTTTTGGCGGTTCATCACTACATATGGTTTCCTTCGACCAAACTTTTGCTACAAGAACTATCATTTCAGGAGGATGGGTTATAATGTTCACGGGTTGACCTTAGTCTACTTAACAGATTTTGTTCTATTAAAATATGGTTCACCTTTGTTAGTGGCATATTACCCCATCTTTACTTATATAATGATGTTTATATAAGACTCATATGTTTATAAATGTATGTTTATAAAGACTTATATTCTGCCCGAAACGCTGCGCGTACTAGTCCCTTTACAAGAGTGTAAATACTCTGCTATGTATTCTCACAAACCCAATGTACCTTCTTGTATATAAATAAAATAAAATAAAACAAACAAATTGCTCCAAGGGATTATTAAAGATGGACAACGCTTTCTTCGTATCCTGTGAGCATTACTTGCCCGAAACGCTATGCGTACTAGTGGCTTTAGGTATTTTATGTACTAGCTATAGCTATAAATCCAACATTATGTTTGTAAATCAACTATGTATGTACTTTCCTGAATAAAATTGACTTTACTAAACAAAACTTGGCGTGGTATATGTTTATATAAAGTATCGGCCATCACGGGCTGGTAGGAGAGGAAGTGCTTGTCGCACTTGCACCACTGCTCGTGATCAGGTCATTTAAACAATGTTACCTTGGATTCCTCCACCGTCATTTTACATGGGTATTACCAACGTGGATGTGACCATTTCACTTCCACGTGTAGCTGGGAAATCCAGTCCACCGATAGTATTGATGGCCAAATACACGGTAAGGGCTTGCCATAGGTTCTGAACACGACTTCCTTTCTAGTACTCAGGCTCCGCCACATACTGTAAACAAAGTAGTGAACTAAAGTTACACAGTAAACAGACTTCCTCCCTCTCATCCATTCACATCTCGCCAGGTATTGCATAGTTTTACAAGAAGTAGGCCTTCAGACGTCTCTTGCTTCCACAGAGATGGTTGCTAATCGTTGTATGGGCGAGGCCAGCGTTCAACGCTATAACCAGATGAGTGCTCGGGATAAAGCTGGATAAGATACGGTGAGCCTTTACGCTCCATAATATTTAGACATCTAGTAATGATTATTATACAGTCAGGGGTGAACTTGTGGTGTGTGACCTCTCAGATCACCTTCAGGTCATTTCAGGAAACGGTTTAATGGGCCAGCCAGAGGCTTAGGACCCGCGCAGGAATTTCCCTGAAGAAAAAAAATCAGGAAACGTGCCTTGTAATGCTTAGCCGTATTAAATTATGTCAGTGATAAACCAAGCGCCATGTTGTATGACGCAGAATATTCCATAATACACCACCTAGCTACACATTATATGCAATTATATATTCCAACTGAAAATATTACTCAACAGTCCTATATAATAGTGTTGAGTACATATGAGAAGATGACTCAGAGCAGAACTGTGTTATGATGAACTGCTGTATCTTGACTTCTCTCAGAACACCACACGACCTGTAAATAACTATACTCTCAACAACACATGGCAACACAAGACCCTTATAACAACACACGACACTCACAGCAACACACGACACTCACACAGCAAGACAAGACACACTCACAGCAACACACGACACTCACAGCAACACAAGACACTCTCACAGCAAGACAAGACACACTCACAGCAAGACAAGACACACTCACAGCAACACACGACACTCACAGCAATACAAGATACACTCACAGCAACACACGACACTCACAGCAATACAAGATACACTCACAGCAACACACGACACTCACAGCAATACAAGATACACTCACAGCAACACAAGACACTCACAGCAACACACGACACTCACAGCAACACACGACACTCACAGCAACACAAGACACACTCACAGCAACACAAGACACACTCACAGCAACACAAGACACACTCACAGCAACACAAGACACTCACAGCAATACAAGACACACTCACAGCAAGACAAGACACACTCACAGCAATACAAGACACAATCACAGCAACACAAGACACACTCACAGCAACACAAGACACACTCACAGCAACACAAGACACACTCACAGCAACACAAGACACACTCACAGCAACACAAGACACACTCACAGCAACACAAGACACTCACAGCAACACAAGACACACTCACAGCAACACAAGACACACTCACAGCAACACAAGACACTCACAGCAACACAAGACACACTCACAGCAACACAAGACACTCACAGCAACACAAGACACTCACAGCAATACAAGACACACTCACAGCAAGACAAGACACTCACAGCAACACACGACACTCACAGCAATACAAGACACACTCACAGCAACACAAGACACTCACAGCAACACACGACACTCACAGCAACACAAGACACACTCACAGCAACACAAGACACTCACAGCAACACAAGACACTCACAGCAACACAAGACACACTCACAGCAACACAAGACACTCACAGCAATACAAGACACACTCACAGCAAGACAAGACACACTCACAGCAATACAAGACACACTCACAGCAACACAAGACACACTCACAGCAACACAAGACACACTCACAGCAACACAAGACACACTCACAGCAACACAAGACACACTCACAGCAACACAAGACACACTCACAGCAACACAAGACACACTCACAGCAACACAAGACACTCACAGCAACACAAGACACACTCACAGCAACACAAGACACACTCACAGCAACACAAGACACTCACAGCAATACAAGACACACTCACAGCAAGACAAGACACACTCACAGCAACACACGACACTCACAGCAATACAAGACACACTCACAGCAACACAAGACACTCACAGCAACACACGACACTCACAGCAACACAAGACACACTCACAGCAACACAAGACACACTCACAGCAACACAAGACACACTCACAGCAACACAAGACACACTCACAGCAACACAAGACACTCACAGCAACACAAGACACACTCACAGCAATACAAGACACACTCACAGCAAGACAAGACACACTCACAGCAACACACGACACTCACAGCAATACAAGACACACTCACAGCAACACAAGACACTCACAGCAACACACGACACTCACAGCAACACAAGACACTCACAGCAACACAAGACACTCACAGCAACACAAGACACTCACAGCAACACAAGACACTCACAGCAACACAAGACACGCTCACAGCAACACAAGACACTCTCACAGCAACACAAGACACACTCACAGCAACACAAGACACTCACAGCAATACAAGACACACTCACAGCAAGACAAGACACACTCACAGCAACACACGACACTCACAGCAATACAAGACACACTCACAGCAACACAAGACACTCACAGCAACACACGACACTCACAGCAATACAAGACACACTCACAGCAACACAAGACACTCACAGCAACACAAGACACTCACAGCAATACAAGACACACTCACAGCAACACAAGACACTCACAGCAACACAAGACACTCACAGCAACACAAGACACTCACAGCAACACAAGACACTCACAGCAACACAAGACACTCACAGCAATACAAGACACTCACAGCAATACAAGACACACTCACAGCAACACAAGACACTCACAGCAACACAAGACACTCACAGCAACACAAGACACTCACAGCAACACAAGACACTCACAGCAACACAAGACACTCACAGCAACACAAGACACTCACAGCAATACAAGACACACTCACAGCAACACAAGACACTCACAGCAACACAAGACACACTCACAGCAATACAAGACACACTCACAGCAACACAAGACACTCACAGCAACACAAGACACTCTCACAGCAACACAAGACACACTCACAGCAACACAAGACACTCTCACAGCAACACAAGACACTCTCACAGCAACACAAGACACACTCACAGCAAGACAAGACACACAGCAAGACAAGACACACTCACAGCAAGACAAGACACACTCACAGCAAGACAAGACACACTCACAGCAAGACAAGACACACTCACAGCAACACAAGACACACTCACAGCAACACAAGACACACTCACAGCAACACAAGACACACTCACAGCAACACAAGACACACTCACAGCAACACAAGACACACTCACAGCAACACAAGACACACTCACAGCAACACAAGACACACTCACAGCAAGACAAGACACACTCACAGCAAGACAAGACACACTCACAGCAAGACAAGACACACTCACAGCAAGACAAGACACACTCACAGCAAGACAAGACACACTCACAGCAAGACAAGACACACTCACAGCAAGACAAGACACACTCACAGCAAGACAAGACACACTCACAGCAAGACAAGACACACTCACAGCAAGACAAGACACACTCACAGCAAGACAAGACACACTCACAGCAAGACAAGAGACACTCACAGCAAGACAAGACACACTCACAGCAACACAAGACACACTCACAGCAACACAAGACACACTCACAGCAACACAAGACACACTCACAGCAACACAAGACACACAGCAACACAAGACACACTCACAGCAACACAAGACACACTCACAGCAACACAAGACACACTCACAGCAAGATAAGACACACTCACAGCAAGACAAGACACACTCACAGCAAGACAAGACACACTCACAGCAACACAAGACACTCACAACAACAACAAAAGACCCTTACAGCAACACAACAAAAGCAACAAAAGAGCAGCTTGATCACAATAACAACAACAACACGTGGACTTAAGCAACAAAGACAGCAGCCCAGTGACAAACAACGGCCTTCAATTGTAGTTCTCTGGTCGATGACCCAACCTTGAAGGTTATTGCTGCACTCCCTCACCCAGGACCCTCGACCCTCCCTCAGCCCTTACCCCCCCTCGGCCCTCCCTCGGCCCTCACCCTCCCTCGGCCCTCACCCGACCCTCGGCCCTCACTCACCCTCGGTCCTGACACACCCTCGGCCCTTACTCACCCTCGAGTAAGGTAATTTCGGCCCTCACTCACCCTCGGCCCTCACTCACCCTCGGTCCTGACACACGCTCGGCCCTTACTCACCCTCGAGTAAGGGTGAGTAAGGTAATTTCGGCCCTCACCCACCCTTGGCCCGTACCCACTCTCGAGTAAGGTAATTTCGGCCCTTACCCACTCTTGGCCCTCACCCTCCCTCGGCCCTTACTCACCCTCGGCCCTCACCCACCCTCCTCGCTTACCCTCCCTCGGCCCTTACTCACCCTCGGCCCTCACCCACCCTCGGCCCTCACCCACCCTCAGCGCTTACCCTCCCTCGGCCCTCTCCCACCCTCAGCGCTTACCCTCCCTCGGCCCTCACCCACCCTCGGCCCTCACCCACCCTCGGCCCTCACCCACCCTCGGCCCTCACCCTCGGCCCTGACCAGTCACTATATAGTGGGGTCATGACCGAGAAGAGTGGAACACTTGCTCATAACTGTTACAATAAATACTTAATACAATACTAGGTTACGTAGAGTTATGAATATTAGATCCCTTAGGCTGCGTGTTATCATATTATGCACATATATCACAATGTACTTCATCGTGTAGTACATTGTTATCATATGTCAGTCTGCTGGATCTTTGCAGGATGTTGAGGAATTTTGGGAGCCGGTCGGCCCAGCGGACAGCACGCTGGGCTTGTGATCCTGTGGCCCCGGGTTCGATCACGGGCGCCGGCGAGAAACAATGGGCAGAGTTTCTTTCACCCTATGCCCCTGTTACCTAGCAGTAAAATAGGTACCTGGGTGTTAGTCAGCTGTCACGGGCTGCTTCCTGGGGGTGGAGGCCTGGTGGAGGACCGGGCCGCGGGGACACTAAAAAAGCCCCGAAATCATCTCAAGATAACCTCAAGATGTTGCATTGCATACCATTGTGGGTTGATTGAATAAAATATTACATTTATGATAATAAAGTTGGGTTATTTACCTATATAAATAAAAATGTAAATGTTCGTTTGTTCAAAATCGCTAATCTCCGAAAATTCTTTACCGATTGCTTTGAAATTTTGACACAATGTTCCATTCTCACACGAGCGTGTTTTTATATACATACTATATAGGTGCCACACTTGTGACAGGTAAAAACGTGCCTTTTTTTTTTAAACAGCGCCATCTGTTGCACGTGAACGCAACACATGCGTTCTAAATATGTTACGATTCCATTTCAATGTTTCCGATTGCACTGATAAATTGAATTTTCTTAGATTTCTATTTATTTTAATTTTGATTTAATTATTTTATGTGACATTGCGTTGAAATTGAGCTGTGTTATTTACCATACAGTTCATTTCGTTACGTCACGTCTGTGACACGTAAAAACATTTTTTTTTTTTAAACAGCGGCATCGGTTGCATGTAAACGCAACACACGCTATCTTTATAAATATATACGCAAATGTTCGTTTGTTCAAAATTGCTAATTTCCGAAACCTCTATACCGATTGCTTTGAAATTTTGACAACGTTCCATTAAGAAACGCGCGTGTTTTTATATACCTACTATATACATGCCACACCTGTGGTAGGTAAAATCATGTTTTTTTTTTAAACAACGCCATCTGTTGGACGTAAGAGCAACACGCGCTTCAATATCCGAAAGTTCTTCACTGATTACCTTGAAATTTTGACACAACGTTGTATTTGAATACGTGTGTGTTTTTATATACCTACTAAATAGATACCACACCAGAGACAGGTAAAAAAAAAATTTTTAAACAGCGCCATCTGTTGCACGTAAACGCAACACATGCTATACTAAATATGTTACGATTCCATTTCAATGTTTCCGATTGTATTGATACATTGAATTTTCATAGATTTCGATTTATTTCCATTTAGATTGAATTATTTTTGCGACATTGCGTTGAAATTGAGCTGTGTTGTTTACCATACTGTTCATTTCGTGAGTATAGATTTTTTTACTTTTTCATTGTTTTCATTTTGTTTTTTTAACTGGTGTTCTTATTTTTCAGTGATGGGAACATCAGATCATTTGATGTTCCCATTGTTCTGATGTGAACATTAGATTATGTGGGAGCGTATCAGACAAGGTAGTGGGGAATGGCTGGGAGGATGAGGGGACGGAGGAGTCGGAAAGGGTGGGGAGGACGAGGAGACGAGGGAGGGGGGGTAATGGTGGGGAGGACGAGGGGATGGGGAAGTGGGGAATGGTTGGGAGGACGAGGGGACGGAGGAGTGTGGGGAATGGTTGGGAGGACGAGGGGACGGGGAAGTGAGGAATGGTTGGGAGGACGAGGGGACGGAGGAGTGTGGGGAATGGTTGGGAGGACGAGGGGACGGGGAAGTGAGGAATGGTTGGGAGGACGAGGGGACGGAGGAGTGTGGGGAATGGTTGGGAGGACGAGGGGACGGGGAAGTGGGGAATGGTTGGGAGGACGAGGGGACGGGGAAGTGAGGAATGGTTGGGAGTACGAGAGGACGGAGGAGTGTGGGGAATGGTTGGGAGGATGGGAGACAGGGGAGGGTTGCTGTGGCTCAGCAACGTGCATGCGTTTCTGAACCACAGCAGCGCGTGGCCGGGAACAGCTAGCAAATTAATATAGTATTACTTAGTGGTGACTTGTTGACTGTCTCAGTGTATGAGGGAACACACCCATCAACTACGAGTCAGCTGGCTGCTGGCGAGTGGTCAGGTGGACACTATCGTCCCGGGCCCTCTTAGATATGGTCGGTTGTAGTTCCCTCAGTTTTGTTTATTAATGAATTAATAGGGGGATGTATTGCATTAGGGTGATTAGTCATTGTAATAATGTAACATCATGCTTGGATTTAGTTCACCTGTGATGATAAAAAGTATGCGTCCAAGTTGGGATAAATATTGGAGTAATGGTGCGTTTGTGACTTTATGAGGAAGGCTGCCAGTGTGCGGGGCGGAGCGGTGAGTAGTATGGACTCTGAGGGGACATGTTAGGCTTGTGGACTGAGTCATAAAGATGGGTCCAGAATTTCAATTGTACTTTTTGATATAAGGTATATTAAGATGTCTGGCAGTCATAACTGCTTAGATTCTATGTTGTAATATTAGGGAGTGATATATATAAATGAAAGTCATTTTGAGGTAACAGAATGGCTTGAACTGGCGACCTGGTGATTCCCAGGCGGCTGCCTTAACCAGACGCGACACACCAGGTCGCGATTTCACCGGGAGCTTTTAACACTATCAGGGCCCCCAACTAATCAGGGAACCACTGATAAATAATAAAACATAACCTTGTAACAACCAGAGCACCACCAGAGCACACACACTCGTGTTGCAACTTCTGACCCTGCACTTAGTCGCATCACTCGCTGCAGATTCACCCGGCAACGAATCGAATCACGAAGAATGGACTTATTAGCTATTAGTGTCACTATGATGAGGACTCGCCTCAGAAATTACCTGTTGTCACGTGACCACACCCAACTGAGCCACTGTGACTTATTCCCCCCCCCCCCTCCCTCTGTCTCTGTCTGTCTGTGTCTCTCTCTGTCTGTCTGTGTCTCTCTCTCTCTCCTTAACTTAGCTGTCCTCCTCTTAGTTCCCTTTATTTTCTGTGTACTGTCGTCCGGTCTGCGTTTCTCTGTCAGACCAGAACCCTCACAGGAACAAGGCCAAAGATGTATGCCTGACAAACATTCGTTACAAACACGGGAAAACAACATATTATAAGTATATGGTGATTCTTTAAATGTCACTATACTTATCAAGATGTTCTTCACTAGGCTGCTGCTTGCTCTTCCTTAACAATTCGCTGTGCAGCCAACCTGTCCTCTCACAAACAACGTCACATTTCTATCGTATGCGTTACGTAAGGCCAAAAATTGTCGTACTAGAAAATGTAAGCGACTCGCAAAAGTCACGTACTGTCTCCCGTTTTCTGTTTTGGGTCCTCTGGTAGGTTAGGAGAGGGCACTGTAATTTAACCGTTTTCTTGACGTTGGTAAACCTTAGGAGGACTGGCGGGTGCAGCAGTCACTTCACCGCCTGTGATAGGCTTCCACAGATAAATTAATAATCATAATAAATAAAGACTCTCGCCACCTTTCACTGCATCAAGTGCACCAACATAGTCCTCTCAAAAACACATACAAACGACCAAACAACCCCTCTTTATTTCGTCTTGTAGATTAGTTTCTTTTGTTACCAAACAGGTTTCCTCTCTGCTGATTAATCTTCCAGCTAACCAACAGCAGAATCATTCATCGGTTGGTCCTCGAGTAAGTATAAACTTCTTTCAGCTCCCACAGACGATACTGTATCTACCACAAACGAACTGCGTCAACTATACATGAATCTCCAAGTCCGCACAGCAGCGGTACTCCCCTCTATGGGCGAGTCCACACCGAGAATCTCCACCGGCTGGTGAGCCCCCTCAGTCAACCACCAACCACCGTTGTGCGAGCATGTGTTGCTCTCGTGGCCCCACAAAGTGAGGCAATTCGATGAAATAACTATGCCCAAGCTCACCACTAAGTGCTGTCGGGACGTTGGGGATATAGCCTCGGCTACCAATGTCTTTTGCACAGTCACGGTTGGTCAAGTAGTTAAGGTACCAGGTACACCAGTTGCGTAGTGCCCCCTGGCTGGGTTCGAGTAACTTCTTGGGTGTGGAGTTTTCAGCTGCATATTGGCTTGGTGACCATTCAAGCTTGTTCGCATTTGTGTTGCTCACGTGGCCCCACAAAGTGAGGTGATTCGATGAAATAACTATGCCCAAGTTAAGGTTTGATACACAGGAAATTAATCTTCTGAGGCCACGTTGATGTTGGGAGGCAAGGGTTTTAACCGCTAGATAATACTAATTTCTTCCTGATAATTCTCTCAAGTCTTCTGCAGGAAATGTTTCCATGCTTGTGGGATTTTCAACAACGTTAAAGACGGATATTCAGAAAGTATGTTATACAGATCTACACACAAATGACTGCTAAATAAACCTGAGAATCAGACGAGATAACTGGGGAGGTGCTTAATGTAATTAGAGTTACCTTTTGGGTAGGAAACATGGGATATGACAGCACAAGAGGCTGACACCGGAGAGAGGATACAAGTAGAGTGCCACAAGTGCCAGTCTGAGGCGTATGTAACCAACATCATTGTGGAGGATGCAAAATTAAGAGTTATAAACATCAATGATACATAAAAGATACAGGAAGACATGTTTAAGCTTCCATGGGGGCAAGAGAAATGGTTACTAGAGTGCACTCCATATAAATGCTAAGTAATGAGAATCAGTGAGATGTGTGGACAACCAAAGAACATTACCAAGGGAAGGGAGCCGCCTCCCTGACACTCCCTGAAGCAGACATATTCCCTAGCCTAGTACCAGCTTCAATATAAGAGATCAAATCATTAATCTTTCCGATAGCATCAAGCATAAAAATGACGTTTATTAACCCGGTGAAAGAGAACTTTAGAGCACTAGACAAGTCATAAGGAAGACCCAAACTCCGGCATGCCAACCCAACGAAGAATCCCAAGTTAATGAAACAAAGATAAAGGTGACGGAGAATGAAGGTGGAGTAGTATGGAAGAAGAGGAGGGAGAATGAATGTGGAGTAGTATGGAAGAAGAGGAGGGAGAATGAATGGAGTAGTGTGCAAGAAGAGGAGGGAGAATGAAGGTGGAGTAGTATGGAAGAAGAGGAGGGAGAATGAAGGTGGAGTAGTATGGAAGAAGAGGAGGGAAAATGAAGGTGGAGTAGTATGGAAGAAGAGGAGGGAGAATGAATGGAGTAGTGTGCAAGAAGAGGAGGGAGAATGAAGGTGGAGTAGTATGGAAGAAGAGGAGGGAGAATGAAGGTGGAGTAGTATGGAAGAAGAGGAGGGAGAATGAAGGTGGAGTAGTATGGAAGAAGAGCAGGGAGAATGAAGGTGGAGTAGTATGGAAGAAGAGGAGGGAGAATGAAGGTGGAGTAGTATGGAAGAAGAGGAGGGAGAATGAAGGTGGAGTAGTATGGAAGAAGAGCAGGGAGAATGAATGGAGTAGTGTGCAAGAAGAGGAGGGAGAATGAATGGAGTAGTGTGCAAGAAGAGGAGGGAGAATGAAGGTGGAGTAGTATGGAAGAAGAGGAGGGAGAATGAAGGTGGAGTAGTATGGAAGAAGAGGAGGGAGAATGAAGGTGGAGTAGTATGGAAGAAGAGCAGGGAGAATGAATGGAGTAGTGTGCAAGAAGAGGAGGGAGAATGAATGGAGTAGTGTGCAAGAAGAGGAGGGAGAATGAAGGTGGAGTAGTATGGAAGAAGAGGAGGGAAAATGAATGGAGTAGTGTGCAAGAAGAGGAGGGAGAATGAAGGTGGAGTAGTATGGAAGAAGAGGAGGGAGAATGAATGGAGTAGTGTGGAAGAAGAGGAGGGAGAATGAATGGAGTAGTGTGCAAGAAGAGGAGGGAGAATGAATGGAGTAGTGTGGAAGAAGAGGAGGGAGAATGAATGGAGTAGTGAAAAATGTACAAGGGTCGCAAAAACTTGTCCGTCTGGCAATTTTGCAATAACAGCCAGGTTAGAAAAAAAAGAGAGGGAAGGGGAGGAAGAGAAAAATAAAAGAATATTCCAGTTGGAAAGAGAGAGGCACAGGAGCAGATTGGACTGAAGGGGAGGAGAGAAGAGGAGATGTAGAGGAGCTGGTGAGAGAGCGTCGGTGACTGTATGTAGCCTACTGCCTCAACCCTCTACCTCTCTCCTCACCACTCTCCCACACCTTGACTCTTATACGCCTCTGGTCACGCTTAAAGTGTCTGCCTCTTAATCCCAAATATGTAGTTTTAATGTCTCTTGATCTTAGTGTTGTTGTGTCACCCACCCTGTGTGCTGTGTCACCCTCCCTGTGTGCTGTGTCACCCACCCTGTGTGCCGTGTCACCCACCCTGTGTGCCGTGTCACCCACCCTGTGTGCCGTGTCACCCACCCTGTGTGCCGTGTCACCCACCCTGTGTGTGCCGTGTCACCCACCCTGTGTGTGCTGTGTCACCTACCCTGTGTGTGCTGTGTCACCCACCCTGTGTGTGTTGTGTCACCCTCCCTGTGTGTTGTGTCACCCACCCGCCTGACAGCTGGGTGGACAGCGCTTCGAATTCGTAGTCCTGAGGTTCCGGGTTCGATCCCCGGTGGAGGCGAAGACAAATGGGCAAAATGTTTCTTTCACCCTGATGCCCCTGTTACCTATTAGTAAATAGGTACCTGGGAGATAGACAGCTGCTACGGGCTGCTTCCTGGGGGTGGAGGCCTGTTCGAGGACCGGGCCGAGGGGACATATAAGCCCCGAAATCGTTTCAAGATAACCTCCCTGTGTATCCTCTCACCGGCAACAACATAGTGTTCCACAGTGTGTTGGTATCTTAAGGTTATCTTGAGATGATTTCGGGGCTTTAGTGTCCCCGCGGCCCGGTCCTCGACCAGGCCTCCACCCCCAGGAAGCAGCCCGTGACAGCTGACTAATACCCAGGTACCTATTTTACTGCTAGGTAACAGGGGTATAGGGTGAAAGAAACTCTGCCCATCGTT
>NC_091215.1:19812931-19832931 GCF_040958095.1 Procambarus clarkii | reverse complement strand
GAGCGAAACCTGCTGGAAGACAAACCCACTGACGTGATACTTAAATCTAATAATTATTTCCCTTTCTCAGGCATCACGTTTGAAGTGTGTTTGGCTACACTGAAGCGTTGAAACCTTGGTGACCCATAACTACGTTCTTTGTAATCCCAGAGAGCGTCAGTATTACCAAGCTTTAGTATTTACCCGAACACTGGAAATGTAACGCTTAGGCCGTCAATCCGTCAAGACCGTCAACGAGAAATACAATTATCGCCATCTGATATACTAGTGTTACTCAGACAACAGAACAATACATCACTGCAGAGTTACTCAACAGAACAATACGTCTATTACTGCAGAGTTACTCAGGCAACAGTACAATAGTCTATCACTGCAGAGTTACTCAGGCAACAGAACAATACGTCTATCACTGCAGAGTTACTCAAACAACAGAACAATACGTCTATCACTGCAGTTACTCGACAGAACAATACGTCTATCACTGTAGAGTTACTCAGGCAGCAGAACAATACGTCTATCACTGCAGAGTTACTCAGGCAGCAGAACAATACGTCTATCACTGCAGAGTTACTCAACAGAACAATACATCTATCACTGCAGAGTTACTCAACAGAACAATACGTCTATCACTGCAGAGTTGCTCGACAGAACAATACGTCTATCACTGCAGAGTTACTCAAACAACAGAACAATACGTCTATCACTGCAGAGTTACTCAGACAACAGAACAATACGTCTATCACTGCAGAGTTACTCGACAGAACAATACGTCTATCACTGCAGAGTTACTCAAACAACAGAACAATACGTCTATCACTGCAGAGTTACTCAACAGAACAATACATCTATCACTGCAGAGTTACTCAGACAACAGAACAATACGTCTATCACTGCAGAGTTACTCAGGCAGCAGAACAATACGTCTATCACTGCAGAGTTACTCAACAGAACAATACATCTATCACTGCAGAGTTACTCAACAGAACAATACGTCTATCACCGCAGAGTTACTCAAACAACAGAACAATACGTCTATCACTGCAGAGTTACTCAACAGAACAATACATCTATCACTGCAGAGTTACTCAGACAACAGAACAATACGTCTATCACTGCAGAGTTACTCAGACAACAGAACAATACGTCTATCACTGCAGAGTTACTCAGACAACAGAACAATACGTCTATCACTGCAGAGTTACTCAACAGAACAATACATCTATCACTGCAGAGTTACTCAAACAACAGAACAATACGTCTATCATTGCAGAGTTACTCAGACAACAGAACAATACGTCTATCACTGCAGAGTTACTCAGACAACAGAACAATACGTCTATCACTGCAGAGTTACTCAACAGAACAATACATCTATCACTGCAGAGTTACTCAAACAACAGAACAATACGTCTATCACTGCAGAGTTACTCAGACAACAGAACAATACGTCTATCACTGCAGAGTTACTCAGACAACAGAACAATACGTCTATCACTGCAGAGTTACTCAGACAACAGAACAATACGTCTATCACTGCAGAGTTACTCGACAGAACAATACGTCTATCACTGCAGAGTTACTCGACAGAACAATACGTCTATCACTGCAGAGTTACTCGACAGAACAATACGTCTATCACTGCAGAGTTACTCAAACAACAGAACAATACGTCTATCACTGCAGAGTTACTCAGACAACAAAACAATACGTCTATCACTGCAGAGTTACTCGACAGAACAATACGTCTATCACTGCAGAGTTACTCAAACAACAGAACAATACGTCTATCACTGCAGAGTTACTCAACAGAACAATACATCTATCACTGCAGAGTTACTCAAACAACAGAACAATACGTCTATCATTGCAGAGTTACTCAACAGAACAATACGTCTATCACTGCAGAGTTACTCAACAGAACAATACGTCTATCACTGCAGAGTTACTCAACAGAACAATACGTCTATCACCGCAGAGTTACTCAACAGAACAATTCGTCTATCACTGCAGAGTTACTCAACAGAACAATACGTCTATCACTGCAGAGTTACTCAACAGAACAATACGTCTATCACTGCAGAGTTACTCAACAGAACAATACGTCTATCACCGCAGAGTTACTCAACAGAACAATACGTCTATCACCGCAGAGTTACTCAACAGAACAATTCGTCTATCACTGGAGAGTTACTCAACAGAACAATACGTCTATCACTGCAGAGTTACTCAACAGAACAATACGTCTATCACTGCAGAGTTACTCAACAGAACAATACGTCTATCACCGCAGAGTTACTCAACAGAACAATTCGTCTATCACTGCAGAGTTACTCAACAGAACAATACGTCTATAACTGCAGAGTTACTCAACAGAACAATACGTCTATCACTGCAGAGTTACTCAACAGAACAATACGTCTATCACCGCAGAGTTACTCAACAGAACAATACGTCTATCACCGCAGAGTTACTCAACAGAACAATTCGTCTATCACCGCAGAGTTACTCAACAGAACAATTCGTCTATCACTGCAGAGTTACTCAACAGAACAATTCGTCTATCACTGCAGAGTTACTCAACAGAACAATACGTCTATCACTGCAGAGTTACTCAACAGAACAATACGTCTATCACTGCAGAGTTACTCAACAGAACAATACGTCTATCACTGCAGAGTTACTCAACAGAACAATTCGTCTATCACTGCAGAGTTACTCAACAGAACAATACGTCTATCACTGGAGAGTTACTCAACAGAACAATTCGTCTATCACTGCAGAGTTACTCAACAGAACAATACGTCTATCACTGGAGAGTTACTCAACAGAACAATACGTCTATCACTGCAGAGTTACTCAACAGAACAATACGTCTATCACCGCAGAGTTACTCAACAGAACAATACGTCTATCACTGCAGAGTTACTCAACAGAACAATACGTCTATCACTGCAGAGTTACTCAACAGAACAATACGTCTATCACCGCAGAGTTACTCAACAGAACAATACGTCTATCACTGCAGAGTTACTCGACAGAACAATACGTCTATCACTGCAGAGTTACTCAACAGAACAATACGTCTATCACTGCAGAGTTACTCAACAGAACAATACGTCTATCACTGCAGAGTTACTCAACAGAACAATACGTCTATCACTGCAGAGTTACTCAACAGAACAATACGTCTATCACTGCAGAGTTACTCAACAGAACAATTCGTCTATCACTGCAGAGTTACTCAACAGAACAATACGTCTATCACTGGAGAGTTACTCAACAGAACAATTCGTCTATCACTGCAGAGTTACTCAACAGAACAATACGTCTATCACTGGAGAGTTACTCAACAGAACAATACGTCTATCACTGGAGAGTTACTCAACAGAACAATACGTCTATCACTGGAGAGTTACTCAACAGAACAATACGTCTATCACTGGAGAGTTACTCAGACAACAGGACAATAAACCGACATTTCCACGTGAAGGTTTCAGGAGAGTTCAGGCGCAGCGTCCGGAGACAATTGTCTCTTAGGGAACACCTGCAGGAAATTGGATGCAGATTTTGCGACGTTTCTAAATTGATCATGGAGGGACCTTTTGACAACCTGCCGGCTTCCTGTGCCCGTCGAGACCCCTAAAGATGTTGACCCTCAGGTAAAGTGATCATTCTTCTCTTTTTTCCATATTATATTTTTTTACTTTTTTGTGTTGTCTTTTTTTCTGTTTTCGTCCCTCAAATATTGACAGTATAATACACTGACCACACCATGACAACACTCAGTATAATACACTGACCACACCATGACAACACTCAGTATAATACACTGACCACACCATGACACAACTCAGTATAATACACTGACCACACCATAACACACAGTATAATACACTGACCACACCATGACAACACTCAGTATAATACACTGACCACACCATAACACTCAGTATAATACACTGACCACACCATGACAACACTCAGTATAATACACTGACCACACCATGACAACACACAGTATAATACACTGACCACACCATGACAACACTCAGTATAATACACTGACCACACCATAACAACAGTATAATACACTGACCACACCATAACACACAGTATAATACACTGACCACACCATGACAACAGTATAATACACTGACCACACCATGACAACAGTATAATACACTGACCACACCATGACAACAGTATAATACACTGACCACACCATGACAACACTCAGTATAATACACTGACCACACCATGACAACACTCAGTATAATACACTGACCACACCATGACAACACTCAGTATAATACACTGACCACACCATGACAACAGTATAATACACTGACCACACCATGACAACACTCAGTATAATACACTGACCACACCATGACAACACACAGTATAATACACTGACCACACCATGACAACAGTATAATACACTGACCACACCATGACAACAGTATAATACACTGACCACACCATGACAACAGTATAATACACTGACCACACCATGACAACAGTATAATACACTGACCACACCATGACAACACTCAGTATAATACACTGACCACACCATGACAACACACAGTATAATACACTGACCACACCATGACAACAGTATAATACACTGACCACACCATGACAACAGTATAATACACTGACCACACCATGACAACAGTATAATACACTGACCACACCATGACAACACTCAGTATAATACACTGACCACACCATGACAACACACAGTATAATACACTGACCACACCATGACAACAGTATAA
This sequence comes from Procambarus clarkii, assembly GCF_040958095.1. NCBI lineage: Eukaryota > Metazoa > Arthropoda > Malacostraca > Decapoda > Cambaridae > Procambarus > Procambarus clarkii. Next base: position 19,828,147 of record NC_091215.1, on the reverse strand, counting down.
TACACTGACCACACCATGACAACACTCAGTATAATACACTGACCACACCATGACAACAGTATAATACACTGACCACACCATGACAACACTCAGTATAAAACACTGACCACACCATGACAACACACAGTATAATACACTAATATTATACTGACGGCTGAGTGGACAGCGCTCGGGATTCGTAGTCCTAGGGTCCAGGGATCGATCTCCGGCGGAGGCGGAAACAAATGGGCAGAGTTTCTTTCATCCTAATGCGCCTATTCACCTAGCAGTAAATAGATACCTGGGCGTTAGACAGTTGCTACGAGCTGCTTCCTGGTGGAAAGTGTATGTGCGTGCGTGTGTGTGGTGTGCGTGCGTGTGTGTGGTGTGCGTGCGTGTGTGTGGTGTGTGGTGTGTGGTGTGTGTGGTGTGCGTGCGTGTGTGTGGTGTGTGTGGTGTGTGTGGTGTGTGTGGTGTGTGTGTGTGTGTGTGTGTGTGTGTGTGTGTGTGTGTGTGTGTGTGTGTGTGTGTGTGTGTGTGTGTGTACTCACCTAGTTGTACTCACCTAGTTGTGCTTGCGGGGGTTGAGCTCTGGCTCTTTGGTCCCGCCTCTCAACCGTCAATCAACAGGTTGACCACACCATGCGTATGTGTGCGTGCGTGTGTGCGTGTGTATGTGCGTGCGTATGTGCGTGCGTGCATATAAAATAAACAGTTGATTGACAGTTGAGAGGCGGGCCCAGAGAGCCAGAGCTCAACCTTGGCAAGCACAACTAGGTGAGTACACAGGTACACAACCACGCACAGGAGGAAGTATTTACCGTCTCCGGAGGAGGAAATTACAGCTGTGTTTACACACCATTTAACAACCTCATTTTTGCCTTTTGTTATGACCCAGATACAACCAGAGTCTTGCCCCCTTTCTTAATCAGCTCAAATGCCAAACTCTCTTAAATATTCCTTCAGTTTGTATGCACTATAGTGATAAATATACATTACTAAATGTATACGATATTATATATATATATATATATATATATATATATATATAATGTCGTACCTAGTAGCCAGAACGCACTTCTCAGCCTACTATGCAAGGCCCGATTTGCCTAATAAGCCAAGTTTTCAGGAATTAATGTTTTTTCGAATACCTAACCTACCTAACCGAACCTAACCTATAAAGATAGGTTAGGTTAGGTAGGGTTGGTTAGGTTTGGTCATATATCTACGTTAATTTTAACTCCAATAAAAAAAAATTGACCTCATACATAATGAAATGGGTAGCTTTATCATTTCATGAGAAAAAAATTAGAGAAAATATATTAATTCAGGAAAACTTGGCTTATTAGGCAAATCGGGCCGTGCATAGTAGGCTGAGAAGTGCGTTCTGGCTACTAGGTACGACATATATATATATATATATATATATATATATATATATATATATATATATATATATATATATATATATATATATATATATATATATATAAACGTATCGTTAAAATATCAACCGGTTTGATAACCAATAATTATCTTGTAATGTACAGTTATCATAATAATTTTCATTTGTGAAACGATATTGTATAATTATAATTATTATTGACAAATTTATGACAAAAATTTTAAAATACTCAAAGAGTTTCAGTGTTCAGATCTAGCGCATCACAAATCAACCAATCAACGTCGATTAGATTTGAATCACCCATGATAAATATTGGTCAATATCTTCTCATCGATCAACTGAAAGAACTCAAAGATTTAAATCTGATTTAGTTAATGCCCAAATTCAAACGAGTAAGGACGCTTAGATCAAGGAATAGATTCAACTGCAAAGGATGTTTTAATACTGCATCCACATAGCCGGTGAGGACGGCATTAGAGAGTTATGGAGCAACCAACCACACCTGGAGGCGGTCCCAAACTCCTTGAGAACAGGAAGTAAAAGAGACAGGAGTTGGCAAATCACTGGCCGAAAGCAGCCCGTTCTCTTGATTATTTGCAAGACCGTACAAAATATAAATTGTTAGCCTAATGAGAAACGCATTAACCCAAGGCACCCACCTAACCTAACGATGCATTGAAAACGTCGATACTTGTGAGCAGCTATTTTCATAGTACTTTGTATATTATACATTGGGACCATAACGCACAAAATGAGACGCATTAGTTAAGAGGCCGGATTGGTGTGAATGTCAGTCTGGCCTCGGGAGTGTGTTGACAATGACCTGTGCACAGCCTTCTAAGGCATAAAAAGTAATTATCAAAAGAAGGCACTAAGTCGGGGAGGATATGTACCACCATCATATGTGCGGGATATTCAAAAAGCGCTAAATATCCCTAAGGATGTTCATAAGGCGAACGATATCAAAGGTATCTGATTCATCAAGGAGTTTATCGAGAGACAAGTGACCGCAAGGGACAGTCGGAAAGCAAGACGCACACACGTCCTAGAAGTCAGGACATTCAACAAGGATATGCACGACCATAAGAGGGTCAATGGCGTTTGGACAATAAGGAGCAGGACAGCGTTCCATTAAGTGCTCATGAGTTAAGCATGTATGCCAATTCGTAACCTCGCCAGAGCCGTTTCTCACTGCCGGTTATGGTGGTGGGAGGAAGGTCATTGGGACACGCTATCCCTAAGAGCATGCAGTTTGTTACCAGTAACAGAAGACCAGCGCTCCTGTCAATGGGCACGGATTGAGGGATGAATAGCTGGGTAGAAGTCGAAATAAGGAACACCTTTGCGGGAAATGGGACAAGTGCGGATAGCCTCCTTAGCGGCAGCGTCCGCCCACATTTAAGGACACACCAATATGGCTGGGAACCCAGCAAAACTCCATTGTCTTAAATCTGCTGGAGATAAGAAACAGCCAATGTTGATTTTCGACGGACAGGATTACAGGATGGACAGGATTAAAGGACTCCAGAACCATGAGGGCACTGCGACAGTCAACTACAACCACAAAGGAAGATTGACAGCGAGATAGCAGTCGGCTAAGAGCATACAAAATAACAAAGTTCTGCTGTAAAGATGCTAGTGACCCATATAAGTGTGGTCAGGAAAAACAACAGTAGCCTACACCGTCTGCAGACTTAGACCCATCGGTGAAGATGGAAAAGGAGTGGGAATGTGAGGAAAAGTGAGCAAGGAAAAGGCGTTTCAGAACTGTAGGAGGGATAAAAGCTTCTGTCATGCGGGTCAAGGTATTACAAAACATAGGAAGGGGGACCCTCCATGGGGGCAAGGATGGAACAACACGGGGACAAATACTGATAACACGAACCAAAGGAGAACCTTGCATAATGGGGAAGATGGTGAATAGGAACAGGGCCCACAGGAGGGTTAACGGTCAAAGTACGACATAGCGAGAGTACGGGTGTTGCTGGGGCTGCACAAAGTAGCTTAGACAGTTGCGATAACGACGATCCTGTAGAGACAGGATGCCGGTTTCAAAATACAGCCTTAGAGTAGGAGTCGAACGAAAAGTACCAGAGCTGAGGCGCAACCCAGTAGTGTGAAGAGCATCAAGACGACAAAGAGTTGAGGGAGAGGCAGACAGGTAAACAGGAAGACCATAACGAGTTCAGACAGCACGAGAGAGGAATGTAAAGAGAGGACTGTGTGCGCCTTTCAGCTTCACAGGAAATGTGGGACAAGACCTTAAATTAAGGGTCTTAGAGCATTCAACTCGGAGGCAAGAGGTATGGGGCAACCAAGACAAACGAGTGACAAAGAATAACCCCAGACGTATAGCAGAATCCTTAAACAAAATAGGATTACCATAAAGTGATAAGTGGTGTCGAAGAGCGACCTACTTCCGAGTAAAGGTCATAGCACAAGTCTTAGTTGTAGAGAACTTCAAGCCATGATTGGTAGCCCAGGACGATTCGGTATCAATAGCACGTTCAAGCTGCCGTTGGAGGAAAGGCGAGTCATCACCTTAACAGCAGAGGGTTAGATAGAGCGCTCGTCAACATAGAGAGCTGAGAAAATGTCAGACCAGGGAGGAAAGAAGACCATTGAGGGCAACCAGGAAAAGAGTAGTGCTCGGAACACAACCTTGGGGTACACCTTCGTATTGCCGAAAAGAGGCAGAGTGAGTGGTACCAAGCCTCACTTTAAAGAAGCGACTAGAGAGGAAGCTGTGAAGGAAGAGAGGGAGATTACCACGAAGTCCAAAAGAACGGAGTTGGGACAGAATATGGTATCTCCAGGTGGTGCCATCCGCCTTTTCCAAGTCAAAAAGAACAGCAACAACGGAGGTCTTGGCAGCAAATGTAGACCTCCAAGCTTATGAAGACATCAGTCGTGCTGCGACACTTGCGAAAGCCAAATTGAGAAAGGAAGTGGTTGTGATAGCGTTCCAAGAACAACATCAGACGAACACTGACCATACGCTCAAAGAGTTTGCATATGCAACTCGTTAGAGCAATGGGGCAGAAGTCTTTATAGGGATGACCGGCCTAGAGAACCAGGTTTCTGAATTGAAAGAACCGCCTCAAGCCAGTCCTCAGGAACTGATGACGACTTCCAGACACGATTATAAACACTCAGTAAATACTAAAATGTAAATGGAGGGAGATGGCGAAGTATCTCATAATAAATAACATCTGAGCCTGCTGCCGTAGAACCGCAGTGGGCCAGGACAGACTGGGTTTTCTGAAAGAAAGAAATGATTGTTATAGGGAAGCTGAAGACGAGTGCGAAAATTTTAGGGGCAAGATTCAAGAAGGGGCTTACGAGTAAGGAAAGATGGAAGAAGATGAGAACCGGAGCCAACAGTCGAAAAGTCTGAACCCAGTTCGGTCGTGATCGTCACTGGATCCGCCACAACAGAACCATGGAGGTGAAGGACAGAGAAGACACCTGGAACAAATTTACTATCTTACGGATTTTGTTCCAGATCTGGGGCAGAGGAGTGTCAGTAGTAATGGTGGAGACATAAGATTTTCAACTCTTACGCCTAGCCATACAGTTAAGTGTGAGAGTTGCGGTTGAGGAAAGGACACCCGACAAGACCCCAGCGTGCACCCCAGGGGGTGCATCGTGGATATACACCCTGCAATTATCTCCTTAAGAACCGTCAGTCAGTCGAAATCGGGCTTATGAACAAAGGCAAAGTTTGACAATGGCAGCGTCCGTTCGCTCGACAACGTCAGGTGCCACAGTTCTACGGGTGAGTGTGTGTGCCTTCCCAAACACCCGGCGTCAAAACAGAAGACATCGGAAAGAATATTCAAGAATGGTAAAAAGTCGGCAGAGAGGAACAATCAGATGAGAAGAGGTGGGGGAAGAAAAATGAAACATGAAGAAGAGGAAAAAGCAACCAGCAAAACTTGTGAAGACAGCAGCAGAAGCATAAGTATTCAAGAGAATAGAGGAGGAACTGTCCAATAAAGAATCACTCCGGCAGCCGCCCACCAAGCCCCCTCCCGATGACAACGGGCTGTAAAGGGAGGGGGGGCCAGGCCCTGCAATTTAAATCGGCCCTATAATGTGTAACTACGCTCTATAATTTGTTTTACTAGGATCTATAATTCGTTTTACTAGGACCTATAATTTGATTTATTAGGACCTATAATTTGGTTTACTAGGACATATGAATTGTTTTACCAAAACCTATAATTTTTTTAGCCAGGATCTATAATATATTTAACCAGGCAATATAATTTAAGTAGAGCCTATTACTAGTTTAACAAGGCCTTATAATTTTTTAAACCATTACTTATAATGTATTCACCAAATCACTTCCTATAGTAATGGATTTTAACATTTTAAATTAAATCAATCCATAACTTATGGAGCCCGGAGCCTATCTAAGAGGCTTGCCATTTGGTCTTAACTCTGAGGCCTCTCAACCTGTTCATTGTTATTAAAATCACCTCATTAGCTTACTGACCAACCAGCTTGCATACTTCTGTCCTAAACATTGTCCAGGAGTAAAAAATATACTCTCCGTGTATACACAGAGAAGCCGGTTACACCTCTCGGAATATATATATACTATATACACAATGAAATCGCAGTAACGTGATATGAGAATATCTCTGAAGCAGGACGGTAGGATAGAGCCTGGGTCATCCTGGATCGATCCTGGATCGATCCTGTTCCAAGGAGTCTCTCATACAGCATACACCTTGGCTCTGGACACACACTGGAGTCAACGTGACTGGCGGTCGTCGATTGTCTTTTCGTGTTGTCTGTGTCCCTTTGTTACACATGCCTTATGCGTGTCTTATTTGAATTTAATAACTTATATTGTATAATGTTCCATTCACACGTTACCACACGACTAAACAGACGTTATGAAGGACGGTTAGTGAACATTTGGCGAGTAGCGTGACCATGGTCCGCCGGACACCAGGCAGTGTGAGCTTACTTTACTGACACCGATGAAGACCAATCTTACTGGCGTTTGTCTTTCTATTGGAGACTTTCGGCGCCGTGGAGAGGGGCGGACCTGCTGCATGGGTGACAGCTTCTCCCCGTATCTACCTACCCTGGCTTTGCGCCCTGGAGAGGCCACTCCAGACTGATAACCAGAGCACAACTGCAGAGTTTTCTGAGACTGATGGATGTCTACTACTACTACTAATGTTCACATGGTACTCGCCAGTGTTGGACTACTGGGTACTCGCCAGTGTTGGACTACTGGGTACTCGCCAGTGTTGGACTACTGGGTACTCGCCAGTGTTGGACTACTGGGTACTCGCCAGTGTTGGACTACTGGGTACTCGCCAGTGTTGGACTACTGGGTACTCGCCAGTGTTGGACTACTGGGTACTCGCCAGTGTTGGACTACTGGGTACTCGCCAGTGTTGGAGTACTGGGTACTCGCCAGTGTTGGAGTACTGGGTACTCGCCAGTGTTGGAGTACTGGGTACTCGCCAGTGTTGGAGTACTGGGTACTCGCCAGTGTTGGAGTACTGGGTACTCGCCAGTGTTGGAGTACTGGGTACTCGCCAGTGTTGGAGTACTGGGTACTCGCCAGTGTTGGAGTACTGGGTACTCGCCAGTGTTGGAGTACTGGGTACTCGCCAGTGTTGGAGTACTGGGTACTCGCCAGTGTTGGAGTACTGGGTACTCGCCAGTGTTGGAGTACTGGGTACTCGCCAGTGTTGGAGTACTGGGTACTCGCCAGTGTTGGAGTACTGGGTACTCGCCAGTGTTGGAGTACTGGGTACTCACCAGTGTTGGAGTACTGGGTACTCGCCAGTGTTGGAGTACTGGGTACTCGCCAGTGTTGGAGTACTGGGTACTCGCCAGTGTTGGAGTACTGGGTACTCGCCAGTGTTGGAGTACTGGGTACTCACCAGTGTTGGAGTACTGGGTACTCACCAGTGTTGGAGTACTGGGTACTCACCAGTGTTGGAGTACTGGGTACTCACCAGTGTTGGAGTACTGGGTTCCTGTCTTGAGGTTATCTTGAGATGATTTCGGGGCTTTTAGTGTCCCCGCGGCTCGGTCCTCGACCAGGCCTCCACCCCCAGGAAGCAGCCCGTGACAGCTGACTAACACCCAGGTACCTATTTTACTGCTAGGTAACAGGGGCATAGGGTGAAAGAAACTCTGCACATTGTTTCGCGCCGGCGCCTGGGATCGAACCCAGGACCACAGGATCACAAGTCCAGCGTGCTGTCCGCTCGGCCGATCGGCTCCCTACTGAGAACTGGGTACTCACCAGTGTTGGAGTACTGGGTAAGGTTATCCTCGCCAGAGTTGGAGCACTGGGTAAGGTTATCCTCGCCAGTGTTAAAGTACTGGGTAAGGTTATCCTCGCCAGTGTTGGAGTACTGGGTAAGGTTATCCTCGCCAGTGTTGGAGTACTGGGTTATCTTGAGGTTATCTTGAGATGATTTCGGGGCTTTTTAGTGTCCCCGCGGCCCGGTCCTCGACCAGGCCTCCACCCCCAGGAAGCAGCCCGTGACAGCTGACTAACTTCCAGGTACCTATTTACTGCTAGGTAACAGGGGCATTCAGGGTGAAAGAAACTTTGCCCATTTGTTTCTGCCTCGTGCGGGAATCGAACCCGCGCCACAGAATTACGAGTCCTGCGCGCTATCCACCAGGCTACGAGGCCCCACTTATCCTTCACAAGGTTATCCTTCACAAGGAAACTCGTTGCCATGGTTTGTCTCGCGTCAAACTTTAAGTTGTTTATTTTTATGTTTTGGACGTTTATGATAATGATAATGTACACTGAGAATTGGATCTTATTGAGATCCAATTCTCATTATTCCCAAGTTGCGTCAACAATACGGTAGTTATTTTAACACAAGCACCAGAGTTTTGACGTTGTGGTCAATAGCATCATAACTGTGATGCAGTAAATGTATGTACAGATTGTACAATAATATTACGACTGTGACTTTCATATTAAATTAGGTTTCTGAACAAACTGTGGTGAGCGAGCACAGCTGCAGGAGGGAACTTGCTTAAGTGTGACTCTTAGAATTACCAATTTCGAGAGACAATAACACATTTAAGAACATTATATTATCATCACGATAATTAGGGGACACAGGTGGAAACTGAGTGCCCAAATGAGCCACAGAGATATTAGAAAGAACTTTTTTAGTGTCAGAGTGGTTGACAAATGGAATGCATTAGGAAGCAATGTGATGGAGGCTGACTCCATACACAGTTTCAAGTGTAGATATGATAGAGCCCAATAGGCTCAGGAACCTGTACACCTGTTGATTGACGGTTGAGAGGCGGGACCAAAGAGCCAGAGCTCAACCCCCGCAAGCACAACTAGGTGAGTACGACTGTTAACACGTCTCCCTTATGGACAGACATTCACAAGAGTGAAGTAACTGTCAGATATTCCACACTGAGCACCACAGGCTCTGGAGGCAGTTGCCTCAATTGTTTAACTCGATAAAAGACTCTCTCTCTCCCGCCTCAAACTTTACATTCCCACTGAAGTCAAAAATAACACCCAAGAATACAAGGCAGGTAATTCTGTAAATACTGAGCTCACTCCAAACTTCCCAATGGAAGATATATTCAAGAATCATATATTTCTAATCTTTTCCACCCAATTAAAAATGTTGTATCTCAAAATTAATAACCTTTCAAATTTGTTTTGCTTCCTGATGTTGGAAGTAAGGATGATGGCCACTAAGCTTGCTTGAGTTACCCAAACAAAATTCGAGAGGAAAATTATTCCCTTTCACACACTTTTTTAACTTTGTTACAAACCAATCACCAGGCCCGACGAGCAGCTCATCCCCTTGTTGACAGTGAATAATCTTATGGAAATTGGCAAATCGCATAGTAATGCATCTTTAATGTATTCTCCTTTGTGAAAAATTCTGCATTCAACATTCCGTTTGAGTCCAACCAGCCACTGAGCCCTTGGCTAGTGTCCAGGCACCCACAGAGCCCTTGGCTAGTGTCCAGGCACCCACAGAGCCCTTGGCTAGTGTCCAGGCACCCACAGAGCCCTTGGCTAGTGTCCAGGCACCCACTGAGCCCTTGGCTGGTGTCCAGGCACCCACAGAGCCCTTGGCTAGTGTCCAGGCACCCACAGAGCCCTTGGCTAGTGTCCAGGCATCCACTGAGCCCTTGGCTGGTGTCCAGGCACCCACAGAGCCCTTGGCTAGTGTCCAGCCACCCACAGAGCCCTTGGCTAGTTCCAGGCACCCACTGAGCCCTTGGCTGGTGTCCAGGCACCCACAGAGCCCTTGGCTAGTGTCCAGGCACCCACAGAGCCCTTGGCTAGTGTCCAGGCATCCACTGAGCCCTTGGCTGGTGTCCAGGCACCCACAGAGCCCTTGGCTAGTGTCCAGGCACCCACAGAGCCCTTGGCTAGTGTCCAGGCACCCACTGTGCCCTTGGCTAGTGTCCAGGCACCCACAGAGCCCTTGGCTAGTGTCCAGGCACCCACTGAGCCCTTGGCTGGTGTCCAGGCACCCACTGAGCCCTTGGCTAGTGTCCAGGCACCCACAGAGCCCTTGGCTAGTGTCCAGGCACCCACAGAGCCCTTGGCTAGTGTCCAGGCACCCACTGAGCCCTTATCTAGTGTCCAGGCACCCACAGAGCACACAAACATGTGTCCTGCCACCCACAGAGCACACAACATGTGTCCAGCCTCCCACAGACCACACAACATGTGTCCAGCCACCCACAGACCACACACCATGTGTCCAGCCACCCACAGGACACCCATGTGTCCAGCCACCCACAGGACACCCATGTGTCCAGCCACCCACAGGACACACATGTGTCCAGCCACCCACAGACCACACAACATGTGTCCAGCCACCCACAGATCACACAACATGTGTCTAGCCACCCACAGAGCACACAACATGTGTCCAGCCACCCACAGAGCACACAACATGTGTCCTGCCACCCACAGAGCACACAACATGTGTCCTGCCACCCACAGAGCACACAACATGTGTCCAGCCACCCACAGAGCACACAACATGTGTCCAGCCACCCACAGACCACACAACATGTGTCCAGCCACCCACAGACCACACAACATGTGTCCAGCCACCCACAGACCACACAACATGTGTCCAGCCACCCACAGACCACACAACATGTGTCCAGCCACCCACAGAGCACACAAACATGTGTCCTGCCACCCACAGAGCACACAAACATGTGTCCTGCCACCCACAGAGCACACAACATGTGTCCAGCCACCCACAGACCACACACCATGTGTCCAGCCACCCACAGGACACACATGTGTCCAGCCACCCACAGGACACACATGTGTCCAGCCACCCACAGACCACACAACATGTGTCCAGCCACCCACAGATCACACAACATGTGTCTAGCCACCCACAGAGCACACAACATGTGTCCAGCCACCCACAGAGCACACAACATGTGTCCAGCCTCCCACAGAGCCCACAACATGTGTCCAGCCTCCCACAGACCACACAACATGTGTCCTGCCACCCACAGAGCACACAACATGTGTCCAGCCACCCACAGACCACACAACATGTGTCCAGCCACCCACAGACCACACAACATGTGTCCAGCCACCCACAGACCACACAACATGTGTCCAGCCTCCCACAGACCTCACAACATGTGTCCAGCCACCCACAGACCACACAACATGTGTCCTGCCTCCCACAGACCTCACAACATGTGTCCAGCCACCCACAGACCACACAACATGTGTCCTGCCTCCCACAGAGCACACAACATGTGTCCTGCCCCCCACAGACCACACAACATGTGTCCTGCCACCCACAGACCACACAACATGTGTCCTGCCACCCACAGACCACACAACATGTGTCCAGCCACCCACAGACCACACAACATGTGTCCAGCCACCCACAGACCACACAACATGTGTCCTGCCTCCCACAGACCACACAACATGTGTCCAGCCACTCACAGACCACACAACATGTGTCCTGCCTCCCACAGACCACACAACATGTGTCCAGCCACCCACAGACCACACAACATGTGTCCTGCCTCCCACAGACCACACAACATGTGTCCTGCCTCCCACAGACCACACAACATGTGTCCTGCCTCCCACATACCGCACAACATGTGTCCAGCCACCCACAGACCACACAACATGTGTCCTGCCTCCCACAGACCACACAACATGTGTCCTGCCTCCCACACAACATGTGTCCTGCCTCCCACAGACCACACAACATGTGTCCAGCCACCCACCGGACACACATGTGTCCAGCCACCCACAGACCACACAACATGTGTCCAGCCACCCACAGGACACACATGTGTCCAGCCACCCACAGGACACACATGTGTCCAGCCACCCACAGACCACACATGTGTCCAGCCACCCATAGACCACACAACATGTGTCCAGCCACCCACAGAGCACACAAACATGTGTCCTGCCACCCACAGACCACACAACATGTGTCCAGCCACCCACAGATCACACAACATGTGTCCTGCCTCCCACAGACCACACAACATGTGTCCTGCCTCCCACAGACCACACAACATGTGTCCAGCCACCCACAGGACACACATGTGTCCAGCCACCCACAGGACACACATGTGTCCAGCCACCCACAGGACACACATGTGTCCAGCCACCCACAGGACACACATGTGTCCAGCCACCCACAGGACACACATGTGTCCAGCCACCCACAGGACACACATGTGTCCAGCCACCCACAGACCACACATGTGTCCAGCCACCCATAGACCACACAACATGTGTCCAGCCACCCACAGAGCACACAAACATGTGTCCTGCCACCCACAGACCACACAACATGTGTCCTGCCACCCACAGACCACACAACATGTGTCCAGCCACCCACAGGACACACAACATGTGTCCAGCCACCCACAGGACACACAACATGTGTCCAGCCACCCACAGGACACACAACATGTGTCCAGCCACCCACAGGACACACAACATGTGTCCAGCCACCCACAGGACACACAACATGTGTCCAGCCACCCACAGGACACACAACATGTGTCCAGCCACCCACAGGACACACAACATGTGTCCAGCCACCCACAGGACACACAACATGTGTCCAGCCACCCACAGGACACACAACATGTGTCCAGCCACCCACAGGACACACAACATGTGTCCAGCCACCCACAGGACACACAACATGTGTCCAGCCACCCACAGGACACACAACATGTGTCCAGCCACCCACAGGACACACAACATGTGTCCAGCCACCCACAGGACACACAACATGTGTCCAGCCACCCACAGGACACACAACATGTGTCCAGTCACCCACAGGACACACAACATGTGTCCAGCCACCCACAGGACACACAACATGTGTCCAGCCACCCACAGGACACACAACATGTGTCCAGCCACCCACAGGACACACAACATGTGTCCAGCCACCCACAGGACACACAACATGTGTCCAGCCACCCACAGGACACACAACATGTGTCCAGCCACCCACAGGACACACAACATGTGTCCAGCCACCCACAGGACACACAACATGTGTCCAGACACCCACAGGACACACAACATGTGTCCAGCCACCCACAGGACACACAACATGTGTCCAGCCACCCACAGGACACACAACATGTGTCCAGCCACCCACAGGACACACATGTGTCCAGCCACCCACAGACCACACAACATGTGTCCAGCCACCCACAGACCACACAACATGTGTCCAGCCACCCACAGACCACACAACATGTGTCCAGCCACCCACAGACCACACAACATGTGTCCAGCCACCCACAGGACACACAACATGTGTCCAGCCACCCACAGACCACACAACATGTGTCCAGCCACCCACAGGACACACATGTGTCCAGCCACCCACAGACCACACAACATGTGTCCAGCCACCCACAGACCACACAACATGTGTCCAGCCACCCACAGACCACACAACATGTGTCCAGCCACCCACAGGACACACAACATGTGTCCAGCCACCCACAGACCACACAACATGTGTCCAGCCACCCACAGACCACACAACATGTGTCCAGCCACCCACAGACCACACAACATGTGTCCAGCCACCCACAGACCACACAACATGTGTCCAGCCACCCACAGGACACACATGTGTCCAGCCACCCACAGACCACACAACATGTGTCCAGCCACCCACAGGACACACAACATGTGTCCAGCCACCCACAGACCACACAACATGTGTCCAGCCACCCACAGGACACACATGTGTCCAGCCACCCACAGGACACACATGTGTCCAGCCATTCAATAAAATCGCAAAAATGTTATGTACTTTCCATAACATTTTAATGTTAATAATAAATCACAATATTCTTCTTCATTCATTTGAGATGTGACGTGAGGCGTCGTGTTTGTTGGTCATGTGACGTGAGGCGTCGTGTTTGTTGGTCATGTGACGTGAGGCGTCGTGTTTGTTGGTCATGTGACGTGAGGCGTCGTGTTTGTTGGTCACGTGACGTGAGGCGTCGTGTTTGTTGGTCACGTGACGTGAGGCGTCGTGTTTGTTGGTCACGTGACGTGAGGCGTCGTGTTTGTTGGTCACGTGACGTGAGGCGTCGTGTTTGTTGGTCACGTGACGTGAGGCGTCGTGTTCGTTGGTCACGTGACGTGAGGCGTCGTGTTCGTTGGTCACGTGACGTGAGGCGTCGTGTTCGTTGGTCACGTGACGTGAGGCGTCGTGTTCGTTGGTCACGTGACGTGAGGCGTCGTGTTCGTTGGTCATGTGACGTGAGGCGTCGTGTTCGTTGGTCATGTGACGTGAGGCGTCGTGTTCGTTGGTCATGTGACGTGAGGCGTCGTGTTCGTTGGTCATGTGACGTGAGGCGTCGTGTTCGTTGGTCATGTGACGTGAGGCGTCGTGTTCGTTGGTCATGTGACGTGAGGCGTCGTGTTCGCTGGTCATGTGACGTGAGGCGTCGTGTTCGTTGGTCATGTGACGTGAGGCGTCGTGTTCGCTGGTCATGTGACGTGAGGCGTCGTGTTCGCTGGTCATGTGACGTGAGGCGTCGTGTTCGCTGGTCATGTGACGTGAGGCGTCGTGTTCGCTGGTCATGTGACGTGAGGCGTCGTGTTCGCTGGTCATGTGACGTGAGGCGTCGTGTTCGCTGGTCATGTGACGTGAGGCGTCGTGTTCGCTGGTCATGTGACGTGAGGCGTCGTGTTCGCTGGACACCTGCAGCAAACAATCAGGGACATGACTGTCTATATAAGACAACAATCAGGATGTGACATCAGGAAGCAACAGTTTGGAACCTATGACTATCTGGGAGCGACAATCAGGGGGTATGGCGATCTATATGAGGCAGCAACAATCAGGGATATGACTATCTGGTAGCAACAATCAGGGATATGACTATCTGTCAGCAACAATCAGGGATATGATTGTCTGTATCTAGCAACAAAAATCACGGCTATGTCTGTCTATATCTGTCAGCAACATTCTGGTACATGACAGTCTATTGATCAAAAACGTTCGTCTGAGCTTCCCTCCGAACATTCGAAAAATGTTTGCACTAGGCTCTTGCAATTAAACTGTGAATAGAATGTTCGCCATTTTCTGCCTGGAAGCCAATTCTCGTTCCAGAGGGAAGTCATGATTGAACAATTGGATTACGCATGCAAGCGTCAAATTTGCTCAACCCGGGAAGGTCACTACACTAAACATCAGAGACACTGATTTTGAATAATAGAGTAACAAAAACGTATTTAAAATTTGACTGTGATGCTGAATAATTTTTGCCATGACAACTAA